>NC_091353.1:14007328-14014187 GCF_038502225.1 Cherax quadricarinatus
ACAACAGTCAAGGACCAGGTAATCAGGCTAAGGAAGGAAGGAGGAGAGACAACAAGAAATGACCGTGAAGTATGTGAAGAACTCAACAAGAGATTCAAAGAAGTGTTCACAGAGGAGACAGAAGGGACTCCAGAAAGACGGAGAGGTGGGGCACACCACCAAGTGCTGGACACAGTGCACACAACCGAGGAAGAAGTGAAGAGGCTTCTGAGTGAGCTAGATACCTCAAAGGCAATGGGGCCAGATAACATCTCCCCATGGGTATTGAGAGAGGGAGCAGAGGTGCTATGTGTACCCCTAACAACAATATTCAATACATCTATCGAAACAGGGAGATTGCCTGAGGCATGGAAGACAGCAAATGTAGTCCCAATCTTTAAAAAAGGAGACAGACATGAAGCATTAAACTACAGACCAGTGTCACTGACATGTATAGTATGCAAAATCATGGAGAAGATTATCAGGAGAAGAGTGGTGGAACACCTAGAAAGGAACGATCTCATCAACAGCAGCCAACATGGTTTCAGGGACGGGAAATCCTGTGTCACAAACCTACTGGAGTTCTATGACATGGTGACAGCAGTAAGACAAGAGAGAGAGGGGTGGGTGGATTGCATTTTCTTGGACTGCAAGAAGGCGTTTGACACAGTTCCACACAAGAGATTGGTGCAAAAACTGGAGGACCAAGCAGGGATAACAGGGAAGGCACTACAATGGATCAGGGAATACTTGTCAGGAAGACAGCAGCGAGTCATGGTACGTGGCGAGGTGTCAGAGTGGGCACCTGTGACCAGCGGGGTCCCGCAGGGGTCAGTCCTAGGACCAGTGCTGTTTCTGGTATTTGTGAACGACATGACGGAAGGAATAGACTCTGAGGTGTCCCTGTTTGCAGATGACGTGAAGTTGATGAGAAGAATACACTCGATCGAAGACCAGGCAGAACTACAAAGGGATCTGGACAGGCTGCAGACCTCGTCCAGCAATTGGCTCCTGGAGTTCAATCCCACCAAGTGCAAAGTCATGAAGATTGGGGAAGGGCAAAGAAGGCCGGAGACGGAGTACAGTCTAGGGGGTCAGAGACTACAAACCTCACTCAAGGAAAAAGATCTTGGGGTGAGTATAACACCAGGCACATCTCCTGAAGCGCACATCAACCAAATAACTGCTGCAGCATATGGGCGCCTAGCAAACCTCAGAACAGCATTCCGACATCTTAATAAGGAATCATTCAGGACCCTGTACACCGTGTACGTTAGGCCCATATTGGAGTATGCGGCACCAGTTTGGAACCCACACCTAGCCAAGCACGTGAAGAAACTAGAGAAAGTGCAAAGGTTTGCAACAAGACTAGTCCCAGAGCTAAGAGGTATGTCCTACGAGGAGAGGTTAAGGGAAATCAACCTGACGACACTGGAGGACAGGAGAGATAGGGGGGACATGATAACGACATACAAAATACTGAGAGGAATTGACAAGGTGGACAAAGACAGGATGTTCCAGAGATTGGACACAGTAACAAGGGGATACAGTTGGAAGCTGAAGACACAGATGAATCACAGGGATGTTAGGAAGTATTTCTTCAGCCACAGAGTAGTCAGTAAGTGGAATAGTTTGGGAAGCGATGTAGTGGAGGCAGGATCCATACATAGCTTTAAGCAGAGGTATGATAAAGCTCACGGGTCAGGGAGAGTGACCTAGTAGCGATCAGTGAAGAGGCGGGGCTAGGAGCTCGGACTCGACCCCCGCAACCTCAACTAGGTGAGTGAGTACACACACACACACACACACACACACACACACACAACACATACACAACACACACACACACACACACAAACACAACGCACACACACACAAACACACACACATACACAATGCACACACACACATAACACACACACACACACAAAAAAAAACAACATACACACACACACACACACACACACACACACACACACACACACACACACACACACACACACACACACAAACACACACCCAGCATGGGTTCATGGAAGGCAAATCTTGTATCACAAACCTCCTGGAGTTTTATGACAAGGTAACAGAAGTAAGACACGAGAGAGAGGGTTGGGTAGATTGCGTTTTCCTAGACTGCAGGAAGGCCTTTGACACAGTTCCCCACAAGAGATTAGTGCAGAAGCTGGAGGATCAGGCACACGTAAAAGGAAGGGCACTGCAATGGATAAGGGAATACCTGACAGGGAGGCAGCAACGAGTCATGGTACGTGAAGAGGTATCACAGTGGGCGCCTGTTACGAGCGGGGTCCCACAGGGGTCAGTTCTAGGACCAGTGCTATTTTTGATATATGTGAACGACATGATGGAAGGAATAGACTCTGAAGTGTCCCTGTTCGCAGATGACGTGAAGCTGATGAGAAGAATTAAATCGGACGAGGATGAGGCAGGACTGCAAAGAGACCTGGAGAGGCTGGACATGTGGTCCAGTAACTGGCTTCTCGAATTCAATCCAGCCAAATGCAAAGTCATGAAGATTGGGGAGGGGCAAAGAAGACCGCAGACAGAGTATAGGCTAGGTGGACAAAGACTACAGACCTCACTCAGGGAGAAAGACCTTGGGGTGACCATAACACCGAGCACATCACCGGAGGCACACATCAACCAAATAACCGCTGCAGCATACGGGCGCCTGGCAAACCTGAGAATAGCGTTCCGATACCTTAATAAGGAATCGTTCAAGACACTGTACACTGTGTATGTTAGGCCCATACTGGAGTATGCAGCACCAGTCTGGAACCCACACCTGGTCAAGCACGTCAAGAAGTTAGAGAAAGTACAAAGGTTTGCAACAAGGCTAGTCCCAGAGCTCAAGGGAATGTCGTACGAGGAAAGGTTAAGGGAAATCGGACTGACGACACTGGAGGACAGAAGGGTCAGGGGAGACATGATAACGACATACAAGATACTGCGGGGAATAGACAAGGTGGACAGAGATAGGATGTTCCAGAGAGGGGACACAGGGACAAGGGGTCACAACTGGAAGCTGAAGACTCAGACGAGTCACAGGGACGTTAGGAAGTATTTCTTCAGTCATAGAGTTGTCAGCAAGTGGAATAGCCTAGCAAGTGAAGTAGTGGAGGCAGGAACCATACATAGTTTTAAGAAGAGGTATGACAAAGCTCACGAAGCAGAGAGAGAGAGGATCCAGTAGCGATCAGTGAAGAGGCGGGGCCAGGAGCTGAGTCTCGACCCCTGCAACCACAATTAGGTGAGCAATTAGGTGAGCACACACACACACACACACACACACACACACACACACACACACACACACACAACACATACACAACACACACACACACAAACACACACACACACACACACACACACACACACACACACACACACACACACACACACACACAACACATACACAACACACACACACACAAACACACACACACACACACACACACAAACACACACACACACACACACACACACACACACACAACACATACACACACACACACACACACACACACACAACACATACACAACACACACACACACACACACACACAACACATAAAAAACACACACACACACACACACACACACACACACACACACACACACACACACACACAACACAAACACAACACACACACACACACACAAACACACACACACACACACACACACACACACACACACACACACACACAACACACACACACACACACACACACACACACACACACACACACACACACACAACACAAAAACAACACACACACACACACACACACACACAACACACACACAACACACACACACACACACACACACACACACACACACACACACACACACACACACACACACACACACACACACACACACTACAAGATCAACAAACTTCAGAATATAATTCATAAACTTGAATAAAGAATAATTTAGAAGCTTATACACGACATGTATTAGAGCAATCATTGAGTACGCAGCCCCAACATGGAGCCCACATCTGGAAAACACGTGAAGAAGGTTAAAAAGGTTGAAGGAATTGAACCTGACGACCTTGGCTAAAGGAAATATGATTACGACATAGAAAATCATAAGATGGGTTTCGAGAGTTTTCCTACTGCCGGAACCCGGCCTTGAGCCAGGCTTGTCTGGTGATTGTCTGGTCAATTATGTTGTTGCTGGTGGTGGTCCGCTGACCCACATATGCATCACAGCCTGGTTGAAGATACTTGTCTAGTTTCCTCTTGAAGACTTCTACACTTGTTCCAGCAGTGTTTCTGATATCTTCTGGTAAGATGTTGAATAATCTGGGACCACGAATGTTGATACAGTGTTCTCTTATTGTGCCCACCGCACCCCAGCTCCTCACTGGGATTATTTTACACTTCCTCCCATCTCTCTCACTCCAGTATGTTGTTATGGCAGTGTGCAGATTTGGGACCAGGACCTCGAGTACTTTCCTGGTATATATTAACATGTATCTGCCTAATTCATCCAGCGAGTATATATTTAAGACTTTAAGGTCTTCTCAGTAATTTAACTGCTTCACTGACTCTATGCGGGCTGTAACTTATTTATGTATCTATTACAGGTCTGATACCTCACCTGCCCTGACCGGAGCTGTCAACACTGAACACGTGTGGTCCAAGCATGGAGCACATAACTGCTCAAGTACTTTGAAGTCGAAAATTTCCAAAGGTTTAAAACCAGACTAGTAACAGAACTGAGGGAAATGTTCCATGAGAAGAGGTTAAGGAACTGAACCTGACGACCTCAGAGAAGGATAAGAGGGATATGATTACAACATACAAAATCTTAAGAGCAACTGACAGGGCAGATAAGGGCAGACTGAATTAACATGACCAGGATTAAGGGGATGTCAGGAAATATTTCTTTAGTCTCAGGGTAGTTGAAAAGTGGAATGACTTGGATAAGGCAGTGGTTACCTGTAGTTGCTTCCGGAGGTCACCACTCCCTTGGCCTGGTCCCAGACCAGGCCTCCTGGCCGCTGGTCTGGTGTCCACTGCATCAAACTTAATGCACAGTTTCAAGAATAGATACTGTATGTCTCAAGAACCCAGACCTCCCTCTTGCTCCTGGTAAGGTCAGGAGCTGAATCTCGACCCCCGGAAACACAAATCAGTGAATGTATACACAATACACAAATTAACTGGGAAAACTAGGACCCCCTCCTTCTATAGGAGGTCCACAGACAAGAAGAATTAAACTTATACAAACAGTAATGAAGAATATTTTAAACCAAAGAGCCAATAAAGCATTTAAATTACTGGGAATGCTTTCAAGTTTTAGATACGTATGTATTCACTGGAGCGGAGGAGAGAGAGGTACATGATAATATATACCTGGAAAGTACTAGAGGTCCTGGTCCCAAATCTGCACACTGCCATAACAACATACTGGAGTGAGAGATATGAAAGGAAGTAAAGGGGAAAAAAAAAAGTGAGGAGCAGGGGTGCGGTGGGCACAATAAGAGAACACTGTATCAACATTCGTGGCCCCAGATTATTCAACATCTTACCAGAAGATATCAGAAACACTGCTGGAACAAGTGTAGAAGCTTTCAAGAGGAAACTGGACTAGTATCTTCACTAGGTGCCAGACCAACCAGGCTGTGATGGATATATCTGTCAGCAAACCACCAGCAGCAACAACCTGGTTGACAAGGCAAGCACCAGACGAGCCTAGCTCATGGCCGGGCTCCGAGAGTAGAAAAAATCTTGGAACTTATCAAAGGTCAAAGGTCTGGAGTGAAAAAAGAAGAGTGACGAGGGAGGATGAACCAGCAAGACTCGACCTGGTTTTTACACAAAATGATTCTGACCTAACTAAAATTGTTTATAGGGAACCAGTAAGTGGCAGCGATCAGGTGGTTCATGATGATGATAGATGACTCTCTGGAGGGTGACCCCCAGCACCGTCTTTACCAGATGGCGAGCCATCTTGCACTACCCGCTGAGAGAGAGAGAGAGAGAGAGAGAGAGAGAGAGAGAGAGAGAGAGAGAGAGAGAGAGAGAGAGAGAGAGACTTTATTTCAGGGTCTTGAAGGTTGATTACAGGTCATGGTGGGCAAAGATAATGTGGTCTGTTTGTTGAGGAACCTGCTGGTGTATTTGTTCCAGTTATCATATATTCCCAGTCCTGAGTTCAATCCAGACAAAGACAAGATAATACGATTCTGGAAATAAAGAACAGACCAAATACTAGACAGTGAAAAGGATCTGGGGGTGAATGTAACACCTAACATATCACCTGAATAATACACATTAGCGGTACATGCAAGATTAGCAAACCTCATAACAACATTTAAGAACTTAATTTTTGTTAATACACGACACAGCAGTATCTTACACCGGTCAGTGAGTACCCAGCACCAGCATGGAGCCCACACCTAGTCAAACACGTGAACAAACTGGTAAAGTCGAAAGATCACCAACCATGACCCATACCGTGTACACTGACACACACCATGTACACTGACACACACCATGTACACTGACACACACCATGTTCACTGACCTACACATGTACACTGACACACACCATGTTCACTGACCTACACATGTACACTGACACACACCATGTTCACTGACCTACACATGTACACTGACACACACCATGTTCACTGACCTACACATGTACACTGACACACACCATGTTCACTGACCTACACATGTACACTGACACACATGTACACTGACACACACCATGTACACTAACCCACACACTATGTACACTTACCAACACACCATGTACACTGACCCACACCATGCACATTGACTCACACATCATACACACTCACCCACACGCCATGTACACTGACCCACACACCATG
>NC_091353.1:14014287-14081787 GCF_038502225.1 Cherax quadricarinatus
GATATATAGTCCTGAAAGAAGGTTACGAGGCCATAGCCATGTTTACTGTATTTTAATATCGTCCGTAAAGGACAAGACGAGATCGTAGCTAATGTTTATGTTCCCAAAAGAAAAAGGCACCAGGACCGTGCCTTGAGGCAAGATATTTTTGCTTTGTTTACTATTATTACAGTATTGTACACAAATAACCCGCACGTTGGAGAAAAAAAAAATATGAAGACGTTTCGGTCTGACTTGAACCATTAACTAGCCACAGTGTGTCACTAGTTAATGGACCAAGTTGGATCGAAATGCCGTCATAAGTTCCGTTCTCCTACGTGCGGATTATTTGTGTATTGTGACTTTTCGTTTTCTACTACAGTAGTCTTTGCGTTCTACTCTCTGGAACACTGAATATATTGTGAGGGATGGGATTTCGAAACGTAGTGCCAACACTACCAATAGTGCCAGTAATACCAGTAGTGCTTGTATTACCAGTAAACACCTGCAGAGCAGGTGTTTACTGGGAGTATTGGTCGTATCGTCTACCAGCGTAGCCCAAGACTGTCCTTCCAGTTAGACGCTGAAAGGACAGATTGAGGGTTTGACCAGAAGGTCAGCAACAGTGACCTTAACTCTCCTAAGCCGTGACACTGTAATGGCTACATACCACTGACAAGTATACTTCTAGATGCTAGCACAATGGTGTGTCTCAAGACCACATTTGCGTTAGAACCTCGGAAATTCTGACTTAATGATCTAGCATGGTTCTCCTGTTCTAAACACACGTTCATTTGGGTCTACCTGGAGGGTGTTCCGGGGGTCAACGCCCCCGTAATTTAGTGTCCCACCCAGGGCCTTTTCAAAGATTTTTATGTTTGATGTTTGTGCTACTGTTGTGTGTGTGTGAGATTTTTACAAGAGCTCTACTGCCTCAATGCACAGAGCTGTCTGCATTATTTAAAGCCTCTGCACTCTCACCTGGCTCTAAGCTTTTTCTCTAAATTATTATCATAATTAAGCGCTAAACCCACTAGGGTTATACTGTTTCTCTACAATCTATGAGTGGTCTTGATATTGTTATCCACTTCTTTATAGTTTCAGGAGTCGGGCCCAGGAGCTGCATGTGTGGGCAGGTTTTTCTATTTCCATTTCGAATTCTGAAGCTGTGTTTGTGTGCCACATGTGACTAACAAAATCGTAATAATACCACTATAAATAAACCATGGAACGGGTGGTGTTCGAACCCATGGCAAGAGAGTCGCAAAACTACAGGCCAGTGCGTTAACCACTGGACCAGCTGACTACAATAAGATAATCCAGCTAGGTATATTTATACACCATAGGGAGGTTAGTATGGGCCACCACTGTCACAGTAGTGGCCCATGCTAACCTCCCTAACATGTTGTACACATGTAGTGTATATAAAGTATGAATCTTGTAGCCAGCTGGCCCAGTGGTTAACGCACTGGCCTGCAATTTTATGACTCTCTCGCCATGGGTTCGAACACCACCCGTTCCATGGTTTGTCACATGTGATTTGTATGGTGGATTCTCTTCTTTATTTCACTGGATTACTAAATATTAATTTCAACTGATCTTTGAGAGTTTCGCTCACTTTCTTACCATCATCAGTGTATAAACTTTTTATAAGTAGTGAGCCAATTATAGTCTTTTTTTAATTTATATTTTTGTTAATGTGAAGAAATATTTAGAATTATTTTATATTAAACGGTTTTTTTTTGTGCTTTTTAGATGTTTAGTGAATATTTTTATTTCTGGCAGTTGGTTGTGACAGTACACAACCCGCACGTAGGACAAACTTGTGACGACGTTTCGCTCAGTCTTGGATCAGTCACAGTATAATGCCTTTATATTCGTCGTTGTATTTCCATTACGTCGTTTTATCTCTTGTGTACAGTGTTGTAGGTTGTGGTTCAGTCTGTGATGCTGTACACGTGTACAACATCTGGGTACCTTTATTGTAGACGTTTCACCATCCAGTGACTTTGTCAGTACAAGGTGAAAGACATAATGGGAAGACTGTAGAACTACATACAGAAGATGAGGTAATCAGTCCCTCAGCCTTAGCGTTGGTGAAGACCACCGTAGTCTTGGTGACTGTTAAGAGTCTTCAAGACTACGGTGGTCTTCACGAACTCCAAGACTGAGGGACTGATTACCTCATCTTCTGTATATAGTTCTACTGTCTTGCAATTACATCCTTGAATTTGTACTGATAAAGCCACTGGATGGCGAAACGTCTACAAATAAAGATACCCAGATGTTGCACATGTGTCTAATTCTTCATCTTGTGGGTATGGTATACCATACCCACAAGTGTTGTTGTAAAGTATCCCAGTGGAACACACTTTACACAGACCTTGTACCTGTGTTCAACTTCTCCAGGCACTGGTGAGACTTACCGCCTCTCACTATTATTATTTCCCAGAGGATCTCTGATATTTCTTTCTTTATTTTGACCTCAATAATTCCTCCGATTGGTGAAGCTAAATTTAATAAACACTTCTTAGTCTAGTCTATGTATAAATTTACGCTCGTCTGTGCTTGAAGGAGGTGATGAGAAGAGTACATTGTATCAGAGTACGTCTCCCTGACTAATGATAAGAGTACATTGTATCAGAGTACGTCTCTCTGACTAATGATAAGAGTACATTGTATCAGAGTATGTCTCTCTGACTAATGATAAGAGTACATTGTATCAGAGTACGTCTCCCTGACTAATGATAAGAGTACATTGTATCAGAGTACGTCTCTCTGACTAATGATAAGAGTACATTGTATCAGAGTACGTCTCCCTGACTAATGATAAGAGTACATTGTATCAGAGTACGTCTCTCTGACTAATGATAAGAGTACATTGTATCAGAGTACGTCTCTCTGACTAATGATAAGAGTACATTGTATCAGAGTATGTCTCCCTGACTAATGATAAGAGTACATTATATCAGAGTACGTCTCCCTGACTAATGATAAGAGTACATTGTATCAGAGTACGTCTCTCTGACTAATGATAAGAGTACATTGTATCAGAGTACGTCTCTCTGACTAATGATAAGAGTACATTGTATCAGAGTACGTCTCTCTGACTAATGATAAGAGTACATTGTATCAGAGTACGTCTCTCTGACTAATGATAAGAGTACATTGTATCAGAGTACGTCTCTCTGACTAATGATAAGAGTACACTGTATCGGAGAATGTCTTTGATTAGTTTCCCATTGAAAAATAAGACACTTGTGGAATATTTAGGTAACTTTATTGAGGAAACGTTTCGCCAGCCAGTGACTTCTTCAGTCCAATGCAGAGAAGAACAGTGGAAGATGAAGAGGAGTTTGAGGTAATCAGTTCCTGAGTGTGGAGTAGACGTGTTCAGTCCATCACGATGGACTCCAGGCTCAGGGACTGATTACCCTCAAACTCGCCCTCATCTTCCTCCGTTCTTCTCTGTTGAAACGTTTCTCTAACAATGATTCCCAAATGTTGAGCAAGTGTCTTATTCTTAAACCTGTCGGGTTTATAACGAATTTATAAGGAATTTACATCACAGTTTCTCATAAGAGGGATTACCAGTTGACCCCTGGGTGTGTTCAAGACCCCTGGGTGTGTTCAAGACCCCTGGGTGTGTTCAAGACCCCTGGGTGTGTTCAAGACCCATGGGTGTGTTCAAGACCCCTGGATGTGTTCAAGACCCCTGGGTGTGTTCAAGACCCCTGGATGTGTTCAAGACCCCTGGGTGTGTTCAAGACCCATGGGTGTGTTCAAGACCCCTGGATGTGTTCAAGACCCCTGGGTGTGTTCAAGACCCCTGGGTGTGTTCAAGACCCCTGGATGTGTTCAAGACCCCTGGGTGTGTTCAAGACCCATGGGTGTGTTCAAGACCCCTGGATGTGTTCAAGACCCCTGGGTGTGTTCAAGACCCATGGGTGTGTTCAAGACCCCTGGATGTGTTCAAGACCCCTGGGTGTGTTCAAGACCCATGGGTGTGTTCAAGACCCCTGGATGTGTTCAAGACCCCTGGGTGTGTTCAAGACCCCTGGATGTGTTCAAGACCGCTGGGTGTGTTCAAGACCCCTGGATGTGTTCAAGACCCCTGGGTGTGTTCAAGACCCCTGGATGTGTTCAAGACCCATGGGTGTGTTCAAGACCCCTGGGTGTGTTCAAGACCCATGGGTGTGTTCAAGACCCCTGGATGTGTTCAAGACCCCTGGGTGTGTTCAAGACCCCTGGATGTGTTCAAGACCGCTGGGTGTGTTCAAGACCCCTGGATGTGTTCAAGACCCCTGGGTGTGTTCAAGACCCCTGGGTGTGTTCAAGACCCCTGGGTGTGTTCAAGACCTCTGGATGTGTTCAAGACCCCTGGATGTGTTCAAGACCCCTGGGTGTGTTCAAGACCCCTGGGTGTGTTCAAGACCCCTGGATGTGTTCAAGACCCCTGGGTGTGTTCAAGACCCCTGGGTGTGTTCAAGACCCCTGGATGTGTTCAAGACCCCTGGGTGTGTTCAAGACCCCTGGGTGTGTTCAAGACCCCTGGGTGTGTTCATGACCCCTGGATGGGTTCATGACCCCTGGGTGTGTTCAAGACCCCTGGGTGTGTTCAAGACCCCTGGGTGTGTTCAAGACCCCTGGGTGTGTTCAAGAACCCCTGGGTGTGTTCAAGACCCCTGGGTGTGTTCAAGACCCCTGGATGTGTTCAAGACCCCTGGATGTGTTCAAGACCCCTGGGTGTGTTCAAGACCCCTGGGTGTGTTCAAGACCCCTGGGTGTGTTCAAGACCCCTGGGTGTGTTCAAGAACCCCTGGGTGTGTTCAAGACCCCTGGGTGTGTTCAAGACCCCTGGGTGTGTTCAAGAACCCCTGGGTGTGTTCAAGACCCCTGGGTGTGTTCAAGACCCCTGGGTGTCTTCAAGACCCCTGGGTGTCTTCAAGACCCCTGGGTGTGTTCAAGACCCCTGGGTGTGTTCAAGATCCCTGGATGTGTTCAAGACCCCTGGGTGTGTTCAAGACCCCTGGATGTGTTCAAGACCCCTGGGTGTGTTCAAGACCCCTGGGTGTGTTCAAGACCCCTGGGTGTGTTCAAGACCCCTGGGTGTGTTTAAGACCTCTGGGTGTGTTTAAGACTGCTGGGTGCCTTCAAGACCCCTGGGTGTCCTCAAGACTCCTGGGTGTGTTCAAGACCCCTGGGTGTGTTCAAGACACCTGGGTGTCTTCAAGACACCTGGGTGTCTTCAAGACCCCTGGGTGTGTTCAAGACCCCTGGGTATCTTCAAGACCCCTGGGTGTGTTTAAGACCTCTGGGTGTGTTTAAGACTGCTGGGTGCCTTCAAGACCCCTGGGTGTCCTCAAGACCCCTGGGTGTCTTCAAGACCCCTGGGTGTGTTTAAGACCCCAGGGTGTCTTCATGACCCCTGGGTGTCTTCAAGACCCCTGAGTGTGTTCAAGACCCCTGGGTGTGTTCAAGACCGCTGGGTGTGTTCAAGACCCCTGGGTGTGTTCAAGACCCCAGGGTGTGTTCAAGACCGCTGGGTGTGTTTAAGACCGCTGGGTGTGTTTAAGACCGCTGGGTGTGTTTAAGACCCCTGGGTGTGTTCAAGACAGCTGGGTGTGTTCAAGACCCCTGGGTGTGTTCAAGACCGCTGGGTGTGTTCAAGACCCCTGGGTGTGTTCAAGACCCCTGGGTGTGCTCAAGACCGCTGGGTGTGTTCAAGACCCCTGGGTGTGTTCAAGACCCCTGGGTGTGTTCAAGACCGCTGGGTGTGTTCAAGACCCCTGGGTGTGTTCAAGACAGCTGGGTGTGTTCAAGACCCCAGGGTGTGTTCAAGACCGCTGGGTGTGTTTAAGACCGCTGGGTGTGTTTAAGACCGCTGGGTGTGTTCAAGACAGCTGGGTGTGTTCAAGACCCCTGGGTGTGTTCAAGACCCCTGGGTGTGTTCAAGACCCCTGGGTGTGTTCAAGACAGCTGGGTGTGTTCAAGACCCCTGGGTGTGTTCAAGACCCCTGGGTGTGTTCAAGACCCCTGGGTGTGTTCAAGACCCCTGGGTATCTTCAAGACCCCTGGGTGTGTTTAAGACCTCTGGGTGTGTTTAAGACTGCTGGGTGCCTTCAAGACCCCTGGGTGTCCTCAAGACCCCTGGGTGTGTTCAAGACCCCTGGGTGTGTTCAAGACACCTGGGTGTCTTCAAGACACCTGGGTGTCTTCAAGACCCCTGGGTGTGTTCAAGACCCCTGGGTATCTTCAAGACCCCTGGGTGTGTTTAAGACCTCTGGGTGTGTTTAAGACTGCTGGGTGCCTTCAAGACCCCTGGGTGTCCTCAAGACCCCTGGGTGTCTTCAAGACCCCTGGGTGTGTTTAAGACCCCAGGGTGTCTTCATGACCCCTGGGTGTCTTCAAGACCCCTGAGTGTGTTCAAGACCCCTGGGTGTGTTCAAGACCGTTGGGTGT
The DNA here is from genome assembly GCF_038502225.1 of Cherax quadricarinatus. Taxonomy (NCBI): domain Eukaryota; kingdom Metazoa; phylum Arthropoda; class Malacostraca; order Decapoda; family Parastacidae; genus Cherax; species Cherax quadricarinatus. The sequence goes on from NC_091353.1 coordinate 14,020,729, forward strand.
GTTCAAGACCCCTGGGTGTGTTCAAGACCCCAGGGTGTGTTCAAGACCGCTGGGTGTGTTTAAGACCGCTGGGTGTGTTCAAGACAGCTGGGTGTGTTCAAGACCCCTGGGTGTGTTCAAGACCGCTGGGTGTGTTCAAGACCCCTGGGTGTGTTCAAGACAGCTGGGTGTGTTCAAGACCCCTGGGTGTGTTCAAGACCCCTGGGTGTGTTCAAGACCCCTGGGTGTGTTCAAGACAGCTGGGTGTGTTCAAGACCCCTGGGTGTGTTCAAGACCGCTGGGTGTGTTTAAGACCCCTGGGTGTGTTCAAGACTCCTGGGTGTGCTTAAGACCGCTGGGTGTGTTCAAGACCCCTGGGTGTGTTCAAGACCCCTGGGTGTGTTCAAGACCGCTGGGTGTGTTCAAGACCCCTGGGTGTGTTCAAGACCCCTGGGTGTGTTCAAGACCCCTGGGTGTGTTCAAGACCGCTGGGTGTGTTTAAGACCGCTGGGTGTGTTTAAGACCGCTACGTGTGTTCAAGACAGCTGGGTGTGTTCAAGACCCCTGGGTGTGTTCAAGACCGCTGGGTGTGTTCAAGACCCCTGGGTGTGTTCAAGACAGCTGGGTATGTTCAAGACCCCTGGGTGTGTTCAAGACCCCTGGGTGTGTTCAAGACCCCTGGGTGTGTTCAAGACCCCTGGGTGTGTTCAAGACCCCTGGGTATCTTCAAGACCCCTGGGTGTGTTTAAGACCTCTGTGTGTGTTTAAGACTGCTGGGTGCCTTCAAGACCCCTGGGTGTCCTCAAGACCCCTGGGTGTGTTCAAGACCCCTGGGTGTGTTCAAGACACCTGGGTGTCTTCAAGACACCTGGGTGTCTTCAAGACCCCTGGGTGTGTTCAAGACCCCTGGGTGTGTTTAAGACCTCTGGGTGTGTTTAAGACTGCTGGGTGCCTTCAAGACCCCTGGGTGTCCTCAAGACCCCTGGGTGTCTTCAAGACCCCTGGGTGTGTTTAAGACCCCAGGGTGTCTTCATGACCCCTGGGTGTCTTCAAGACCCCTGAGTGTGTTCAAGACCCCTGGGTGTGTTCAAGACCGCTGGGTGTGTTCAAGACCCCTGGGTGTGTTCAAGACCCCAGGGTGTGTTCAAGACCGCTGGGTGTGTTTAAGACCCCTGGCTGTCTTCAAAACCGTTGGGTGTCAAGAACCCTGGGTGTGTTCAAGACCGCTGGGTGTGTTTAAGACCGCTGGGTGTGTTCAAGACAGCTGGGTGTGTTCAAGACCCCTGGGTGTGTTCAAGACCGCTGGGTGTGTTTAAGACCGCTGGGTGTGTTCAAGACCCCTGGGTGTGCTCAAGACCGCTGGGTGTGTTCAAGACCCCTGGGTGTGTTCAAGACCCCTGGGTGTGTTCAAGACCGCTGGGTGTGTTCAAGACCCCTGGGTGTGTTCAAGACCCCTGGGTGTGTTCAAGACCGCTGGGTGTGTTCAAGACCCCTGGGTGTGTTCAAGACCCCTGGATGTGTTCAAGACCCCTGGGTGTGTTCAAGACCCCTGGGTGTGTTCAAGACCGCTGGGTGTGTTCAAGACCCCTGGGTGTGTTCAAGACCCCTGGGTGTGTTCAAGACCCCTGGGTGTGTTCAAGACCGCTGGGTGTGTTCAAGACCCCTGGGTGTGTTCAAGACCCCTGGATGTGTTCAAGACCCCTGGGTGTGTTCAAGACCGCTGGGTGTGTTCAAGACCCCTGGGTGTGTTCAAGACCCCTGGGTGTGTTCAAGACCCCTGGGTGTGTTCAAGACCCCTGGGTGTGTTCAAGACCCCTGGGTGTGTTCAAGACCCTTGGGTATGTTCAAGACCCCTGGGTGTGTTCAAGACCCCGGGGTGTGTTGAAGACCCCTGGGTGTGTTCAAGACCCCTGGGTGTGTTCAAGACCGCTGGGTGTGTTCAAGACCCCTGGGTGTGTTCAAGACCCCTGGGTGTGTTCAAGACCCATGGGTGTGTTCAAGACCCCTGGGTGTGTTCAAGATCCCTGGGTGTGTTCAAGACCCCTGGGTGTGTTCAAGACCCCTGGGTGTGTTCAAGACCCCTGGGTGTCTTCAAGAAGGCACTGGACAGGCACTAAAAGCCAGTACCTGACCAGCCGGGCTGTGGTTCGTACGTCAGTTTGCGTACAAGCAGTAGTAACAGCCTGGTTGATCAGGCCCTGATCCACCACGAGGCCTGGTCCACACCTCTACAACACAACTGTCAACCAAGATGTGTTAAGTTATACCATGAATTAAGTCAAGATCCTGGACTTCACCTTACGACACAAAACAAATGTGATAGTAATTATAGACACGGTGGATTATAGTGGGAAAATAAGATACTTTATAAGAGCGAGTAACTTACCAGACTCTTAATAACTTCCGGATAATATCCGGAAATTTGATATCTCGAAAGAAGGATAATATTTGGTATAGTAGTTATCTATTATTGCTGGTAGTGTAAGTAGTTAATGGTCCAAGGTGGACCGAAACGTCGTGGTAAGTTTCTGTCTGCTATGTGTTGGTTATCTGTGTATTGTAGCAGTCACAGTATTGTGACTTATTATAGAGACTTATTATTGTAACTTATTATAGTGACTTATTATAGTGACTTATTATACTGACTTATTATAGTGACTTATTATTGTGACTTATTATAGTGACTTATTATAGTGACTTATTATAGTGACTTATTATAGTGACTTATTATTGTGACTCATGATAGTGACTTATTATTGTGACTTATTATAGTGACTTATTATTGTGACTTATTATAGTGACTTATTATAGTGACTTATTATTGTGACTTATTATAGTGACTTATTATTGTGACTTATTATAGTGACTTATTATTGTGACTTATTATAGTGACTTATTATTGTGACTTATTATTGTGACTTATTATAGTGACTTATTATTGTGACTTATTATTGTGACTTATTATTGTGACTTATTATAGTGACTTATTATAGTGACTTATTATTGTGACTTATTATAGTGACTTATTATTGTGACTTATTATAGTGACTTATTATAGTGACTTATTATAGTGACTTATTATTGTGACTTATTATAGTGACTTATTATAGTGACTTATTATTGTGACTTATTATAGTGACTTATTATAGTGACTTATTATAGTGACTTATTATATTGACTTATTATTGTGACTTATTATAGTGACTTATTATTGTGACTTATTATAGTGACTTATTATTGTGACTTATTATAGTGACTTATTATTGTGACATTATTGTGACTTGTTATAGTGACTTATTATAGTGACTTATTATTGTGACTTATTATTGTGACTTATTATTGTGATTTATTATTGTGACTTATTATAGTGACTTATTATTGTGACTTATTATAGTGACTTATTATTGTGACTTATTATAGTGACTTATTATTGTGACTTATTATAGTGACTTATTATTGTCACTTATTATTGTGACTTATTATTGTGACATTATTGTGACTTATTATTGTGACTTATTATAGTGACTTATTATAGTGACTTATTATTGTAACTTATTATAGTGACTTATTATAGTGACTTATTATTGTAACTTATTATAGTGACTTATTATTGTAACTTATTATAGTGACTTATTATTGTGACTTATTATAGTGACTTATTATAGTGACTTATTATAGTGACTTATTATATTGACTTATTATTGTGACTTATTATTGTGACTTATTATAGTGACTTATTATTGTGACATTATTGTGACTTATTATAGTGACTTATTATTGTGACTTATTATTGTGACTTATTATTGTGACTTATTATTGTGACTTATTATTGTGACTTATTATAGTGACTTATTATTGTGACTTATTATAGTGACTTATTATTGTGACATTATTGTGACTTATTATAGTGACTTATTATTGTGACTTATTATTGTGACTTATTATTGTGACTTATTATTGTGACTTATTATTGTGACTTATTATTGTGACTTATTATAGTGACTTATTATAGTGACTTATTATTGTGACTTATTATAGTGACTTATTATTGTGACTTATTATTGTGACTTATTATTGTGACTTATTATTGTGACTTATTATTGTGACTTATTATAGTGACTTATTATTGTGACTTATTATTGTGACTTATTATAGTGACTTATTATTGTGACTTATTATAGTGACTTATTATAGTGACTTATTATTGTGACTTATTATTGTGACTTATTATAGTGACTTATTATTGTGACTTATTATAGTGACTTATTATTGTGACTTATTATTGTGACTTATTATAGTGACTTATTATTGTGACTTATTATAGTGACTTATTATTGTAACTTATTATTGTAACTTATTATAGTGACTTATTATTGTGACTTATTATAGTGACATTATTGTAACTTATTATAGTGACTTATTATAGTGACTTATTATTGTAACTTATTATTGTAACTTATTATAGTGACTTATTATAGTGACTTATTATTGTAACTTATTATTGTAACTTATTATAGTGACTTATTATTGTGACTTATTATTGTGACTTATTATTGTGACTTATTATTGTTATTATTGTGACTTATTATTGTGACTTATTATTGTGACTTATTATTGTGACTTATTATTGTTATTATAGTGACTTATTATAGTGACTTATTATTGTGACTTATTATAGTGACTTATTATAGTGACTTATTATTATTATAGTGACTTATTATACTTATTATTGTGACTTATTATTGTGACTTATTATTGTGACTTATTATTGTGACTTATTATTGTGACTTATTATTGTGACTTATTATTGTGACTTATTATTATAGTGACTTATTATTGTGACTTATTATTGTGACTTATTATAGTGACTTATTATAGTGACTTATTATTGTGACTTATTATAGTGACTTATTATAGTGACTTATTATTGTAACTTATTATTGTAACTTATTATAGTGACTTATTATTGTGACTTATTATAGTGACTTATTATAGTGACTTATTATATTGACTTATTATTGTGACTTATTATTGTGACTTATTATTGTGACTTATTATTGTGACTTATTATTGTGACTTATTATTGTGACTTATTATTGTGACTTATTATTGTGACTTATTATAGTGACTTATTATTGTGACTTATTATAGTGACTTATTATTGTGACTTATTATAGTGACTTATTATTGTGACTTATTATTGTGACTTATTATAGTGACTTATTATAGTGACTTATTATTGTGACTTATTATAGTGACTTATTATTGTGACTTATTATTGTGACTTATTATTGTGATTTATTATTGTGACTTATTATTGTGACTTATTATTGACTTATTATACTTATTATTGACTTATTATTGTGACTTATTATTGTGACTTATTATAGTGACTTATTATTGTGACTTATTACTTATTATAGTGACTTATTATTGTGACTTATTATTGTGACTTATTATTGTGACTTATTATTGTGACTTATTATTGTGACTTATTATAGTGACTTATTATTGTGACTTATTATTGTGACTTATTGTGACTTATTATAGTGACTTATTATTGTGACTTATTATTGTGACTTATTATTGTGACTTATTATTGTGACTTATTATAGTGACTTATTATAGTGACTTATTATTGTGACTTATTATAGTGACTTATTATTGTGACTTATTATTGACTTATTATTGTGACTTATTATTGTGACTTATTATAGTGACTTATTATAGTGACTTATTATTGTGACTTATTATAGTGACTTATTATTGTGACTTATTATTGTGACTTATTATTGTGACTTATTATAGTGACTTATTATTGTGACTTATTATTGTGACTTATTATTGTGACTTATTATTGTGACTTATTATAGTGACTTATTATTGTGACTTATTATTGTGACTTATTATTGTGACTTATTATTGTGACTTATTATTGTGACTTATTATTGTGACTTATTATAGTGACTTATTATTGTGACTTATTATTGTGACTTATTATAGTGACTTATTATTGTTATTATAGTGACTTATTATAGTGACTTATTATTGTGACTTATTATTGTGACTTATTATTGTGACTTATTATTGTGACTTATTATTGTGACTTATTATAGTGACTTATTATTGTGACTTATTATTGTGACTTATTATAGTGACTTATTATTGTGACTTATTATAGTGACTTATTATTGTGACTTATTATTGTGACTTATTATTGTGACTTATTATTGTGACTTATTATTGTGACTTATTATTGTGACTTATTATAGTGACTTATTATTGTGACTTATTATTGTGACTTATTATAGTGACTTATTATAGTGACTTATTATTGTGACTTATTATAGTGACTTATTATTGTGACTTATTATTGTGACTTATTATAGTGACTTATTATAGTGACTTATTATTGTCACTTATTATTGTGACTTATTATAGTGACTTATTATAGTGACTTATTATAGTGACTTATTATAGTGACTTATTATTGTGACTTATTATTGTGACTTATTATTGTGACTTATTATTGTGACTTATTATTGTGACTTATTATTGTGACTTATTATAGTGACTTATTATTGTGACTTATTATAGTGACTTATTATTGTGACTTATTATTGTGACTTATTATAGTGACTTATTATTGTGACTTATTATTGTGACTTATTATTGTGACTTATTATAGTGACTTATTATTGTGACTTATTATAGTGACTTATTATAGTGACTTATTATTGTGACTTATTATTGTGACTTATTATTGTGACTTATTATTGTGACTTATTATTGTGACTTATTATTGTGACTTATTATAGTGACTTATTATTGTGACTTATTATAGTGACTTATTATTGTGACTTATTATAGTGACTGACTTATTATAGTGACTTATTATAGTGACTTATTATTGTGACTTATTATAGTGACTTATTATTGTGACTTATTATTGTGACTTATTATTGTGACTTATTATTGTGACTTATTATTAGTGACTTATTATACTTATTATTGTGACTTATTATAGTGACTTATTATTGTGACTTATTATTGTAACTTATTATAGTGACTTATTATTGTGACTTATTATAGTGACTTATTATTGTGACTTATTATAGTGACTTATTATTGTGACATTATTGTGACTTATTATTGTCACTTATTATTGTGACTTATTATTGTGACTTATTATTGTGACTTATTATTGTGACTTATTATTGTGACTTATTATAGTGACTTATTATTGTGACTTATTGTGACTTATTATAGTGACTTATTATAGTGACTTATTATTGTGACTTATTATAGTGACTTATTATTGTGACTTATTATAGTGACTTATTATTGTGACTTATTATTGTGACATTATTGTGACTTATTATAGTGACTTATTATAGTGACTTATTATTGTGACTTATTATAGTGACTTATTATTGTGACTTATTATAGTGACTTATTATTGTGACTTATTATAGTGACTTATTATTGTGACTTATTATAGTGACTTATTATTGTGACTTATTATTGTGACTTATTATTGTGACTTATTATAGTGACTTATTATTGTGACTTATTATAGTGACTTATTATTGTGACTTATTATTGTGACTTATTATAGTGACTTATTATTGTGACATTATTGTGATTATTATTGTGACTTATTATAGTGACTTATTATTGTGACTTATTATTGTGACTTATTATAGTGACTTATTATTGTGACTTATTATTGTGACTTATTATAGTGACTTATTATTGTGACTTATTATAGTGACTTATTATTGTGACTTATTATTGTGACTTATTATTGTGACTTATTATAGTGACTTATTATTGTGACTTATTATTGTGACTTATTATAGTGACTTATTATTGTGACTTATTATTGTGACTTATTATAGTGACTTATTATTGTGACTTATTATTGTGACTTATTATAGTGACTTATTATTGTGACTTATTATTGTGACTTATTATTGTGACTTATTATAGTGACTTATTATTGTGACTTATTATAGTGACTTATTATTGTGACTTATTATAGTGACTTATTATTGTGACTTATTATAGTGACTTATTATAGTGACTTATTATTGTGACTTATTATAGTGACTTATTATTGTGACTTATTATTGTGACTTATTATAGTGACTTATTATTGTGACTTATTATTGTGACTTATTATAGTGACTTATTATTGTGACTTATTATAGTGACTTATTATAGTGACTTATTATTGTGACTTATTATTGTGACTTATTATAGTGACTTATTATAGTGACTTATTATTGTGACTTATTATTGTGACTTATTATAGTGACTTATTATTGTGACTTATTATAGTGACTTATTATAGTGACTTATTATTGTGACTTATTATTGTGACTTATTATAGTGACTTATTATTGTGACTTATTATAGTGACTTATTATAGTGACTTATTATTGTGACTTATTATTGTGACTTATTATTGTGACTTATTATTGTGACTTATTATTGTGACTTATTATTGTGACTTATTATTGTGACTTATTATAGTGACTTATTATAGTGACTTATTATTGTGACTTATTATTGTGACTTATTATTGTGACTTATTATTGTGACTTATTATTGTGACTTATTATAGTGACTTATTATTGTGACTTATTATTGTGACTTATTATTGTGACTTATTATTGTGACTTATTATTGTGACTTATTATTGTGACTTATTATTGTGACTTATTATTGTGACTTATTATTGTGACTTATTATTGTGACTTATTATTGTGACTTATTATTGTGACTTATTATAGTGACTTATTATTGTGACTTATTATAGTGACTTATTATTGTGACTTATTATAGTGACTTATTATTGTGACTTATTATAGTGACTTATTATTGTGACTTATTATTGTGACTTATTATTGTGACTTATTATTGTGACTTATTATTGTGACTTATTATTGTGACTTATTATTGTGACTTATTATTGTGACTTATTATAGTGACTTATTATTGTGACTTATTATAGTGACTTATTATTGTGACTTATTATTGTGACTTATTATTGTGACTTATTATAGTGACTTATTATTGTGACTTATAGTGACTTATTATTGTGACTTATAGTGACTTATTATAGTGACTTATTATTGTGACTTATAGTGACTTATTATTGTGACTTATTATTGTGACTTATTATTGTGACTTATAGTGACTTATTATAGTGACTTATTATTCGTTAAGAGTCAGTAAGTTTGTCAGTCGTTACTGATTATTGTTTAAACAAGAATAACTAAATATTGTCTTGTTTACTAGTTTAATATCCACAACTTCTGCTGTATCAACCTGATCAACCACGCTGTTACTGCTGATTTATTTACTCTCTCACACCTATTGACCTGATCCCAGACCGGGCCGCGGGGGCGTTGACCCCTTAGATAATTTGATTTTAAAATGATGAGAACATATACATCGAGAGGTGTTTATCTGTGTATATATATACAGAGTTTATATCACTGTATATAATAAGGGATAAAAAAATTCTGATGTATCGGATATCCGCATCCGTGAAACATCCGCACAATTTTTTACAACCGGATCCGCAAAATAAGACATCCTCATACACATCCTCATACACATCCTCATACACATCCGCATCTCCGGATATGTAAATTTTCACATCTGATACATTTCTAAAAGTAATTTTGGACTGGTGGTGAACAGGTGACTTGAAGCCTTAATGACCCTTTGAATTGATGATAAATTTTAAACCAAAGTAACTCAATATTTGCAAAAGTAATGGTTTACAAAAAAGATGACAATCGAAAGAAAATATATAGAGAAAACACAGAAACCAAGTGAAGAAGAAGATAAAACGGGTCAGAGGAGACACGGAGGCACAAATAATGAGAAAACAGGACACAGAGTACAGGAGCACAGTGTATGAGGCTGTCTGCAGCACAGTGTGGGGCTGACTGCAGCACAGTTTGTGGCTGTCTGCAGCACAGTGTGTGAGGCTGTCTGCAGCACAGTGTGTGAGGCTGTCTGCAGCACAGTGTGGGGCTGACTGCAGCACAGTTTGTGGCTGTCTGCAGCAGAGTGCGTGAGGCTGTCAGCAACACTGTGTGAGGCTGTCTGCAGCACAGTGTGAGAGGCTGTCAGAAACACAGTGTGAGAGGCTGTCTGCAGCACAGTGTGTGAAGCAGTCTGCAGCACAGTGTGTGAAGCAGTCTGCAGCACAGTGTGTGAAGCAGTCTGCAGCACAGTGTGTGAGGCTGTCTGCGGCACAGTGTGTGAGGCGGTCTGCAGCACAGTGTGTGAGGCAGTCTGCAGCACAGTGTGTGAAGCAGTCTGCAGCACAGTGTGTGAGGCTGTCTGCGGCACAGTGTGTGAGGCAGTCTGCAGCACAGTGTGTGAGGCAGTCTGCAGCACAGTGTGTGAGGCAGTCTGCAGCACAGTGTGTGAGGCAGTCTGCAGCACAGTGTGTGAGGCAGTCTGCAGCACAATGTGAGAGACTGTCTGCAGAACAGTGTGAGAGGCTGTCTGCAGCACAGTGTGAGAGGCTGTCTGCAGCGCAGTGATTGAGGCTGTCTGCAGCAGAGTGCGTGAGGCTGCCAGCAACACTGTGAGGCTCTCTGCAGCACAGTGTGAGAGGCTGTCAGAAACACAGTGTGAGACTGTCTGCGGCACAGCGTGTGAGGCTGTGTGCAGCACACTGTGAGACTGTCTGCGGCACAGCGTGTGAGGCTGTCTGCAGCACACTGTGTGAGGCTGTCTGCAGCACATTGAGGCTGTGTGCAGCACAATGTATAAGGCTGTCTGCAGCAACACTGTGTGAGGCTGTCTGCAGCACACTGTGTGAGGATGTCTGCAGCACACTGTGTAAGGCTGTCTGCAGCACAGTGTGAATAGCTGTCTGTAGCACAGTGTGAGAGGCTGCCTGCAGCACAGTGAGTGAGGCTGTCTGCAGCACAGTATGTAAGGTTGCCAGGAACACTGTATGAGGTTGTCTGCAGCACAGTGTGAGGATGTCTGCAGAACACTGTGTGAGGCTGTCTGCAGCACAATGTGTAAGGCTAGCTGCAGCAACACTGTGTGAGGCTGTCTGCAGCACAATGTGTAAGGCTAGCTGCAGCAACACTGTGTGAGGCTGTCTGCAGCACAATGAGGCTCTCTGCAGCACAATATGTGAGGCTGTCTGCAGAACACTGTGTGAGGCTGCCAGCAACACTGTGAGGCTGCCAGCAACACTGCATGAGGCTGTCTGCAAAACACTGTGTGAGGCTGCCAGCCACACTGTGTGAGGCTGCCAGCCACACTATGAGGCTGCAACCAACACTGTGAGGCTTCCAGCAACACTGTGTGAGGCTGCCAGCAACACTGTGAGGCTGCCAGCAACACTGCATGAGGCTGTCTGCAAAACACTGTGTGAGGCTGCCAGCCACACTATGAGGCTGCAACCAACACTGAGGCTTCCAGCAACACTGTGTGAGGTTGCCAGCAACACTCTGTGAAGCTGTCTGCAGCACATTGTGAGAGGCTATCAACAGTACAGTGTGTGAGGCTGTCTGCATCACAATGTGTAAGGCTGTCTGGAGCAGCACTGTGTGAGGCTGCTTGCAGCACAGTGTGTGAGGCTGTCTGCAGCACAGTGTGGGGCTGACTGCAGCACAGTTTGGGGCTGTCTGCAGCACAGTGAGAGACTGTCTGCAGCACAGTGTGAGGCTGTCTGCAGCAGTGTGTGCGAGGCTCTCTGCAGCACAGTGTGAGGCTGTCTGCAGCACAGTGATTGAGGCTGTCTGCAGCAGAGTGCGTGTGGCTGTCTGTGGCACAGTGTGAGACTGTCTGCAGCACAGTGTGAGGCTGTCTGCAGCACAGTGTGTGAGACTGTCTGTAGCACAGCGTGTAAGGCTGCCTGCAGCAGTGTGAGGCTGTCTGCAGAACACTGTGTGAGGCTGTCTGCAGCACAATGTGTAAGGCTGTCTGCAGAACTCTGTGTGAGGCTGCCAGCCACACTGTGTGAGGCTGCCACCAACACTGTGAGGCTGCCAGCAACACTGTGTGAGGCTGCCAGTAACACTCTGTGAAGCTGTCTACAGCGCACTGTGAGAGGCTGTCTACAGTACAGTGTGTGAGGCTGTCTGCATCACAATGTGTAAGGCTGTCTGGAGCAACACTGTGTGAGGCTGACTGCAGCACAATGTGTGAGGCTGCCAGCAACACTATGTGAGGCTGCAAGCAACACTATGTGAGGCTGCAAGCAACACTGTGAGGCTGGCAGCAACACTGTGAGGCTGCAAGCAACACTGTGAGGCTGCAAGCAACACTGTGAGGCTGCAAGCAACACTGTGAGGCTGCCAGCAACACTATGTGAGGCTGCAAGCAACACTGTGAGGCTGCAAGCAACACTGTGAGGCTGGCAGCAACACTGTGAGGCTGGCAGCAACACTGTGAGGCTGGCAGCAATACTGTGAGGCTGCAAGCAACACTGTGAGGCTGCAAGCAACACTGTGAGGCTGGCAGCAACACTGTCAGGTTACAATCAACATACTGGGTGTGTTATACAGTTACTGAACAAATTTCGCTGAACACACACACTCTAGGCTTAGGAAATGTTGTACAAGTGTTCCAATCTTCACCCATCACACACTGATTGTCTATATGAGATACACACAGACATCATCTATCACACTGACTACATGACTGACGTTATACACACAGACATCATCTATCACACTGACTACATGACTGACGTTATACACACAGACACAATCTATCACACTGACTACATGACTGATGTTATACACACAGACATCATCTATCACACTGACTACATGACTGTTGTTATACACACAGACACCATCTATCACACTGACTACATGACTGATGTTATACACACAGACACAATCTATCACACTGACTACATGACTGACGTTATACACACAGACACAATCTATCACACTGACTACATGACTGACGTTATACACACAGACACCATCTATCACACTGACTACATGACTGACGTTATACACACAGACACCATCTATCACACTGACTACATGACTGACGTTATACACACAGACACCATCTATCACACTGACTACATGACTGACGTTATACACACAGACACCATCTATCACACTGACTACATGACTGACGTTATACACACAGACACCATCTATCACACTGACTACATGACTGACGTTATACACACAGACACCATCTATCACACTGACTACATGACTGACGTTATACACACAGACACCATCTATCACACTGACTACATGACTGACGTTATACACACAGACACAATCTATCACACTGACTACATGACTGACGTTATACACACAGACACAATCTATCACACTGACTACATGACTGACGTTATACACACAGACACCATCTATCACATTGACTACATGACTGACGTTATACACACAGACACCATCTATCACACTGACTACATGACTGACGTTATACACACAGACACCATCTATCACACTGACTACATGACTGACGTTATACACACAGACACCATCTATCACACTGACTACATGACTGACGTTATACACACAGACACCATCTATCACACTGACTACATGACTGACGTTATACACACAGACACCATCTATCACACTGACTACATGACTGACGTTATACACACAGACACCATCTATCACACTGACTACATGACTGACGTTATACACACAGACACCATCTATCACACTGACTACATGACTGACGTTATACACACAGACACCATCTATCACACTGACTACATGACTGACGTTATACACACAGACACCATCTATCACACTGACTACATGACTGACGTTATACACACAGACACCATCTATCACACTGACTACATGACTGACGTTATACACACAGACACCATCTATCACACTGACTACATGACTGACGTTATACACACAGACACCATCTATCACACTGACTACATGACTGACGTTATACACACAGACACCATCTATCACACTGACTACATGACTGACGTTATACACACAGACACCATCTATCACACTGACTACATGACTGACGTTATACACACAGACACCATCTATCACACTGACTACATGACTGACGTTATACTCTCCGGGATCTGAACGTATGACGTCAGCACCATAAATTTCTTTTAAACAGTGAATACACTCAAACAATGACACACTTTACTTGTACAAATACACTCAAACAATGACACACTCTACTTGTACAAATACACTCAAACAATGACACACTTTACTTGTACAAATACACTCAAACAATGACACACTTTACTTGTACAAATACACTCAAACAATGACACACTTTACTTGTACAAATACACTCAAACAATGACACACTTTACTTGTACAAATACACTCAAACAATGACACACTTTACTTGTATAAATACACTCAAACAATGACACACTTTACTTGTACAAATACACTCAAACAATGACACACTTTACTTGTACAAATACACTCAAACAATGACACACTTTACTTGTACAAATACACTCAAACAATGACACACTTTACTTGTACAAATACACTCAAACAATGACACACTTTACTTGTACAAATACACTCAAACAATGACACACTTTACTTGTACAAATACACTCAAACAATGACACACTTTACTTGTACAAATACACTCAAACAATGACACACTTTACTTGTACAAATACACTCAAACAATGACACACTTTACTTGTACAAATACACTCAAACAATGACACACTTTACTTGTACAAATACACTCAAACAATGACACACTTTACTTGTACAAATACACTCAAACAACTACAATATTTGGCTCCAATTTCACAAAAATTTAAATTGTTTTCAAATACACTAAATAACAGTCAGTGTTTCAAGTGACGCAATGATTGGCTAACATGTGCAACATGAAGCTCTGATTGGCTAACATGTGCATCATGAAGCTCTGATTGGCTAACATGTGCATCATGAAGCTCTGATTGGCTAACATGTGCATCATGAAGCTCTGATTGGCTAACATGTGCAACATGAAGCTCTGATTGGCTAACATGTGCATCATGAAGCTCTGATTGGCTAACATGTGCATCATGAAGCTCTGATTGGCTAACATGTGCATCATGAAGCTCTGATTGGCTAACATGTGCAACATGAAGCTCTGATTGGCTAACATGTGCATCATGAAGCTCTGATTGGCTAACATGTGCAACATGAAGCTCTGATTGGCTAACATGTGCATCATGAAGCTCTGATTGGCTAACATGTGCATCATGAAGCTCTGATTGGCTAACATGTGCAACATGAAGCTCTGATTGGCTAACATGTGCATCATGAAGCTCTGATTGGCTAACATGTGCAACATGAAGCTCTGATTGGCTAACATGTGCATCATGAAGCTCTGATTGGCTAACATGTGCATCATGAAGCTCTGATTGGCTAACATGTGCAACATGAAGCTCTGATTGGCTAACATGTGCAACATGAAGCTCTGATTGGCTAACATGTGCAACATGAAGCTCTGATTGGCTAACATGTGCAACATGAAGCTCTGATTGGCTAACATGTGCAACATGAAGCTCTGATTGGCTAACATGTGCAACATGAAGCTCTGATTGGCTAACATGTGCAACATGAAGCTCTGATTGGCTAACATGTGCAACATGAAGCTCTGATTGGCTAACATGTGCAACATGAAGCTCTGATTGGCTAACATGTGCAACATGAAGCTCTGATTGGCTAACATGTGCAACATGAAGCTCTGATTGGCTAACATGTGCAACATGAAGCTCTGATTGGCTAACATGTGCAACATGAAGCTCTGATTGGCTAACATGTGCAACATGAAGCTCTGATTGGCTAACATGTGCAACATGAAGCTCTGATTGGCTAACATGTGCAACATGAAGCTCTGATTGGCTAACATGTGCAACATGAAGCTCTGATTGGCTAACATGTGCAACATGAAGCTCTGATTGGCTAACATGTGCAACATGAAGCTCTGATTGGCTAACATGTGCAACATGAAGCTCTGATTGGCTAACATGTGCAACATGAAGCTCTGATTGGCTAACATGTGCAACATGAAGCTCTGATTGGCTAACATGTGCATCATGAAGCTCTGATTGGCTAACATGTGCAACATGAAGCTCTGATTGGCTAACATGTGCAACATGAAGCTCTGATTGGCTAACATGTGCAACATGAAGCTCTGATTGGCTAACATGTGCAACATGAAGCTCTGATTGGCTAACATGTGCAACATGAAGCTCTGATTGGCTAACATGTGCAACATGAAGCTCTGATTGGCTAACATGTGCAACATGAAGCTCTGATTGGCTAACATGTGCAACATGAAGCTCTGATTGGCTAACATGTGCAACATGAAGCTCTGATTGGCTAACATGTGCAACATGAAGCTCTGATTGGCTAACATGTGCAACATGAAGCTCTGATTGGCTAACATGTGCAACATGAAGCTCTGATTGGCTAACATGTGCAACATGAAGCTCTGATTGGCTAACATGTGCAACATGAAGCTCTGATTGGCTAACATGTGCAACATGAAGCTCTGATTGGCTAACATGTGCAACATGAAGCTCTGATTGGCTAACATGTGCAACATGAAGCTCTGATTGGCTAACATGTGCAACATGAAGCTCTGATTGGCTAACATGTGCAACATGAAGCTCTGATTGGCTAACAAGTATGTGCAACATGAAGCTCTGATTGGCTAACAAGTATGTGCAACATGAAGCTCTGATTGGCTAACATGTGCAACATGAAACTCTGATTGGCTAACATGTGCAACATGAAGCTCTGATTGGCTATCAAGTATGTGCAACATGAAGCTCTGATTGGCTAAGAAAGAATGTGCAACATGAAGCTCTGATTGGCTAACAAGTATGTGCAACATGAAGCTCTGATTGGCTAACAAGTATGTGCAACATGAAGCTCTGATTGGCTAACAGGAATGTGCAACATGAAGCTCTGATTGGCTAACAAGTATGTGCAACATGAAGCTCTGATTGGCTAACATGTGCAACATGAAGCTCTGATTGGCTAACAAGTATGTGCAACATGAAGCTCTGATTGGCTAACAAGTATGTGCAACATGAAGCTCTGATTGGCTAACAAGTATGTGTGACATGAAGCTCTGATTGGCTAACAAGTATGTGTGACATGAAGCTCTGATTGGCTAACAAGTATGTGCAACATGAAGCTCTGATTGGCTAACAAGTATGTGCAACATGAAGCTCTGATTGGCTAACAAGTATGTGCAACATGAAGCTCTGATTGGCTAACAAGTATGTGCAACATGAAGCTCTGATTGGCTAACAAGTATGTACAACATGAAGCTCTGATTGGCTAACAAGTATGTGCGACATGAAGCTCTGATTGGCTAGCAAGTATGTGCAACATGAAGCTCTGATTGGCTAACAAGTATGTGCAACATGAAGCTCTGATTGGCTAACAAGTATGTGCAACATGAAGCTCTGATTGGCTAACAAGTATGTGCAACACGAAGCTCTGATTGGCTAACAAGTATGTACAACATGAAGCTCTGATTGGCTAACAAGTATGTGCAACATGAAGCTCTGATTGGCTAACAGGAATGTGCTACATGAAGCTCTGATTGGTTAACAGGTATGTGCAACATGAAGTTCTGATTGGCTAATAGGTATGTGCAACATGAAGCTCTGATTGGCTAACAGGAATGTGCTACATGAAGCTCTGATTGACTAACAGGAATATGCTACATGAAGCTCTGATTGGTTAACAGGAATGTGCTACATGAAGCTCTGGTTAACAGGAATGTGCAACATGAAGCTCTGATTGGCTAACAGGTATGTACAACATGAAGCTCTGACTGGCTAACATGAATGTGCTACATGAAGCTCTGATTGGCTAAGAGGAATATGCAACATGAAGCTCTGATTGGCTAACAATTATGTGCAATATGAAGCTCTGATTGGTTAACAGGAATGTGCTACATGAAGCTCTGATTGGCTAACAGGTATGTGCTACATGAAGCTCTGATTGGCTAACAAGTATGTGCAATATGAAGCTCTGATTGGCTAACAGGAATGTGCTACATGAAGCTCTGATTGGCTAACAGGTATGTGCTACATGAAGCTCTGATTGGCTAACAAGTATGTGCAATATGAAGCTCTGATTGGTTAATAGGTATGTGCAACATGAAGCTCTGATTGGTTAACAGGAATGTGCTACATGAAGCTCTGATTGGCTAACAGGTATGTGCTACATGAAGCTCTGATTGGCTAACAAGTATGTGCTACGTGAATCTCTGATTGGCTAACAGGTATGTGCTACGTGAATCTCTGATTGGCTAACAGGTATGTGCTACATGAAGCTCTGATTGGCTAACAGGTATGTGCTACATGAGGCTCTGGCTAACAGGTATGTGCTACATGAAGCTCTGATTGGCTAACAGGTATGTGCTACATGAAGCTCTGATTGGCTAACAGGTATGTGCTACACGAATCTCTGATTGGCTAACAGGTATGTGCTACATGAAGCTCTGATTGGCTAACAGATATGTGCTACATGAAGCTCTTGATTGGTAACAGGTATGTGCTACATGAAGTTCTGATTGGCTAACAAAACTGTGCTGTGTGGAGCTCTGATTGGCTAACATGTATGTGCTACATGAAGTTCTCATTGGCTAACAAAACTGTGCTACGTGAAGCTCTGATTGGCTAACAAAACTGTGCTACGTGAAGCTCTGATTGGCTAACAGGTATGTGCTACTTGAAGCTCTGATCGGCTAACAAAACTGTCCTACGTGAAGCTCTGATTGGCTAACACGTATGTGCTACATGAAGCTGTGATTGGCTAACAGAAGTTTTCCACGTGAAGCTCTGATTGGCTAACAGGTATGTGCTACGTGAAGCTCTGATTGGCTAACAGCTATGTGCTACTTGAAGCTCTGATTGGCTAGCAGGTATGTGGTACATGAAGCTCTGATTGGCTAACAGAAATGTGCTACTTGAAGCTCTGATTGGCTAACAGAACTGTGTTACCAGAAGTTTTGGTTGGCTAACAGGTATAAGAACGTAAGAAAGGAGGAACACTGCAGTAGGCCTGCTGGCCCATGCTAGGCAGGTTCTTCACAAATTCAACCCACTAACAGAATAAACACTACCCAGGCAAGAAGCTTTGATAATTCTATTTAGTCACGTGCAAGTCCCACTCAAATACAATCCCTCTTACTCGTGTATTTATCCAACCTAAATTTGAAACTACCCAAGGTTTTAGCTTCAATAACCCGACAATAACCCTACTAGGCAGACTGTTCCACTCATCAACTACCTTATTTCTAAGCCAATACTTTTCGATATCCTTTCTAAATCTAAAATTATGTAATTTGAATCCATTACTGCGGGTTCTCTGTTGGAGGGTTATCCTCAAGAAATTATTAATATCCCCTTTAATAATACCCATCTTCCACTTATACACTTCGATCAGGTCTCCCCTCATTCTTCGTCTAACAAGTGAATGTAATTTAAGAGTCTTCAATCTTTCTTCATAAGGAAGATTTCTAATGCTATGTATTAATTTAGTCATTCTACGCTGAATGTTTTCTAACGAATTTATGTTCATTCTGTAATATGGAGACCAGAACTGAGCTGCATAATCTAGTTGCTACGTGACACTGACTGGTTATCAGGTACGTGCTAGATGATGCTTATCATCTGTTACCTGGAAATAAATGGTATAAAATACCGACACAATGGAAATATAAACACAAATGCAGTATAATGTGATCCTTTATTGACAACGTTTCACCCACACAGTGGGCTTTTTCAAGTCACACACGGATCTACCTGGGGTTGGAAGGTACGAGAGTATTTATAGTCATGTTCAGAATGTTGAGGTCAGGTGGAGAATGCTGCATCTGATGATCTACCGGGTGGGGTTATAGAGTCTTGGGTAGCTAGGCAGGGGTATTGGACAAGTTGTGAGTAGACCTTCTGCAGTGTTCTATGTTCTTATGTGGGATAGCGATGAAGAAGTTTCTTGGCGAGTGGTTCAGCTATGTTATAGAAGCCATTGTTCTGGTTGAAATTGTTGGTTATAGAGATAAGCGATGATTCCAGGATTCTTCTGTATTGAGTGTTGTCTTCTGTGGCTATAAGTCTTGAGTTTCTGTAGTTAATTAAATGGTTGTGTGAATTGCGATGTTGTACACAGGCATTCCTTGTATCGTCAGTCCTGCTTGCATATTGGTGTTCTGAAATACGTGTTTGGAGGTCTCTTGATGTTTCGCCCACATATAATTTGTTGCAGTCATTACAAGGGATTATGTATACCCCTGCAGAGGATGGAGGCTTGTCCTGTCTACCACTGGTGATGTCCTTGATGGTCGTGGTTGTGGAGGTAGATACTTGGAATGATGTTTTGGCAAAGATGTTGGAAACATGTTTGGCAATGGAGTTGTTGGGGAGGACTATGTATCTCTTCTCGGCAGTGTTTTCTCTGGGTGTGTTGAAGATGTTTAATGCCGGCCGTCTGCAGTTTCTGATGAAGTGACGAGGATAGTGGAGTTTAGAAAATACTTGTTCAATTATAGTGCATTCTTCCTCAAGGAACTCATTGCTGCAGATTCTGAGTGCACGCAGGAAGAAGCCTATAATTACACCACGTTTGGTTTTGGTGTCGTGGTGAGAGTAGAAGTGGAGAAGATCGTTTTGGTTGGTGGGTTTTCGATAGACTTTAAAACGAAGTTCGTGGTCAGCTTTGCAGAGCAGAACATCAAGGAAAGGAAGATTGTTGTCGACTTCTTCTTCAAGTGTGAACTGGATTGAAGGCTCGACCTGGTTGAGCTTGTCTTGGAGAGCTTGAACGTTGAAGCGTTTAGGAGTTATGAGGAGAATGTCGTCAACATAACGGAGCCAGGTGACAGACGAAGGAATAATGGTGGAGAAACGTTCGGCTTCTAGATGTTCCATGTATAGGTTCGCCAGGACTGCACTGAGTGGCGAACCCATGGGTAGTCCAAAAGTCTGCTGAAAGAGGTGATTTTCGAAGGAGAAACACGTAAAGCCAACACATAGTTCAACAAGGTCGATGAAATCGCTGGCTGGAATGGGAAGATCAAGTGAATCGTCAATTTTCCTGCGCAAGAGATCGATGGCTTGTGTAGTAGGTACTTTGGTGAATAGGGAAGTCACGTCAAGGCTGGAAAGTTTCTTGTTCCTGATGTTGATGTTGCGAATGCGATTGAGAAGATCACCTGAGTGTTTGAGATGTGCTGGACTGATAGTGCCCAAAAGTTTAGAGAGGTGTTTTGCGAGAATTCCTGAGAGCTGGTGGGGAGCACTGCCTATTCCCGAGGATATGGGCCTCAGTGGGATACCAGGCTTGTGAGTCTTTGGCAGGCCGTACATTCTGGCAGGTCTGGGGTAGCTGGGTATGGTGTGCAGAAGTTTCTTCCCTTGTTCTGAGCCCCTCAGAATGCGGCGAGTCCTTTGAAGAAAAGTTTTAGTAAGGTTGTCCACTTGTAATGACTGCAACAAATTATATGTGGGCGAAACATCAAGAGACCTCCAAACACGTATTTCAGAACACCAATATGCAAGCAGGACTGACGATACAAGGAATGCCTGTGTAC
The DNA here is from genome assembly GCF_038502225.1 of Cherax quadricarinatus. Taxonomy (NCBI): domain Eukaryota; kingdom Metazoa; phylum Arthropoda; class Malacostraca; order Decapoda; family Parastacidae; genus Cherax; species Cherax quadricarinatus. Next base: position 14,042,332 of record NC_091353.1, read on the forward strand.
AACATCGCAATTCACACAACCATTTAATTAACTACAGAAACTCAAGACTTATAGCCACAGAAGACAACACTCAATACAGAAGAATCCTGGAATCATCGCTTATCTCTATAACCAACAATTTCAACCAGAACAATGGCTTCTATAACATAGCTGAACCACTCGCCAAGAAACTTCTTCATCGCTATCCCACATAAGAACATAGAACACTGCAGAAGGTCTACTCACAACTTGTCCAATACCCCTGCCTAGCTACCCAAGACTCTATAACCCCACCCGGTAGATCATCAGATGCAGCATTCTCCACCTGACCTCAACATTCTGAACATGACTATAAATACTCCCGTACCTTCCAACCCCAGGTAGATCCGTGTGTGACTTGAAAAAGCCCACTGTGTGGGTGAAACGTTGTCAATAAAGGATCACATTATACTGCATTTGTGTTTATATTTCCATCTGTTACCTGCTTACCTATCATTATCATGTTACTTACCTATCATTATCATGTTACTTACCTATCATTATCATGTTACTTACCTATCATTATCATGTTACTTACCTATCATTATCATGTCACTTACCTATCATTATCATGTTACATATCATTATCATATTACTTACCTATCATTATCATGCTACTTACCTATCATTATCATGTTACTTACCTATCATTATCATGTCACTTACCTATCATTATCATGTTACTTACCTATCATTATCATGTCACTTACCTATCATTATCATGTTACTTGCCAATCATTATCATGTTATTTACCTATCATTATCATATTACTTGCCTATCATTATCATGTTACTTACCTATCATTATCATGTTACTTACCTATCATTATCATGTTACCTATCATTATCATTTTACTTACCTATCATTATCATGTTACTTACCTATCATTATCATGTTACCTATCATTATCATTTTACTTACCTATCATTATCATGTTACTTACCTATCATTATCACGTTACTTGCCTATCATTATCATGTTACATATCATTATCATATTACTTACCTATCATTATCATGCTACTTACCTATCGTTATCATGTTACTTACCTATCATTATCATGTCACTTACCTATCATTATCATGTTACTTACCTATCATTATCATGTCACTTACCTATCATTATCATGTTACTTGCCAATCATTATCATGTTATTTACCTATCATTATCATATTACTTGCCTATCATTATCATGTTACCTATCATTATCATGTTACTTACCTATCATTATCATGTTACCTATCATTATCATTTTACTTACCTATCATTATCATGTTACTTACCTATCATTATCATGTTACCTATCATTATCATGTTACTTACCTATCATTATCATGTTACTTACCTATCATTATCATGTTACTTACCTATCATTATCATATTACTTATCTATCATTATGTCACTTACCTATCATTATCATGTTACTTACCTATCATTATCATGTTACTTACCTATCATTATCATATTACTAACCTATCGTTATCATGTTACTTACCTATCATTATCATGTTACTTACCTATCATTATCATGTTACTTACCTATCATTATCATATTACTAACCTATCGTTATCATGTCACTTACCTATCATGATCATGTCACTTACCTATCATTATCATGTTACTTACCTATCATTATCATGTTACTTACCTATCATTATCATGTCATCTATCATTATCATGTTACTTACCGATCATTATCATGTCATTTACCTATCATTATCATGTTACCTATCATTATCATGTTACTTACCTATCATTATCATGTCACTTACCTATCATCATGTTACTTACCTATCATTATCGTGTTACCTACCTATCATGATCATGTTACTTACCTATCATTATCATTATTATTTTATTTTTTATTATCACACTGGCCGATTCCCACCAAGGCAGGGTGGCCCGAAAAAGAAAAACTTTCACCATCATTCACTCCATCACTGTCTTGCCAGAAGGGTGCTTTACACTACAGTTTTTAAACTGCAACATTAACACCCCTCCTTCAGAGTGCAGGCACTGTACTTCCCATCTCCAGGACTCAAGTCCGGCCTGCCGGTTTCCCTGAATCCCTTCATAAATGTTACTTTGCTCACACTCCAACAGCACGTCAAGTATTAAAAACCATTTGTCTCCATTCACTCCTATCAAACACGCTCACGCATGCCTGCTGGAAGTCCAAGCCCCTCGCACACAAAACCTCCTTTACCCCCTCCCTCCAACCCTTCCTAGGCCGACCCCTACCCCGCCTTCCTTCCACTACAGACTGATACACTCTTGAAGTCATTCTGTTTCGCTCCATTCTCTCTACATGTCCGAACCACCTCAACAACCCTTCCTCAGCCCTCTGGACAACAGTTTTGGTAATCCCGCACCTCCTCCTAACTTCCAAACTACGAATTCTCTGCATTATATTCACACCACACATTGCCCTCAGACATGACATCTCCACTGCCTCCAGCCTTCTCCTCGCTGCAACATTCATCACCCACGCTTCACACCCATATAAGAGCGTTGGTAAAACTATACTCTCATACATTCCCCTCTTTGCCTCCAAGGACAAAGTTCTTTGTCTCCACAGACTCCTAAGTGCACCACTCACTCTTTTTCCCTCATCAATTCTATGATTCACCTCATCTTTCATAGACCCATCCGCTGACACGTCCACTCCCAAATATCTGAATACGTTCACCTCCTCCATACTCTCTCCCTCCAATCTGATATTCAATCTTTCATCACCTAATCTTTTTGTTATCCTCATAACCTTACTCTTTCCTGTATTCATCTTTAATTTTCTTCTTTTGCACACCCTACCAAATTCATCCACCAATCTCTGCAGCTTCTCTTCAGAATCTCCCAAGAGCACAGTGTCATCAGCAAAGAGCAGCTGTGACAACTCCCACTTTGTGTGTGATTCTTTATCTTTTTACTCCACGCCTCTTGCCAAGACCCTCGCATTTACTTCTCTTACAACCCCATCTATAAATATATTAAACAACCACGGTGACATCACACATCCTTGTCTAAGGCCTACTTTTACTGGGAAAAAATTTCCCTCTTTCCTACATACTCTAACTTGAGCCTCACTATCCTCGTAAAAACTCTTCACTGCTTTCAGTAACCTACCTCCTACACCATACACTTGCAACATCTGCCACATTGCCCCCCTATCCACCCTGTCATACGCCTTTTCCAAATCCATAAATGCCACAAAGACCTCTTTAGCCTTATCTAAATACTGTTCACTTATATGTTTCACTGTAAACACCTGGTCCACACACCCCCTACCTTTCCTAAAGCCTCCTTGTTCATCTGCTATCCTATTCTCCGTCTTACTCTTAATTCTTTCAATTATAACTCTACCATACACTTTACCAGGTACACTCAACAGACTTATCCCCCTATAATTTTTGCACTCTCTTTTATCCCCTTTGCCTCTATACAAAGGAACTATGCATGCTCTCTGCCAATCCCTAGGTACCTTACCCTCTTCCATACATTTATTAAATAATTGCACCAACCACTCCAAAACTATATCCCCACCTGCTTTTAACATTTCTATCTTTATCCCATCAATCCCGGCTGCCTTACCCCCTTTCATTTTACCTACTGCCTCACGAACTTCCCCCACACTCACAACTGGCTCTTCCTCACTCCTACAAGATGTTATTCCTCCTTGCCCTATACATGAAATCACAGCTTCCCTATCTTCATCAACATTTAACAATTATCATGTCATTATCATGTCACCTATTATTATGTTACTTAACTATCATTATCATGTTACCTATCATTATCATGTTACCTATCATTATCATGTCACTTCCCTATTATCATGTTACTTACCTATCGTTATCATGTTACTGGCCTATCATTATCATGTTACTTACCTATCATTATCATGTCACTTACCTATCATTATCATGTTACTTACCTATCATTATCATGTTACCCATCATTATCATGTTACTTCCCTATCATTATCATGTTACTTATCATTATCATGTTACTTGCCTATCATTATCATGTTACTTACCTATCATTATCATGTCACTTACCTATCATTATCATGCTACTTACCTATCAATCATTATCATGTCACTTACCTATCATTATCATGTTACTTGCCTATCATTATCATGTCACTTACCTATCATTATCATGTTACCTATTATTATCATGTTAGCTCTCATTATTACGTTACTTACCTATCATTATCATGTTACTTACCTATCATTATCATGCCACTTACTTATCATTATCATGTTACTTACCTATCATTATCATGCCACTTACCTATCATTATCATGTTACTTATCATTATCCTGTCACTTACCTATCATTATCATATCACTTACCTATCATTATCATGTTACTTGCCTATCATTATCATGTTACTTGCTTACCTACCATCATCCATCACTTGCTTACCTATCATCATCCATCACTTGCTTACCTACCATCATCCATCACTTGCTTACCTATCATCATCCATCACTTGCTTACCTATCATCATCCATCACTTGCTTACCTATCATCCATCACTAGCTTACCTATCATCATCATCATCACTTGCTTATCCATCATCATCCATCACTTGCTTACCTATCTTCATCCATCACTTGCTTACCTATCGTCATCCATCACTTGCTTACCTATCATCCATCACTAGCTTACCTATCATCATCATCACTTGCTTATAAGAACATAAGAACATAAGAACGAAGGAACACTGCAGAAGGCCTACTGGCCCATGCGAGGCAGGTCCAAGTCCCTACCGGCTTAAGCCAATGCACCCAACCTAGTCAGGTCAGGTCACATTGACTCAAGGGAGGAACACGGCAACCGACCCGTTAGCACAAGCTATCAGGTCTAACTCACACCCACCCACATCTACTCATGTATTTATCCAACCTATTTTTAAAGCTACACAACGTTCTGGCCTCTATAACGGTACTTGGGAGTTTGTTCCACTCATCCACAACTCTATTACCAAACCAGTACTTTCCTATATCCCTCCTGAATCTGAATTTTTCCAACTTAAAACCATTGCTGCGAGTCCTGTCTAGGCTAGATATTATCAGCACACTATTTACATCCCCTTTATTTATTCCTGTCTTCCACTTATAAACCTCAATCATATCCCCCCTAATTCTACGTCTTTCTAGAGAGTGCAGTTTCAGGGCCCTTAGTCTATCCTCATAGGGAAGGTTTCTGATACATGGGATCATCTTTGTCATCCTCCTTTGTACATTTTCCAGAGAATTTATATCCATTCTGTAATACGGTGACCAAAACTGTGCAGCATAATCTAAATGAGGCCTAACCAAGGATGTATCCATCATCATCCATCACTTGCTTACACCTCAGCATACTGTTATACAGCTCAGTACACTGGTATACACCTCAGTATACTGGTATACACCTCAGCATACTGTTATACAGCTCAGTACACTGGTATACACCTCAGTATACTGGTATACACCTCAGCATACTGTTATACAGCTCAGTACACTGGTATACACCTCAGTATACTGGTATACACCTCAGCATACTGTTATACAGCTCAGTACACTGGTATACACCTCAGTATACTGGTATACACCTCAGCATACTGTTATACAGCTCAGTACACTGGTATACACCTCAGTATACTGGTATACACCTCAGCATACTGTTATACAGCTCAGTACACTGGTATACACCTCAGTATACTGGTATACACCTCAGCATACTCTTATACAGCTCAGTACACTGGTATACACCTCAGTATACTGGTATACACCTCAGCATACTGTTATACAACTCAGTACACTGGTATACACCTCAGTATACTGGTATACACCTCAGCATACTGTTATACAACTCAGTACACTGGTATACACCTCAGTATACTGATATACACCTCAGCATACTGTTATACAACTCAGTACTCTGGTATATACCTTAGTATACACCTCAGTATTATAGTATACACCTCAGTATACTGGTATACACCTCAGTATACTGGTATACACCTCAGTATACTGGTATACACCTCATTATACAGCTTACTATACTGGTATATACCTCAGTACACTGGTATAGACCTCAGTCCACTGGTATAAACCTCAGTGTACTGGTATATACCTCAGTATACTGACATATACCTTAGCATACTGGTATATACCTCAGCATACTGGTATACACCTCAGCATACTGTTATATACCTCAGCATACTGGTATATACCTCAGCATACTGGTATACACCTCAGCATACTGTTATACACCTCAGTATACTGGTATACACCTCAGCATACTGGTATATACCTCAGTATATTGGTATATACCTCAGCATACTGGTATAAACCTCAGCATACTGGTATACACCTCAGCATACTGGTATACACCTCAGCATACTGTTATACATCTCAGTATACTGGTATATACCTCATCATACTGGTATATACCTCAGCATACTGGTATACACCTCAGCATACTGTGATACACCTCAGTATACTGGTATATACCTCACCATACTGTTATACACCTCAGTATACTGGTATATGCCTCAGCATACTGGTATACACCTCAGCATACTGTTATACACCTCAGTATACTGGTATATACCTCAGCATACTGGTATATACCTCAGCATACTGGTATACACCTCAGCATACTGCTATACACCTCAGTATACTGGTATATACCTCAGCATACTGGTATATACCTCAGCATACTGTTATACACCTCAGTATACTGGTATATACCTCAGCATACTGGTATATACCTCAGCATACTGGTATACACCTCAGCATACTGTTATACACCTCAGTATACTGGTATATACCTCAGCATACTGGTATATACCTCAGCATACTGTTATACACCTCAGTATACTGGTATATTCCTTAGCATACTGGTATATACCTCAATATACATACACGTAGAGTTCCCTTTAATCCCATTAACCAGTCAACCAGCCTTGATGACCGTGGTGTAGTAGATAGTGTTCAAACCCCATTAACCAAGCCCCTGTCAGGTGTGGCTTGGTCTACCTTGTGGGTTAATAAAGCCAGTGTGGGTATTAACCGGTAATCTTTGTGTTACCTAACACAAGCCAGGATAACCTATAACATAATACTGAGAGTACTGTATCACGGGTCCTCAGGGATCTTCCTGAGTCATGCTGGGAAGGTAGTACTTTCAGGGGTCCTCTATCATGCTAGGGGCAGGGGTCGTACCTAGAGACCCTAAGTCATGCCAGGGGGGGTTCTGGGTCACGCTAGGGGCAGGGGGACGTACCTAGGAGATCCTAAGTCATGCTAGGCCTAGGTAGAGGGACATACCTAGCGGGTCCTAAGCCATGATGGGGGTCCTGGAAGTATCTAGGGGATCCTAAGTCATGCTAGGGGGTCCTGGGTCATGTTAGGAGCAGAGGGACGTTCCTAAGGGGTCCTAAGTCAGGCTAAGAGAGGGAGGGTCGTACCTAGAAGCCCCTCAGTCATACTAGGGGATCCTAAGTCTTACTATGGGCAGGGGTCGTACCTAGAAGCCCCTCAGTCATGCTAGGGGATCCTAAGTCATACTAAGAACAGGGAGATGCACCTCGACACCCATGGGACATGCTAGGGGCAGAGGGTCGTACTTAGAGGGTCCTAAGTCATACTAGGTGAGGGGGGTCGTACCTTGGATGTCGTCTGGCTGACCATCAGCATTGTAGTACGCCCAGACCATCAGCTTCTCCAGGATGGATGGTCCTGAAGAAAGGTCCTCAGATGAACCATACAGGTCCTCGTCTCTCTCCTCCAGTAGTGGCTGGTTGAAATAGAATCCATCTTCCTCGCACAGGAGGGTGGAGGAGCCGCCTCCGCCGCCCTCACCCTCGGAGAGCACCAGGTTCCTGCGGGCAGTGAGGGGTGGTGGGCGGGCGCCGTGCAGGCAGCGGGTGGGCAGCGAGCGAGTTTTCAGTTCCTCGCCCACCCCGCCCACCATGGCGGCAGGGGCGGAGGCGCCGCGCTCGTGGGTGACGCCGCCTGTCGCAGCCGCAGCCTCGCTGCCGTGCGGGTCCCGCGGCAGGGACCAGCAGCCGGGTCCAGGGACGCTAGCCGGCAGGAAGCCTGATGTAGCCAGCACGGTGGATGCCTCCGCTGCTGCCTGCTGGCTCAGGCTGGTCGGGCAGGAGAGGCTTCCGGTGCCTCCCAACGGAGAGCGGGCGGCAAGGGACGCCAGGAAGGTGGGGGGCGGCAGGTCGTCGGGGCCGGAGACAGTGGGCGGCAGCCCCGCGGCGCCCACTCGGGGGTTGGGTGGTGGGCGGTAGCGGGGGACTGGCTGGAAAGGCGGATAGCGATAGACAGGAGGCTGGGTGGCGGCGGCGGCGGCGGGGCGCGGCGGGAGACCCACCAGGGGCGTCGCCGTCAGGAAGTGAGGGGCAGGTCCCTGGGCCAGGCCAGGCAGGGGCTGAGGGGCACATGACAAAGCAGAGGAAGCAGAGGCCTGCCCGCTACTGCTGCTCACTTGTGTTTGCTGCTGTTGTTGCTGCTGCTGCTGCTGCTGCTGGTGGGTGAGGCGGGTGAGGGAGGGGGCGGGCGAGAGGGTAGGGCGGGGTGGTGCAGCAGGCAGTACAGGTCGAGGGTGAGTGTATGGTGCAGGCGCAGGTAGTGGCGGCCGTGGTGGCTGGTACAAGCCGTCATCATCACCAGCATCAGCAGGCACCATGACGGTGGCGGCGGCGGTGTGGTGCTGGCGGGGATGGGCGGGGATGGGCGGCTCTCCGGCCACAACACACACTACCTCACCATAACTTACACTCACAACATTATCATCATCACTACACAATAATCACCACCTGGAAGTACTCTCAATATTCCCTGTAAACATAACAAGCATTAATCATCTCAGTCATCACTCTAAGTCATATCACACTGTTGTAGTCATATCAGGCGCTAAACCCGCATGGGACATTCAACAGAGCACATATTTACAACACAAGAGTATAGGAGTCACTGTCAAACTGATGGAATCTTATAACAGGCAGGAGACCTACTACGGTACAGGTGGGGATTGAACTCGTGGCAATCGAGTCGTAAAATACAGTTTAACTCATGTTAATCTCCCTATGGTGTATATATATAGTTGGACGAATCTTATTGTAGCCAGCTGACCCAGTGGCTTACGCACTGGTCTGGAGTTTTACGACTCGCTTGCCGCAAGTTCAATCCCAACCCATACTGTGGTTTGTGTGCAACTGTGTTATTACGATTTCGTGAGTCAGGAAGAAACCTTGTAAGAACCTGTTACAGCTACCACCACTTATAACGACTTGTTATAGTATTACAAACTCGGATAACAATTCAAGGCCTGTAGCACCTGTCTGTAAACAAAGTCAGTGCTATGGTGATCAACAGGGCAAGACAAACACAGCAGGGGTAGATTTCTTTACCTATGTATTCCTCACCCTTATTTACAATGTTCAGATATATGGAGTGGAGATTCGCAGTTTTTGAGCTGCATATGGGCATGTCTCTGGCAAGACAGTGATGGAATGAGTGATGATGAAAGTGTTTCTTCTTTTTCGGGTCACCATGCCTAAGTGGGAAACAGTTGTGTTAAAATATGAGACAGCCAAGAGTGACTCAAAGCAATGAGTGGTTTCAACCAGCATAGGCAAGTGTCAGCCCTCCCAGCCAGGCAGACAGGTATGTAACCTTGACTGCTTAAGTACAGTTTCACCTGAACGGTGGGACAGGTATAATGATGTCCCCATGGCTGCAAAAGGATACTTTCACCTGATTGGTGGTTGAACTGGACAATAAATGCTACAGTGGGGCCCCAGAACTGTTATACTTGGAATTGCCAGTTGGTTGGTGATGAGGGCGTGCCGATGGTTGTCAAATGTAATGTTCAGCGCACATCACAGGCAAGCAGCCAGACACCACTTATAACAGTCATAGGCACCACTACTTGCAACAACCCACTACAGGCACCACCACTTGAAACAACCCACTATACGCGCCACTTGTAACAACCAGTCACAGGCACCACTACTTGTTAAATTCCTCAAGTCAGTTCCTGATCAACCCGGCTGTGGATTTTTGGTTTTGGTATCATCTGAAAAAGATACGAAATTGTGAGAAGCCAGTGGCACATGATAGTGCCACAGGACAGTGCCCTGAAGCTGGGAGCTTTTTGCTTTGTTAATGTTGATTTTTGCACTGCTTACTGCCACTCTGTGTCCTATCAAAGTTAAATATTCTTTCACCCATCACCCTCATTTTGTGAACCACAACCCCATGATCGAATTTGTCAAAGACCTTCGCGGATTTCGCCAAAATCCCCGAACACCATCCGCGTTTGGTTTCCTTCCAGCACCTCCATAATTCTGTCACAGTGGTTGAGTAGCTGTTACAAGCATGGGTTGGGCAGGTGTTTGGTGGGCATGGGTGAGCACTGTGTGTGTGGGGGGTAAGGTGGTAATAGGGCTTGGGTGTGCCTATGAATTAGGCCAATCTACCTCCATAGTGGGAAAATTTATGGAATCAATAATTGCCGAGGCAATTCATAGCCATCTTGAAAGACATAAATTGATTAATGAATCTCAACTCGGTTTTACAAAGTGGCGTTCCTGTCATGGTATTGAATATGGTATTGTGTATATGGACTTCAGTAAGGCTTTCGATAGAATTCCACATCAGAGGCTGCTGAGAAAACTTAAGGCACATGGAATAGGAGAATTTTTTTTCCTGGGTAGAGGCATGGCTGACAAATAGGCAGCAGAGAGTTTGCATAAATGGGGAGAAATCAGAATGGGGGCACGTCACAAGTGGTGTTCCACAGGGGTCAGTGTTGGGCCCGTTGTTGTTCACAATCTACATAAATGACGTAGATGAAGGAATAAATAGCGACATAAGCAAATTTGCTGATGACACCAAAATAAGCCGTCCAATTCATTCTAATGAGGACATTAGAGCACTCCAGGATGATTTGAATAGACTGATGCAGTGGTCGGAGAAGTGGCAGATGCAGTTTAATATTGACAAATGCAAAGTTCTAAACGCTGGAAAGGACAATAACCATGCCATATATAAACTAAATAATGTAGATCTTAATATTACGGATTGCGAAAAGGATTTAGGAGTTCTGGTTAGCAGTAATCTAAAACCAAGACAACAGTGCATAAGCATTTGCAATAAAGCTAACATAATCCTTGGCTTCATATCAAGAGGCATAAATAATAGAAATCCTCAGGTTGTTCTTCAACTCTATATATCCTTGGTTAGGCCTCATTTAGATTATGCTGCTCAGTTCTGGTCACCGTATTACAGAATGGATATAAATGCACTGGAAAATGTACAGAGGAGGATGACAAAGTTGATCCCATGTATCAGAAATATTTCCTGTGAGGATAAGCTGAGGGCCCTGAATCTGCACTCTCTAGAAAGGCATAGAACTGGGGGAATATGATTGAGGTGTATAAATAGAAAAAAGGAATAAACAAAGGGGATGTAAATAGCATACTAAAAATATCTAGCCTAGACAGGATTCGCAGGAATGGTTTTAAGTTGGAAAATTTCAGATTCAGGAAGGTTATAGGAAAGCACTGGTTTGGTAATAGAGTTGTGGATGAGTGGAACAAACTCCCGACGTTGTGTAGTTTTAAAAACAGGTTAGATAAATACATGAGTGGATGTGGGTGGGTGTGAGTTGGACCTGACTAGCTGGTGCTATTGGGTCAGAAGCTGTGCTCATTCCTTAAGTGGAGGTGCCCTGACTGGGTGGGCCATTGGTCTATGCCAGGGGTTGACATGGACCTGCCCTGCATGGGCCAGTAGGCCTGCTGCAATGTTCCTTCTTTCTTATATTATCTAGGCCTCCCTGGGAAACTTTATGACCCCCTTTCCCAGAAAAAAAGGAGAGTGCAGAGGTACAGGAGGGCTCCACTTATACAGCAGGTTAGGTTCCAGGCTGCCACTGTACAGGAGGGCCCCACTTATACAGCAGGTGAGGTTCCAGGCTGCCACTGTACAGGAGGGCCCCACTTATACAGCAGGTTAGGTTCCAGGCTGCCACTGTACAGGAGGGCCCCACTTATACAGCAGGTTAGGTTCCAGGCTGCCACTGTACAGGAGAGCCCCACTTATACAGCAGGCTAGGTTCCAGGCTACTGCTGTACAGGAGGGCCCCACTTACACAGCAGGTTAGGTTCCAGGCTACTGCTGTACAGGAGGGCCCCACTTATGCAGCAGGTTAGGTTCCAGGCTACTGCTGTACAGGAGAGCCCCACTTATACAGCAGGTTAGGTTCCAGGCTACTGCTGTACGGGAGAGCCCCACTTATACAGCAGGTTAGGTTCCAGGCTACTGCTGTACAGGAGGGCCCCACTTATACAGCAGGTTAGGTTCCAGGCTACTGCTGTACGGGAGAGCCTCACTTATACAGCAGGTTAGGTTCCAGGCTACTGCTGTACGGGAGAGCCCCACTTATACAGCAGGTTAGGTTCCAGGCTGCCACTGTACAGGAGAGCCCCACTTATACAGCAGGCTAGGTTCCAGGCTACTGCTGTACAGGAGGGCCCCACTTATACAGCAGGTTAGGTTCCAGGCTGCCACTGTACAGGAGAGCCCCACTTATACAGCAGGCTAGGTTCCAGGCTACTGCTGTACAGGAGGGCCCCACTTATACAGCAGGTTAGGTTCCAGGCTGCCACTGTACAGGAGAGCCCCACTTATACAGCAGGTTAGGTTCCAGGCTACTGCTGTACAGGAGGGCCCCACTTATACAGCAGGTTAGGTTCCAGGCTGCCACTGTACAGGAGGGCCTCGCTTATACAGCAGGTTAGGTTCCAGGCTACTGCTGTACAGGAGAGCCCCACTTATACAGCAGGTTAGGTTCCAGGTTACTGCTGTACAGGAGAGCCTCACTTATACAGCAGGTTAGGTTCCAGGTTACTGCTGTACAGGAGAGCCCCACTTATACAGCAGGTTAGGTTCCAGGTTACTGCTGTACAGGAGAGCCCCACTTATACAGCAGGTTAGGTTCCAGGTTACTGCTGTACAGGAGAGCCCCACTTATACAGCAGGTTAGGTTCCAGGTTACTGCTGTACAGGAGAGCCCCACTTATACAGCAGGTTAGGTTCCAGGTTACTGCTGTACAGGAGAGCCTCACTTATACAGCAGGTTAGGTTCCAGGTTACTGCTGTACAGGAGGGCCCCACTTATACAGCAGGTTAGGTTCCAGGTTACTGCTGTATGGGAGAGCCTCACTTATACAGCAGGTTAGGTTCCAGGTTACTGCTGTACAGGAGAGCCTCACTTATACAGCAGGTTAGGAGAGCCCCACTCACTTATACAGCAGGTTAGGTTCCAGGTTACTGCTGTACAGGAGGGCCTCACTTATACAGCAGGTTAGGTTCCAGGTTACTGCTGTACAGGAGAGCCTCACTTATACAGCAGGTTAGGTTCCAGGTTACTGCTGTACAGGAGGGCCCCACTTATACAGCAGGTTAGGTTCCAGGTTACTGCTGTACAGGAGAGCCTCACTTATACAGCAGGTTAGGTTCCAGGTTACTGCTGTACGTTAGAGCCTCACTTATACAGCAGGTTAGGTTCCAGGTTACTGCTGTACAGGAGGGCCTCACTTATACAGCAGGTTAGGTTCCAGGTTACTGCTGTACAGGAGGGCCTCACTTATACAGCAGGTTAGGTTCCAGGTTACTGCTGTAAAACGAAAATTTCTGTAAAGTGAAACATGACTTTTCTCTTCACTTTCAAATGTATATAAATCCTGGTAACATGTTTACACTGTCATATATTGAGCATTAGATCTAAGCCTAAAAAATGAATATGTAGTACACATATTACCTAAAAATATTTTTGTCCTTAGTTTATAGTAAGTGGTATACCTGGAGAGGGTTTCGGGGGTCAACGCCCTCGCGACCCAGTCTGAGACCAGGCCTCGTGGAGGATCAGGGTCTGATCAACCTGGTTGTTACTGTTGGCCGCATGCAAACTGACATACGAACCACAGCCCGGTTGGTGAGATACTGACTTTAGGTGTCTGTTCAGTGCCTTCTTGAAGACAGCCAGGGGTCTATTGGTAATCTCCCTAAGTATGCTAGGAGGCAGTTGAACAGTCTTGGGCCCCTGACACTTATTGTGTTTGTCTCTCAAGTGTACTCGTGGCGCCCCTGCTTTTTATTGGGGGAATGTTGCATCTCCTGTTGAGTCTTTTGCTCTCACAGGGAGTGATTTTCGTGTGTAAGTTTGGTACTAATCCCTCTAGGATTTTCCAAGTGTATATTATCATGTATCTTTCTCGCCTGTGTTCCAGGGAATACAAATCAAGGGACTTCAACCATTCCCAGTAATTTAGGTGCTGTATCATACTTACGTGTGCCATGAAAGTTCCCTGTACATTCTCCATGTCAACAATGTTGCCAGCCTTGAAGGGGACAGTTAGTGTACAGCAGTATTCCGGCCTAGAGAGAAGCTATTTGAAGAGAATCATGGGCTTGGCGGCCCTAGTTTTTAAAGTTCTCATTATCCATCCTATCATTTTTCAAGCAGATTAGGTAGGTACATTGTTGTGATCTTTGAAGGTGACATCCTCTGACAATGTCACTCCCAGGTCATTCACTTTAGTTTCTCGCTCTATTGTATGGTTAAAATTTGTTGTATACCCTGATACAGTTTTAATTTCCTTAAGTTTTCCATATCTTTATTGAAATTTCTCTTCATTGAACTTCATATTGCTTAAAGATTTAAAGATTTAGTTGATGTCCACTTGGAGTCTTGTGGTGTCTTCGATGGACGACACTGTATGACAATTCGGGTGTCAACCGTAGGAAGTCTGAATGAAGATTGGGTATAATTAAAAACCGCCGTATTAGTGAAGTGGTGTAAAGCGGAGCCTGTCTGTAGAATGTGATGTCAACACTGCAGCGACACAGGGAAGGTTGTACAACCATATTATACAATAATATTTTATAATTCTATTGTGTAATAATCGCGAAAAAAGTTGCAAAATAACCACAGGGGGAGTTGATTGATAGCTTAGGCCTTTTGTGTTGAAATGAACACATTAGGAGTTTGCAATGTTGCAGAAATAAATAGGAAGCCCAGGCAGAATAGTTCGGGGGAACGTTAGTAAAATAAGAGAATAAAATAGTGAGGGCGAGGTGTTGTGCCTTAACCAACACAACTTTACAAGGTGACACTCTCTGAGTTTCCTCTGTTAACTGTTGTGTTGCAGAGGTGTGAACAAAGCTGACTTGTGCAACACAACTGTCAACAAACATGTGTTAAGTTACACCATGAATTAAGTCAAGATCCTGGACTTCACTTTACGACACATTATTATTATTATAATCAAAAAGAAGCGCTAAACCACAAGGGCTATACAGCACCTTACGAAACAGACAAAGCAAATGTGATAGTAATTATAGACAAGGTAGATTATAGTGGGAAAATAAACATGATATTAGCAAATGGAGGAACTTAAGTGCCTCTTAAGTGTTGCACAAGTGTCTTACTTATTAACCTGTCAGAATTGTACACCATATTAACATACATTCTTTCTTGGAAGCATTGTGCACTCCAGTGCACCAGGTCGCACTTCTCCATGACTTCCAGGAAGCCTGTGTACACTAACTTGTACATTTCGTTTCTAAAGACCTGGTCCCAAAGCTTCACAGAACGATAAAACCGTACTGGAATCAGAGATAAAGGAGGAATGTGGTATATAACCAGTGAAAGGCAGGGACGCCGTGGACATAACAACAGAACACTATGTCAACATCCGTGGTCCTATACAAAATTCTAACAGGACTTACTATTTTGAATAGGACCACGGAGAGTATTGCTACGGGAGAAATAATACTCTCTAAAGCACTTAAGGTTTTATCAAAATATTCACCAATATTCACACTCTAACAACGGTGATCCAACACACAGAAAAATACAAACCAGAGCACTGTAACAATATTTGTAGATGATAAAAGTATTACCTGTGGTGGTCTTGGTGACACATAAAGCACCTGTGATTGGGAGAGAGACAGTGAGACACCTGTGGTATGGAGACAGTAACAAACCTATTTTAGGGAGACACAGTAAAACACCTGTGGTAGGAAGACAGTAAAACACCTATTGTAAGGACAGTAAAACACCTGTGGTAGACAGGCACGGTAAAACATCTGTAGTAGAGAGACAGTAAAACACCTGTGGTAGAGAGAGACAGTGAAGCGTTGCTATGCTGCCCACTAACTCCTCCTCATCTTCCCCTCCCTCCCAGCTCCCCTCACCACCACTCTCTCTTTCCATATCCTCCCCTCTCTACCTTTACTTCCCCTTCTTCCTCTCTCTCCGCTTACCTTCTCTACCTTTTCCCCGGCACAGGAAGATCAGTCACCTCCACGTAATGAGCTCTGAGTTAATGTTGGTCGATAATGTCATGTAAAATCGCTGAGAATTGCTCACAGTGTATATATATATACTGTCTTTGTTTGGACAATATATACCATCCTGGGATGAACTCTGATTCAGTCCAATTCCACAGGCGCAGTATGATCCCCAAGGATTTTCAACTGCTCCATGAATATAATAATCTAGCTTCCTCTCTCTATCTTCTCTCTCTTACACACATACACACACACACACACACACACACACACACACACACACACACACACACACACACACACACACACATACACTCACAGGGACAGAATATTTCAGAGAAGGGACACAGGAAGAAGGTGACACAAATGAAAGTTGAAAACTCAGATGAGTCATGGATGTTAGGAAGCATTTCTTCAGCCTTATTGTCAGGAAGTGAAACAATCCGGAGAGTAATGTAGTGGAGGCAGGATCTTTAGAGTTACAATAATGCGCTTGGACCAGTGAAGAGGCGTTGCCAGGAGCTGTGAATCGATCCCTGCAACCATACACAGGTGAGTACACACACGCACGCACGCACGCACACACACACACACGCACGCACACACACACACACACACGCACGCACACACACACACACACACACACACACACACACACACACACACACACACACACACGTGTGACCAGTGGGGTCCCACAGGGGTCGGTCCTAGGACCAGTGCTGTTTCTGGTATTTGTGAACGACATGACGGAAGGAATAAACTTCGAGGTGTCCCTGTTTGCAGATGACGTGAAGTTGATGAGAAGAGTTCATTCGATCGAAGACCAGGCAGAACTACAAAGGGATCTGGACAGGCTGCAGACCTGGTCCAGCAACTGGCTCCTGGACTTCAATCCCACCAAGTGCAAAGTCATGAGGATTGGGGAAGGGCAAAGAAGACCGCAGACGGAGTACAGTCTAGGGGGCCAGAGACTACAAACCTCACTCAAGAAAAAAGATCTTGGGGTAAGTATAACACCAGGCACATCTCCTGAAGCGCACATCAACCAAATAACTGCTGCAGCATATGGGCGCCTGGCAAACCTCAGAACAGCATTCCGACATCTTAATAAGGAATCGTTCAGGACCCTGTACACCGTGTACGTTAGGCCCATATTGGAGTATGCGGCACCAGTTTGGAACCCACACCTAGCCAAGCACGTGAAGAAACTAGAGAAAGTGCAAAGGTTTGCAACAAGACTAGTCCCAGAGCTAAGAGGTATGTCCTACGAGGAGAGGTTAAGGGAAATCAACCTGACGACACTGGAGGACAGGAGAGATAGGGGGGACATGATAACGACTTACAAAATACTGAGAGGAATTGACAAGGTGGACAAAGACAGGATGTTCCAGAGACTGGACACAGTAACAAGGGGACACAGTTGGAAGCTGAAGACACAGATGAATCAAAGGGATGTTAGGAAGTATTTCTTCAGCCACAGAGTAGTCAGGAAGTGGAATAGTTTGGGAAGCGATGTAGTGGAGGCAGGATCCATACATAGCTTTAAGCAGAGGTATGATAAAGCTCACGGCTCAGGGAGAGTGACCTAGTAGCGATCAGTGAAGAGGCGGGGCCAGGAGCTTGGACTCGACCCCTGCAACCTCAACTAGGTGAGTACAACTAGTTGAGTACACACACACACACACACACACACACACACACACACACACACACACACACACACACACACACACACACACACACACAGGAAAGCAGTTGAAACTGGGAAGAACAGGCATGTATACAAGTCAAAATGCTTCAGTAGATACGGCAATACCTAAAAGACTGAGATAGAAACTAACAGCAAAAGGATGAGACACAAAAATGGGAGAGAGTAATGAGTGGGTTGCACAAGGATCAGCATTATGACCGCTACTATTTGTATATCATCCACCTACTAGAGTGAACATTACATGTATGTTTACTGATCTAAGACTCGTGAGAAAGCTACAGGCAGTTAAAGACAAAGATCAAGTTTTATGAAGATCTGGAGAGGCTGCAAAACGACACAAGTGCAACTAATGTGGCATTTTACTGTGGCAACGTTTCGCTCTCCAGGAGCTTTATCGTATATATAAGCTTAGAGTGAGGTGTAATACTAGTGGTAGCAGTAATATAATATGGTAGAACAATCAACTTGCACATGAGTGGAAATATAAACACATATGCAGTATAATGTGATCCTTTATTGACTACGTTTCGCCCACACAGTGGGCTTTTTCAAGTCACAAACAGATCTACCTGGGGTGGAAGGGACGCGAGTATTTATAGTCAGGTTCAGAATGCTGAGGTCAGGTGGAGAATGCTGCATCTGTGGAAAAAGACACTTATGTACAGTTCAGGACATTTATTAAAGGAAACGTTTCGCCACGAGTGGCTTCTTCAGTCCTAATACAGAGAAAACTAAGAAAACACACATATATATAGTGGCGGGAGTCAGGTGAGGTGATGCGTGGGTAGAGGTGGTAGTAGTAGTAGTAGTAGTAGTAGTGGAACTAAGGAGGTGAGGCAAGAGAGGGACCTGCTGGCATCAAGTAACACCAGTTCCCAGGATGGGTAATATCCTCTTGCTTAGTAATTTTGAAATACTGTAACTACCGGATTTTTGCTTTATAGTGTTACTGACAGAAATTAGTGCAGCTTCAATGCATTTTCTCCGTCTTAAGTCGTCTTCTTTAATAACTAGTTTAGCTTCATTGAATTTCATGAGGTGTCCAACATCGTCTCTATGTTGAACACATGCGTTTTTGCGGTCATCATTTCTGCAAGCATTTTTGTGTTCTGCTATCCTAATGTCCAGAGTTCTGGCTGTTTCCCCTACATATACTTTGTCACATCCCCCACATGGTATAGTGTAGATTCCTGCACTTGTGCCAGAATCATGCTTGGGTTTTTGTATCAGGTTCCTAATAGTAGTTGAAGAGCTGGTAGATATTTTAGCCAGTTTTCTGTCAAACATTTTTGAAACATTAGTGGCAACGTTGCTGACCGGTAAAACGATGTAACTTGGAGGCTTTTCTTCAATTTGATAGGTGTTGGTCTTGCTGAGGATACGTGTTGCACGTTTCCTGCAGTCACGTATGAAGTGTAGGGGAAAGTGTAGTGAACTAAAAGAGTTGGTGATGTATGTACATTCTTCTTCGAGGAACTGCGGACTGGAAATTCTGTAGGCTCTCAGAAAGAAGCCAATAACTACCCCTCTTTTAGTTCTTGTGTCATGGTGAGAGAAGAAATGTAGAAGATCATTCTTGTAGGTAGGCTTCCGGTAGACTTTAAAAGAAAGTTTGTTTTCCCCTGTGCGTAAGAGAACGTCGAGAAAAGGTAACTGGTTGTCCTTCTCCTCCTCTAGAGTAAATTTAATAGTAGGTTCCAGAGTGTTGATGGTGTTGAGGATGCCCTGTACGTCAAGATATTTGGGTACAATGACCAAAATATCATCTACGTACCGCATCCAAGTAACTGAACGAGGGATGTTATTGAGGATCCTTCTTGATTCCAGGTCCTCCATATATAAATTGGCAAGAACTGCACTAAGGGGGATCCCATGGCTAGTCCGAAGAGTTGTTTGTACTTCTTGTCCTCGAACCTAAAACAGTTATAACGAACACAAAGTTCGACAAGGCTCACAAAATCTTGGCGGGGTACAGGTAACTCTGTATCATCTTTAATCACCCTGCGAAGAAGATCAATGGCTTGATCAACTGGGACATTGGTGAATAAGGCAGTCACGTCAAAACTTGCAAGCTTCTTATCACTCATGTCGAGATCCCTGATACGGTTAAGGAGGTCACCCGAATGCTTTAGATGAGCAAGACCAACACCTATCAAATTGAAGAAAAGCCTCCAAGTTACATCGTTTTACCGGTCAGCAACGTTGCCACTAATGTTTCAAAAATGTTTGACAGAAAACTGGCTAAAATATCTACCAGCTCTTCAACTACTATTAGGAACCTGATACAAAAACCCAAGCATGATTCTGGCACAAGTGCAGGAATCTACACTATACCATGTGGGGGGTGTGACAAAGTATATGTAGGGGAAACAGCCAGAACTCTGGACATTAGGATAGCAGAACACAAAAATGCTTGCAGAAATGATGACCGCAAAAACGCATGTGTTCAACATAGAGACGATGTTGGACACCTCATGAAATTCAATGAAGCTAAACTAGTTATTAAAGAAGACGACTTAAGACGGAGAAAATGCATTGAAGCTGCACTAATTTCTGTCAGTAACACTATAAAGCAAAAATCCGGTAGTTACAGTGTTTCAAAATTACTAAGCAAGAGGATATTACCCATCCTGGGAACTGGTGTTACTTGATGCCAGCAGGTCCCTCTCTTGCCTCACCTCCTTAGTTCCATTACTACTACTACTACTACTACTACTACTACTACTACCTCTACCCACGCATCACCTCACCTGACTCCCGCCACTATATATATGTGTGTTTTCTTAGTTTTCTCTGTATTAGGACTGAAGAAGCCACTCGTGGCGAAACGTTTCCTTTAATAAATGTCCTGAACTGTACATAAGTGTCTTTTTCCACATCTTGTCGGTATCACCATACCATTTCCTCAATGCTGCATCTGATGATGTACCGAGTGGGGTTATAGAGTCTAAAATCTTGGGTAGCTTGGAAATGAGATTGGATAAGTTTGTGAGCAGACCGTCTACAGTGTTCTTCCATTCCTGTGTTCTTATGTGGGATAGCGATGAAGAAGTTTCTTGGCAAGTGGTTCAGCTATGTTATAGAAGCCATTGTTCTGGTTGAAGTTGTCGGATATAGAAATAAGTGATGATTCCAGGATTCTTCGGTATTGAGTGTTGTCTTCTGTGGCGATAAGTCTTGAGTTTCTGTAGTTTATCAAGTGGTTGTGTGAATTACGGTGTTGTACACAGGCATTCCTTGTGTCGTCAGACCTGCTTGCGTATTGGTGTTCTGAAATACGTGTTTGGAGGTCCCTTGATGTATCGCCCACGTATAACTTGTTGCAGTCATTACAAGGGATTATGGCTTATTCTGTCACTTCATCTCCACAAGGGATTATGTATACCCCTGCAGAGGATGGAGGCTTATTCTGTCTACTACTGGTGATGTCCTTGATGGTCGTGGTTGTGGAGGTAGATACTTGGAATGATGTATTGGAAAAGATGTTGGAAACGTGTTTGGCAATGGAGTTGGTGGGGAGGACTATGTATCTCTTCTCGGCAGTGTCTTCTCTGGATGTGTTGAAGATGTTTAATGTGTTGGCTTTACGTGTTTCTCTTTCGAAAATCACCTCTTTCAGCAGACTTTAGGACTACCCATGGGTTCGCCACTCAGTGCAGTCCTGGCGAACCTATACATGGAACATCTAGAAGCCGAACGTTTCTCCACCATTATTCCTTCGTCTGTCACCTGGCTCCGTTATGAACATCAAAATGGTATACAATACCGACAGGTTGGTAGGTGAGACACATAGGCAACAGTTAGGCAACTTTATTCCGAAACGTTTCGCCTACACAGTAGGCTTCTTCAGTCGAATACAGAAAGTAGGCAGGAACAGTAGAGATGTGAAGACGATGTAATCAGTCCATCACCCTTGAAGTCGACTTCAAGGGTGATGGACTGATTACATCGTCTTCACATCTCTACTGTTCCTGCCTACTTTCTGTATTCGACTGAAGAAGCCTACTGTGTAGGCGAAACGTTTCGGAATAAAGTTGCCTAACTGTTGCCTATGTGTCTTACCTACCGGCTCCGTTATGTTGACGACATTCTCCTCATAACTCCTAAACGCTTCAACGTTCAAGCTCTCCAAGACAAGCTCAACCAGGTCGAGCCTTCAATCCAGTTCACACTTGAAGAAGTCGACAACACTCTTCCTTTCCTTGATGTTCTTCTCTGCAAAGCTGACCACGAACTTCGTTTTAGAGTCTATCGAAAACCCACCAACCAAAACGATCTTCTCCACTTTTACTCTCACCACGACACCAGAACCAAACGTGGTGTAATTATAGGCTTCTTCCTGCGTGCACTCAGAATCTGCAGCAATGAGTTTCTTGAAGAAGAATGCACGATAATTGAACATGTATTTTCTAAACTCCACTATCCTCGTCACTTCATCAGAGACTGCAGACGACGGGCATTAAACATCTTCAACACATCCAGAGAAGACACTGCCGAGAAGAGATACATAGTCCTCCCCACCAACTCCATTGCCAAACACGTTTCCACATCTTTTCCAATACCTCATCCCAAGTGTCTACCTCCACAACCACGACCATCAAGGACATAACTAGTGATAGACAGGACAAGCTTCCACGGTCTGCAGGGGTATAAATAATCCATTGTAATGACTGCAACAAGTTATACGTGGGCGAAACATCAAGGGACCTCCAAACACGTATTTCAGAACACCAATACGCAAGCAGGTCTGACGACACAAGGAATGCCTGTGTACAACACCGTAATTCACACAACCACTTGATAAACTACAGAAACTCAAGACTTATTGCCACAGAAGACAACACTCAATACCGAAGAATGCTGGAATCATCACTTATTTCTATATCCGACAATTTCAACCAGAATAATGGCTTCTATAACATAGCTGAACCACTTGCCAAGAAACTTCTTCATCGCTATCCCACATAAGAACACAGGAATGGAAGAACACTGTAAGACTGCTCACAAACTTATCCAATCTCATTTCCAAGCTACCCAAGATTTTAGACTCTATAACTCCACTCGGTACATCATCAGATGCAGCATTCTCCACCTGACCTCAGCATTCTGAACCTGACTATAAATACTAGTGTACCTTCCACCCCAGGTAGATCTGTTTGTGACTTGAAAAAGACCACTGTGTGGGCGAAACGTAGTCAATAAAGGATCACATTATACTGCATATGTGTTTATATTTCCATTGTGTCGGTATTTTATACCATTTATTTCCATTGCACATGAGTAAAAGGTTATAAAAGCTATTACTTGGGTAGCATAAAAATAGGTTAGACAAATATTTCTATTGGTGGTTGGATTTGAAATCTGTTTCAGTGTTTCTCTGTTATCTTCTTGTGTTGTACTAGCAGCAGAAACTATGTGATGGCAGGGTTTATTGTTCTGAGGAAGATTTGTGCTAATACTTCAGAGATGATGAAGCTGACTATTTTGTTACAAACAACGATTAATGATGATTTAAGGCATTTACGTCTACGGAAATTAGGCTCACTGATCACCAGTCGGGTGTCGCTGAATTTCATAAGATGACTGGTGGAATTCGGGTGTTGTACGTAGGCATTGTTCAAGTTATTGTTCCTGCATGTGTTAATGTGCAAGACAGGTATACAATACCGACAAGATGAAAGTTAAGACACTTGTGCAACATCTGGTTATCTTTATTGCAGACGTTTCGCCATCCAGTTGTGATGTACTTCAGCTGGGCTTGTGAGGTCTCTGGGGAGACCTAATTTAATCAATTATATGGTCACCTTGCCTTGGCAAATGTCTGTCAGAGACATGCCTTTTCGGCTTAAGTCTCAGCTCCTTTGTTCATCACTGGCGTCAGATCTCGGCGTCAGGTCAAGACACGTGGTGCACACCCAATTGTGGGGGGTGCTTGGACCACCATATAAGCCCAAGGAACAGCTGAGCAGAAGAGATTTGTGCAGAGCTCTGGCCTGGGTGCAGAGCTCTGAGCAGAGCTGCTGCTGTGTGCAGGGCTTCAGAGAAGGGCTGAAGTCTCTGGAGGAGACTGTTGGAGACATTGGGCAGAGTACTGGCTTGGAGCAGTACTCGTGCTGTGTAGGTCTTGGGACCTGTGGCTTAGTTCCTGTGGTAAATTGCCCTCTGTACTATATTGTAAGTTATATTAATTTTTGCCAAGTTGACAGTGTTCCCTGTCTCACTGCTTATACATACCATCCCATTTATCTAAACCAATGATGTTCTCCTGTTCCCAAATATATTATTATACAAGGACTCAATAATAAACTGTGTTTGAGTAGAATAGTAATATTCACTGTCTCAGTATTTTCTATTCCTATTTCTTATATTTTATTATGTTTATATGAGTGAAGAGTGGGCGAGGCATATGTTAGTGAGTAGTGTAGAGTTAATGAGAGTGTCATGGTGGTCACCACTGACCTGTCATACCCACCTACCTGAGTGTCGTGGTGGTCACCATGACCTGTCATACCTACCTACCTGAGTGTCGTGGTGGTCACCATGACCTGTCATACCTACCTACCTGAGTGTCGTGGTGGTCACCATGACCTGTCATACCTACCTACCTGAGTGTCGTGGTGGTCACCATGACCTGTCATACCTAACTACCTGAGTGTCGTGGTGGTCACCACTGACCTGTCATACCCACCTACCTGAGTGTCGTGGTGGTCACCACTGACCTGTCATACCTACCTACCTGAGTGTCGTGGTGGTCACCATGACCTGTCATACCTACCTACCTGAGTGTCGTGGTGGTCACCATGACCTGTCATACCCACCTACCTGAGTGTCGTGGTGGTCACCACTGACCTGTCATACCTAACTACCTGAGTGTCGTGGTGGTCACCATGACCTGTCATACCCACCTACCTGAGTGTCGTGGTGGTCACCACTGCCCTGTCATACCTAACTACCTGAGTGTCGTGGTGGTCACCATGACCTGTCATACCTACCTACCTGAGTGTCGTGGTGGTCACCATGACCTGTCATACCTACCTACCTGAGTGTCGTGGTGGTCACCATGACCTGTCATACCTACCTACCTGAGTGTCGTGGTGGTCAACATGACCTGTCATACCTACCTACCTGAGTGTCGTGGTGGTCACCACTGACCTGTCATCTCTACCTACTTGCCTCCTTCCTGCTCGGTTCTGTCTCCCTTCTACCTACTCCCTCCCAATTACCCCCTTTTACTCACATAATCCCCAAAATGCGGTACGTTCCAACACCCCCCTACATGACACAGTGGCTTTATCAATACAGATTCTTGGAGATAAGAAAACTGAAGAAGTATATACAGAAGATGAGCACGGTGCTGTAAACACCACCTCCAAGGCTGAGGGACTGATTACCTCATCTTTTGTATATAGTTCTTCAGTTTTCTTATTATGTCGGAGAATCTGTATTGATAAAGCCACTGGATGGCGAAACATCTACAATAAAGATAACCAGATGTTGCGCAAGTGTCTTAACTTTCATCATGTGTTAATGTGTTCATTGAGACGTGTTTCGCGGTTCCTTGCTGTTTCACCTACATATATACCGTCGCAGCCTTCACAACATGTAGTGTAAACTCCTGCATTGACTGTCGGTAATTTCTACCAATTTTAAAACAGTCCAACTAGTGGCTGTTGGAGTTCAATACACTTGGTAAGGTGCGAACTGTTGGTCTAGATACAGTATCAGTACACCATCTCTTATATCAAATATAAAGCTTGGTGATAATGGTTATACTGATCTAAATAAATGTTTACAAACACGACCCGCTGATATATGAGACCCTTGTGTAACACTTGTGTAACACTTGTGTAACACTAGTGTAACACTTGTGTAACACTTGTGTAACACTAGTGTAACACTTGTGTAACACTTGTGTAACACTAGTGTAACACTTGTGTAACACTTGTGTAACACTTGTGTAACACTTGTGTAACACTAGTGTAACACTTGTGTAACACTTGTGTAACACTTGTGTAACACTTGTGTAACACTTGTGTAACACTTGTGTAACACTTGTGTAACACTTGTGTAACACTTGTGTAACACTTGTGTAACACTAGTGTAACACTTGTGTAACACTTGTGTAACACTTGTGTAACACTTGTGTAACACTAGTGTAACACTTGTGTAACACTAGTGTAACACTTGTGTAACACTTGTGTAACACTTGTGTAACACTTGTGTAACACTAGTGTAACACTTGTGTAACACTAGTGTAACACTTGTGTAACACTTGTGTAACACTTGTGTAACACTTGTGTAACACTAGTGTAACACTTGTGTAACACTTGTGTAACACTTGTGTAACACTAGTGTAACACTTGTGTAACACTAGTGTAACACTTGTGTAACACTTGTGTAACACTTGTGTAACACTTGTGTAACACTAGTGTAACACTTGTGTAACACTTGTGTAACACTAGTGTAACACTTGTGTAACACTTGTGCAACACTTGTGTAACACTTGTGTAACACTTGTGTAACACTAGTGTAACACTTGTGTAACACTAGTGTAACACTTGTGTAACACTTGTGTAACACTAGTGTAACACTTGTGTAACACTAGTGTAACACTTGTGTAACACTTGTGTAACACTAGTGTAACACTTGTGTAACACTAGTGTAACACTTGTGTAACACTTGTGTAACACTAGTGTAACACTTGTGTAACACTTGTGTAACACTTGTGTAACACTTGTGTAACACTTGTGTAACACTTGTGTAACACTAGTGTAACACTTGTGTAACACTTTTGTAACACTAGTATAACACTTGTGTAACACTTGTGTAACACTTGTGTAACACTTGTGTAACACTAGTGTAACACTTGTGTAACACTTGTGTAACACTAGTGTAACACTTGTGTAACACTAGTGTAACACTTGTGTAACACTTGTGTAACACTAGTGTAACACTTGTGTAACACTTGTGTAACACTTGTGTAACACTTGTGTAACACTTGTGTAACACTAGTGTAACACTTGTGTAACACTAGTGTAACACTTGTGTAACACTTGTGTAACACTTGTGTAACACTTGTGTAACACTTGTGTAACACTAGTGTAACACTTGTGTAACACTAGTGTAACACTTGTGTAACACTTGTGTAACACTAGTGTAACACTTGTGTAACACTTGTGTAACACTAGTGTAACACTTGTGTAACACTTGTGTAACACTTGTGTAACACTAGTGTAACACTTGTGTAACACTAGTGTAACACTTGTGTAACACTTGTGTAACACTAGTGTAACACTTGTGTAACACTTGTGTAACACTTGTGTAACACTAGTGTAACACTTGTGTAACACTAGTGTAACACTTGTGTAACACTTGTGTAACACTTGTGTAACACTTGTGTAACACTTGTGTAACACTAGTGTAACACTTGTGTAACACTAGTGTAACACTTGTGTAACACTTGTGTAACACTTGTGTAACACTTGTGTAACACTTGTGTAACACTTGTGTAACACTTGTGTAACACTTGTGTAACACTTGTGTAACACTTGTGCAACACTTGTGTAACACTAGTGTAACACTTGTGTAACACTTGTGTAACACTTGTGTAACACTTGTGTAACACTTGTGCAACACTTGTGTAACACTAGTGTAACACTTGTGTAACACTTGTGTAACACTAGTGTAACACTTGTGCAACACTTGTGTAACACTTGTGTAACACTTGTGTAATACTAGTGTAACACTTGTGTAACACTTGTGTAACACTTGTGTAACACTTGTGCAACACTTGTGCAACACTTGTGCAACACTTGTGTAACACTTGTGTAACACTTGTGCAACACATGTGTAACACTAGTGTAACACTTGTGTAACACTTGTGTAACACTTGTGCAACACTAGTGTAACACTTGTGTAACACTTGTGTAACACTTGTGTAACACCTGTGTAATACTAGTGTAACACTTGTGTAACACTTGTGTAACACTTGTGTAACACTTGTGTAACACTAGTGTAACACTTGTGTAACACTTGTGCAACACTTGTGTAACACTTGTGTAACACTTGTGCAACACTTGTGTAACACTTGTGTAACACTTGTGTAACACTTGTGTAACACTAGTGTAACACTTATGTAACACTTGTGCAACACTTGTGTAACACTTGTGTAACACTAGTGTAACACTTGTGTAACACTAGTGCAACACTAGTGTAACACTTATGTAACACTTGTGCAAGACTTGTGTAACACTTGTGTAACACGTGTGTAACACTTGTGTAACACTAGTGTAACACTTGTGTAACACTTGTGTAACAATAGTGTAACACTTGTGTAACACTTGTGTAACACTTGTGCAACACTTGTGTGACACTTGTGTAACACTAGTGTAACACTTGTGCAACACTTGTGTAACACTTGTGTAACACTAGTGTAACACTTGTGTAACACTAGTGCAACACTAGTGTAACACTTGTGCAAGACTCGTGTAACACTTGTGTAACACTTGTGTAACACTTGTGTAACACGTGTGTAACACTTGTGTAACACTAGTGTAACACTTGTGTAACACTTGTGCAACACTTGTGTAACACTTGTGTAACACTTGTGCAACACTTGTGTAACACTTGTGTAACACTTGTGTAACACTTGTGTAACACTTATGTAACACTTGTGCAACACTTGTGTAACACTTGTGTAACACTAGTGTAACACTTGTGTAACACTAGTGCAACACTAGTGTAACACTTGTGCAAGACTTGTGTAACACTTGTGTAACACTTGTGTAACACGTGTGTAACACTTGTGTAACACTAGTGTAACACTTGTGTAACACTTGTGTAACACTAGTGTAACACTTGTGTAACACTTGTGTAACACTTGTGCAACACTTGTGTGACACTTGTGTAACACTAGTGTAACACTTGTGCAACACTTGTGTAACACTTGTGCAACACTTGTGTAACACTTGTGTAACACTTGTGCAACACTTGTGCAACACTTGTGTAACACTTGTGCAACACTTGTGTAACACTTGTGCAACACTTGTGCAACACTTGTGTAACACTTGTGTAACACTTGTGTAACACTTGAGCAACACTTGTGCAACACTTGTGTAACACTTGTGTAACACCTATGCAACACTTGTGTAACACTTGTGTAACACCTGTGCAACACTTGTGTAACACTTGTGTAACACTTGTGCAACACTTGTGCAACACTTATGTAACACTTATGTAACACGTGTGCAACACTTGTGTAACACTTGTGCAACACTTATGTAACACTTGTGCAACACTTGTGTAACACTAGTGTAACACATGTGTAACACTTGTGTAACATTGGTGTAACATTGGTGTAACACTTGTGTAACACTTGTGTAACACTAGTGTAACACTTGCGTAACACTAGTGTAACACTTGTGTAACATTAGTGTAACACTTCTGCAACACTTGTGTAACACTTGTGTAACACTTGTGTAACACTAGTGTAACACTTGTGTAACACTAGTGTAACACTTGTGTAACACTAGTGTAACACTTGTGTAACGTTAGTGTAACACTTGTGTAACACTAGTGTAACACTTGTGTAACACTACTTGTGTAACACTTGTGCAACACTTGTGCAACACTTGTGTAACACTTGTGTAACACTTGTGTAACACTTGAGCAACACTTGTGCAACACTTGTGTAACACTTGTGTAACACCTATGCAACACTTGTGTAACACTTGTGTAACACCTGTGCAACACTTGTGTAACACTTGTGTAACACTTGTGCAACACTTGTGCAACACTTATGTAACACTTATGTAACACGTGTGCAACACTTGTGTAACACTTGTGCAACACTTATGTAACACTTGTGCAACACTTGTGTAACACTAGTGTAACACATGTGTAACACTTGTGTAACATTGGTGTAACATTGGTGTAACACTTGTGTAACACTTGTGTAACACTAGTGTAACACTTGCGTAACACTAGTGTAACACTTGTGTAACATTAGTGTAACACTTCTGCAACACTTGTGTAACACTTGTGTAACACTTGTGTAACACTAGTGTAACACTTGTGTAACACTAGTGTAACACTTGTGTAACACTAGTGTAACACTTGTGTAACGTTAGTGTAACACTTGTGTAACACTAGTGTAACACTTGTGTAACACTTCTGCAACACTTGTGTAACACTTGTGTAACACTTGTGTAACATTAGTGTAACACTTGTGTAACACTTGTGTAACACTAGTGTAACACTTGTGTAACACTAGTGTAACACTTGTGTAACGTTAGTGTAACACTTGTGCAACACTTGTGTAACACTTGTGTAACACTAGTGTAACACTTGTGTAACACTAGTGTAACACTTGTGCAACACTTGTGCAACACTTGTGTAACACTTGTGTAACACTAGTGTAACACTTGTGTAACACTAGTGTAACACTTGTGCAACACTTGTGCAACACTTCTGTAACACTTGTGTAACACTAGTGTAACACTTGTGTAACACTACTCTAACACTAGTGTAACACTAGTGTTACACTAGTGTAACACTAGTGTAACACTTGTGCAACACTTGTGTAACACTTGTGCAACACTTGTGCAACACTTGTGTAACACTAGTGTAACACTTGTGTAACACTAGTGTAACACTAGTGTAACACTTGTGTAACAATAGTGTAACACTAGTGTAACACTTGTGTAACACTTGTGCAACACTTCTGCAACACTTGTGTAACACTTGTGTAACACTAGTGTAACACTTGTGTAACACTAGTGTAACACTTAACACTTGTGTAACACTAGTGTGACACTTGTGTAACACTAGTGTAACACTTGTGTAACACTAGTGTAACACTTGTGTAACACTTGTGTAACACTAGTGTAACACTTGTGTAGCACTAGTGTAACACTTGTGTAACACTTGTGTAACACTAGTGTAACACTTGTGTAACACTTGTGTAACACTAGTGTAACACTTGTGTAACACTTGTGTAACCCTAGTGTAACACTTGTGTAACACTAGTGTAACACTAGTGTAACACTTGTGTAACACTTGTGTAACACTTGTGCAAGACTATTGTAACACTTGTGTAACACTTGTGTAACACTAGTGTAACACTTGTGTAACACTTGTGTAACAGTAGTGTAACACTTGTGTAACACTTGTGTAACACTAGTGTAACAATTGTGTAACACTTGTGCAACACTTGTGTAACACTTGTGCAACACTTGTGTAACACTTGTGTAACACTTGTACAACACTTGTGTAACACTTGTGCAACACTTGTGCAACACTTGTGTAACACTTGTGTAACACTTGTGTAACACTTGTGTAACACTTGTGTTGCTAGCAGTCACACAGGTGAGTGTTGCTAGCAGTCACACAGGTAAGTGTTGCTAGCAGTGACACAGGTGAGTGTTGCTAGCAGTCACACAGGTGAGTGTTGCTAGCAGTCATACAAGTGATTGTTGCTAGCAGTCACAGAGGTGAGTGTTGCTAGCAGTCACACAGGTGAGTGTTGCTAGCAGTCACACAGGTAAGTGTTGCTAGCAGTCACACAGGTGAGTGTTGCTAGCAGTCAAACAGGTGAGTGTTGCTAGCAGTCACACAGGTGAGTGTTGCTAGCTGTCACACAGATGTTGCTAGCCGTCACACAGGCGAGTGTTGCTAGCCGTCACACAGGCGAGTGTTGCTAGCAGTCACACAGGTGAGTGTTGCTAGCAGTCACACAGGTAAGTGTTGCTAGCAGTCACAAAGGTGAGTGTTGCTAGCAGTCACACAGGTGAGTGTTGCTAGCAGTCACACAGGTGAGTGTTGCTAGCAGTCACACAGGTGAGTGTTGCTAGCTGTCACACAGGTGTTGCTAGCCGTCACACAGGCGAGTGTTGCTAGCCGTCACACAGGCGAGTGTTGCTAGCAGTCACACAGGTAAGTGTTGCTAGCAGTCACAAAGGTGAGTGTTGCTAGCAGTCACACAGGTGAGTGTTGCTAGCAGTCACAGAGGTGAGTGTTGCTAGCAGTCACAGAGGTGAGTGTTGCTAGCAGTCACAGAGGTGAGTGTTGCTAGCAGTCACACAGGCGAGTGTTGCTAGCAGTCACACAGGTATTGCGAGCAGACACACAGGTGTTGCTAGCAGTCACACAGGTATTGCCAGCAGTCACACAGGTGTTGCTAGCAGTCACACAGGTGTTGCTAGCAGTCACACAGCTCAGTGTTGCTAGTAGTCACACAGGTAAGTGTTGCTAGCAGTGAAATAGGTAAGTGTTGCTAGCAGTCACACAGGTGAGTGTTGCTAGCGGTCACTCTGGTAAGTGTTGCTAGCGGTCACACAGGTGAGTGTTGCTAGCGGTCACACAGGTGAGTGTTGCTAGCGGTCACACAGGCGAGTGTTGCTAGCAGTCACACAGGTAAGTGTTGCTAGCAGTCACACAGGTAAGTGTTGCTAGCAGCCTCACAGGTAAGTGTTGCTAGCAGTCTTAGAGGTAACTGGTGCTAGCGGTCACACGGGTAAGTGTTGCTAGCGGTCACACTGGTAAGTGTTGCTAGCGGTCACACAGGTAAGTGTTGCTAGCGGTCTCACAGGTAAGTGTTGCTAGCGGTCTCACAGGTAAGTGTTGCTAGCGGTCTCACAGGTAAGTGTTGCTAGCGGTCTCACAGGTAAGTGTTGCTAGCAGTCACAAAGGTGAGTGTTGCTAGCAGTCACACAGGTGAGTGTTGCTAGCAGTCACAGAGGTGAGTGATGCTAGCAGTCACAGAGGTGAGTGTTGCTAGCAGTCACACAGGCGAGTGTTGGTAGCAGTCACACAGGTAAGTGTTGCTAGCAGTCACAAAGGTGAGTGTTGCTAGCAGTCACACAGGTAAGTGTTGCTAGCAGTCACAAAGGTGAGTGTTGCTAGCAGTCACACAGGTGAGTGTTGCTAGCAGTCACAGAGGTGAGTGATGCTAGCAGTCACACAGGCGAGTGTTGGTAGCAGTCACACAGGTGTTGCTAGCCGTCACACAGGTGTTGCCAGCAGTCACACAGGTGTTGCTAGCAGTCACACAGGTATTGCCAGCAGACACACAGGTGTTGCTAGCAGTCACACAGGTATTGCCAGCAGTCACACAGGTGTTGCTAGCAGTCACACAGGTATTGCCAGCAGACACACAGGTGTTGCTAGCAGTCACACAGGTATTGCCAGCAGTCACACAGGTGTTGCTAGCAGTCACACAGGTGTTGCTAGCAGTCACACAGCTCAGTGTTGCTAGTAGTCACACAGGTAAGTGTTGCTAGCAGTGAAATAGGTAAGTGTTGCTAGCAGTCACACAGGTGAGTGTTGCTAGCAGTCACACAGGTGAGTGTTGCTAGCAGTCACACAGGTGAGTGTTGCTAGCAATCACAAAGGTAAGTGTTGCTAGCAGTCACACAGGTGAGTGTTGCTAGCAGTCACACAGGTGAGTGTTGCTAGCAGTCACATAGGTGAGTGTTGCTAGCAGTCACACAGGTGAGTGCTGCTAGCAGTCACACAGGTGAGTGCTGCTAGCAGTCACACAGGTGAGTGTTGCTAGCAGTCACACAGGTGAGTGTTGCTAGAAGTAACACATGTGAGTGTTGCTAGCAGTCACACAGGTGAGTGTTGCTAGCAGTCACACAGGTGAGTGTTGCTAGCAGTCACACAGGTGAGTGTTGCTAGCAGTCACACAGTCACACAGGTGAGTGTTGCTAGCAGTCACACAGGTGAGTGTTGCTAGCAGTCACACAGGTGAGTGTTGCTAGCAGTCACACAGGTGAGTGTTGCTAGCAGTCACACAGGTGAGTGTTGCTAGCAGTCACACAGGTGAGTGTTGCTAGCAGTCACACAGGTGACTGTTGCTAGCAGTCACACAGGTGAGTGTTGCTAGCAGTCACACAGGTGAGTGTTGCTAGCAGTCACACAGGTGAGTGTTGGTAGCAGTCACACAGGTGAGTGTTCCTAGCGGTCACACAGGTGAGTGTTGCTAGCGGTCACACAGGTGAGTGTTGCTAGCAGTCACACAGGTGAGTGTTGTTAGCGGTCACTCTGGTAAGTGTTGCTAGCGGTCACACAGGTGAGTGTTGCTAGCGGTCACACAGGTGAGTGTTGCTAGCGGTCACACAGGTGAGTGTTGCTAGCAGTCACACAGGTAAGTGTTGCTAGTAGTCACACAGGTAAGTGTTGCTAGCAGCCTCACAGGTAAGTGTTGCTAGCAGTCTTACAGGTAACTGGTGCTAGCGGTCACACGGGTAAGTGTTGCTAGCGGTCACACTGGTAAGTGTTGCTAGCGGTCACACAGGTAAGTGTTGCTAGCGGTCTCACAGGTAA
The DNA here is from genome assembly GCF_038502225.1 of Cherax quadricarinatus. Taxonomy (NCBI): domain Eukaryota; kingdom Metazoa; phylum Arthropoda; class Malacostraca; order Decapoda; family Parastacidae; genus Cherax; species Cherax quadricarinatus. The sequence continues at coordinate 14,076,763 of NC_091353.1, forward strand.
GTGTTGCTAGCGGTCTCACAAGTAAGTGTTGCTAGCGGTCTCACAGGTAAGTGTTGCTAGCGGTCACACAGGTAAGTGTTGCTAGCGGTCTCACAGGTAAGTGTTTCTACCGGTGACACTGGTAAGTGTTGCTAGCGGTCACACAGGTTAAGTGTTGCTACTGATCACACAGGTAAGTGTTGCTAGCGGTCACACAGGTGAGTGTTACTAGCGGTCACACAGGTGAGTGTTGCTACTGATCACACAGGTAACTGTTACTAGCGGTCACACAGGTGAGTGTTGCTACTGATCTCACAGGTAAGTGTTGCTAGCGGTCTCACAGGCAAGTGTTGCTAGCGGTCACACAGGTGAATGTTGCTAGCGGTCACACAGGTGAGTGTTGCTAGCGGTCTCACAGGTAAGTGTTGCTAGCGGTCACACTGGCATGTGTTGCTAGCTGTCACACAGGTGAGTGTTTCTAGCGGTCACACTGGTAAGTGTTGCTAGCGGTCACACTGGTAAGTGTTGCTAGCGGTCACACAGGTAAGTGTTGCTAGCGGTGACACAGGTGTTGCTAGCGGTCACACTGGTAAGTGTTGCTAGCGGTCTCACAGATAAGTGTTGCTAGCGGTCTCACAGATAAGTGTTGCTAGCGGACTCACAGGTAAGTGTTGCTAGCGGTCTCACAGGTAAGTGTTGCTAGCGGTCTCACAGGTAAGTTTTGCTAGCGGTCACACAGGTAAGTGTTGTTAGCGGTCACACAGGTAAGTGTTGCTAGCGGTCTCCCAGGTAAGTGTTGATAGCGGTCTCACAGGTAAGTGTTGCTAGGGCTCTCACAGGTAAGTGTTGCTAGCGGTGACGCAGGTAAGTGTTGCTAGTTGTCTCACTGGTAAGTGTTGCTATCGGTCACACTGGTAAGTGTTGCTAGCGGTCACACTTGTAAGTGTTGCTAGCGGTCACACTTGTAAGTGTTGCTAGCGGGCACACAGGTAAGTGTTGCTACCGGTCACACAGGTAAGTGTTGCTAGCGGTCACACTGGTAAGTGTTGCTAGAGGTCTCACAAGTAAGTGTTGCTAGCGGTCACACTGTTAAGTGTTGCCAGCGGTCACACAGGTAAGTGTTGCTAGCGGTCACACTGGTAAGTGTTGCTAGCGGTCTCACAGGTAAGTGTTGCTAGCGGTCACACTGGTAAGTGTTGCCAGTGGTCACACAGGTAAGTGTTGCTAGCGGTCACACAGGTAAGTGTTGCTAGCGGTCCCCCAGGTAACTGTTGCTAGCGGTCACACAGGTAAGTGTTGCTAGCGGTCACACTGGTAAGTGCTGCTAGCGGTCACACTGCTAATTGTTGCTAGCGGTCACACAGGTAAGTGTTGCTAGCGGTCTCCCAGGTAAGTGTTGCTAGCGGTCACGCAGGTAAGTGTTGCTAGCGGTCACACAGGTAAGTGTTGCTAGCGGACACACAGGTAAGTGTTGCTAGCGGTCACACAGGTAAGTGTTGCTAGCGGTGACACAGGTGTTGCTAGCGGTCACACTGGTAAGTGTTGCTAGCGGTCTCACAGGTAAGTGTTGCTAGCGGTCACACAGGTAAGTGTTGCTAGCGGTCACACAGGTGTTGCTAGCGGTCACACAGGTAAGTGTCGCTAGCGGTCACACAGGTGTTGCTAGCGGTCACACAGGTAAGTGTTGCTAGCGGTGACACAGGTAAGTGTTGCTTGCGGTCACACTGGTGTTGCTAGCGGTCACACAGGTAAGTGTTGCTAGCGGTCACACAGGTAAGTGTTGCTAGCGGTCACACAGGTAAGTGTTGCTAGCGGTCACACAGGTAAGTGTTGCTAGCGGTCACACTGGTAAGTGTTGCTAGCGGTCACACAGGTAAGTGTTGCTAGCGGTCACACAGGTAAGTGTTGCTAGCGGTCACACTGGTAAGTGTTGCTAGCGGTCACACTGGTAAGTGTTGCTAGCGGTCTCACAGGTAAGTGTTGCTAGCGGTCACACAGGTAAGTGTTGCTAGCGGTCACACTGGTAAGTGTTGCTAGCGGTCACACTGGTAAGTGTTGCTAGCGTTCACACTGGTAAGTGTTGCTAGCGGTCTCACAGGTAAGTGTTGCTAGCGGTCTCACAGGTAAGTGTTGCTAGCGGTCTCACAGGTAAGTGTTGCTAGCGGTCTCACAGGTAAGTGTTGCTAGCGGTCACACTGGTAAGTGTTGCTAGCGGTCTCACAGGTGTTATTACGGCCACAAAGGTGTTACTACAGTCATACAGGTGTTACTAGTTACACAGGTGTTACTACGGCCACTCAGGTATTACTATGGTCACACAGATGTTACTACGGCCACAAAGGTGTTACTTCAGTCACAAAGGTGTTACTACGGTCATACAGGTGTTAGTACAGTCACACAGGTGTTAGTACAGTCACACAGGTGTTACTACAGTCACACAGGTGTTACTTCAGTCACACAGGTTTTACTACGAACACAAAGGTGTTACTACAGTCACACAGGTGTTACTACGGTCATACAGGTGTTAGTACAGTCACACAGGTGTTAGTACAGTCACACAGGTGTTACTACAGTCACACAGGTGTTACTACGGTCATACAGGTGTTACTACTGTCATACAGGTGTTAGTACAGTCACATAGGTGTTACTACAGTCATACAGGTGTTACTACAGTCACACAGGTGTTACTACAGTCACACAGGTGTTACTACAGTCACACAGGTGTTACTACAGTCACACAGGTGTTACTACAGTCACACAGGTGTTACTACAGTCACACAGGTGTTACTACAGTCACACAGGTGTTACTATGGTCACACAGGTGTTACTACAGTCACACAGGTGTTACTACAGTCACACAGGTGTTACTACAGTCACACAGGTGTAACTACAGTCACACAGGTGTTACTACAGTCACACAGGTGTTACTACAGTCACACAGGTGTTACTACAGTCACACAGGTGTTACTATGGTCACACAGGTGTTACTACAGTCACACAGGTGTTACTACAGTCACACAGGTGTTACTACAGTCACACAGGTGTTACTACAGTCACACAGGTGTTACTACAGTCACACAGGTGTTACTATGGTCACACAGGTGTTACTACAGTCACATAGGTGCTACTACAGTCACACAGGTGTTACTACAGTCATACAGGTGTTACTATGGTCACACAGGTGTTACTACAGTCACACAGGTGTTACTACAGTCACACAGGTGTTACTACAGTCACACAGGTGTAACTAGTCACACAGGTGTTACTATGGTCACACAGGTGTTACTACAGTCACACAGGTGTTACTACAGTCACACAGGTGTTACTATGGTCACACAGGTGTTACTACAGTCACACAGGTGTTACTACAGTCACACAGGTGTTACTACAGTCACACAGGTGTTACTACAGTCACACAGGTGTTACTACAGTCACACAGGTGTTACTACAGTCACACAGGTGTTACTATGGTCACACAGGTGTTACTACAGTCACATAGGTGTTACTACAGTCACACAGGTGTTACTACAGTCACACAGGTGTTACTACAGTCACACAGGTGTTACTACAGTCACACAGGTGTTACTACAGTCACACAGGTGTTACTACAGTCACACAGGTGTTACTACAGTCACACAGGTGTTACTATGGTCACACAGGTGTTACTACAGTCACACAGGTGTTACTAGTCACACAGGTGTTACTAGTCACACAGGTGTTACTACAGTCACACAGGTGTTACTACAGTCACACAGGTGTTACTACAGTCACACAGGTGTTACTATGGTCACACAGGTGTTACTACAGTCACACAGGTGTTACTACAGTCACACAGGTGTTACTACAGTCACACAGGTGTTACTACAGTCACACAGGTGTTACTACAGTCACACAGGTGTTACTACAGTCACACAGGTGTTACTATGGTCACACAGGTGTTGCTACAGTCACACAGGTGTTACTACAGTCACACAGGTGTTACTACAGTCACACAGGTGTTACTACAGTCACACAGGTGTTACTACAGTCACACAGGTGTTACTACAGTGGTGTTACACACAGGTGTTACTACAGTCACACAGGTGTTACTACAGTCACACAGGTGTTACTACAGTCACACAGGTGTTACTACAGTCACACAGGTGTTACTACAGTCACACAGGTGTTACTACAGTCACACAGGTGTTACTACAGTCACACAGGTGTTACTACAGTCACACAGGTGTTACTACGGTCACACAGGTGTTACTACAGTCACATAGGTGTTACTAGTCACACAGGTGTTACTACAGTCACATAGGTGTTACTACAGTCACACAGGTGTTACTACAGTCACACAGGTGTTACTACAGTCACACAGGTGTTACTACAGTCACACAGGTGTTACTACAGTCACACAGGTGTTACTACAGTCACACAGGTGTTACTACAGTCACACAGGTGTTACTATTACTACAGTCACACAGGTGTTACTATGGTCACACAGGTGTTACTACAGCCACATAGGTGTTACTACAGTCACACAGGTGTTACTACAGTCACACAGGTGTTACTAGTCACACAGGTGTTACTAGTCACATAGGTGTTACTACAGTCACACAGGTGTTACTACAGTCACACAGGTGTTACTACAGTCACACAGGTGTTACTACAGTCACACAGGTGTTACTACAGTCACACAGGTGTTACTACAGTCACACAGGTGTTACTACAGTCACACAGGTGTTACTACAGTCACACAGGTGTTACTACAGTCACACAGGTGTTACTTCAGTCACACAGGTGTTACTACAGTCACACAGGTGTTACTATGGTCACATACAGGTGATGTCCTGGTTAATAGACAATATTATTACATATGTTTTAAGAGGGACAAAGGTTACAATGACGTAAATAATACTGGTGGACAATGGCGGTGGTTCATTTACTCTCACAAACCACACTCAGACCAGATTTCTTTGTTGCTAGCCTGGTCAACGAGGCTGTTGCTGTTAGTAGGCTACATGCCTACACATCCAGCGCAGACTAGATGATCTGGTTCTTGTG
>NC_091353.1:14089287-14099287 GCF_038502225.1 Cherax quadricarinatus
CACTGTAAGATCCACCCTAACACTGCAAGATCCATCCTAACACTGTAAGATCCATCCTAACACTGCAAGATCCATCCTAACACTGCAAGATCCATCCTAACACTGTAAGATTCATCCTAACACTGTAAGATCCATCCTAACACTGCAAGATCCATCCTAACACTGTAAGATCCATCCTAACACTGCAAGATCCATCCTAACACTGTAAGATCCACCCTAACACTGCAAGATCCATCCTAGCACTGTAAGATCCATCCTAACACTGCAAGATCCACCCTAGCACTGTAAGATCCATCCTAACACTGCAAGATCCATCCTAACACTGTAAGATCCATCCTAACACTGTAAGATCCATCCTAACACTGTAAGATAAATCCTAACACTGTAAGATCCATCCTAACACTGGAAGACCCATCCTAACACTGCAAGATCCATCCTAACACAGTAAGATCCACCCTAACACTGCAAGATCCATCCTAACACTGTAAGATCCATCCTAACACTGTAAGATCCATCCTAACACTTTAAGATCCATCCTAACACTACAAGATACATCCTAACACTGTAAGATCCATCCTAACACTGCAAGATCCATCCTAACACTGTAAGATCCATCCTAACTCCCTCACCCTCCCTCACTCTCCCTCACCCTCCCTCACTCTCCCTCACTCTCCCTCACGCTCCTTCACTCTCCCTCACCCTCCCTCACCTTCCCTCACTCTCCCTCACCCTCTCTCACTCTCCCTCACCCTCTCACTCTCCCTCGCTCTCCCTCACCTTCCCTCACTCTCCCTCACCCTCTCTCACTCTCCCTCATCCTCTCTCACCCTCCCTCACCCTTCCTCACTCTCCCTCACCCTCCCTCACTCTCACCCTCTCTCATTCTCCCTCACTCTCCCTCACCTTCCCTCACCCTCTCTCACTCTCCCTCACCTTCTCTCACTCTCCCTCACCTCTCACTCTCCCTCACTCTCCCTCACCCTCCCTCACTCTCCCTCACCCTCTCTCACTCTCCCACACCTTCTCTCACCCTCCCTCACTCTATCTCATCCTCCCTCACTCTCCCTCACCTTCCCTCACTCTCCCTCACCCTCTCACTCTCCCTCATCTTCCCTGGCTCTCCTTCACCCTCCCTCACTCTCTGTCACCCTCCCTCACTCTCCCTTACTCTCCCTCACTCTCTCTCACCTTCTCTCCCTCACTCTACCTCACTCTGTCACTCTTCCTCACCCTCCCTCACCTTCTCTCACTCTCACCCTCCCTCACTCTCTTTCACCCTCCCTCACTCTCCCTTACTCTCCCTCACCCTCTCTCACTCTCTCTCACCTTCTCTCCCTCACTCTACCTCACTCTGTCACTCCCTCACCCTCCCTCACTCTCTCACCCTCCCTCACCCTCCCTCACTCTCACCCTCCCTCACTCTCCCTCACCCTCCCTCACTCATCCACACCCTCCCACACGCTCCCACACCCTCCCTCACTCTCTCTCACTCTCCCTCACTCTCCCTCACCCTCCCACACTCTCTCACCCTCTCTCACTTTCTCTCCCACTCCCTCACTCTCCCTCACCCTCCCTCACTCTCCCTCACCCTCCCTCACTCTCTCTCACCCTCCCTCACTCTCCCTCACCCTCCCTCACTCTCCCTCACACTCCCTCACCCTCCCTCGCCCTCCCTCACTCTCCATCACTCTCCCTCACCTTCTCTCACCCTCCCTCACTCTCCCTTACTCTCCTTCACTCTCCCTCACCCTCCCTCACTCTCTCTCACCCTCCCTCACCCTCCCTCACTCTCCCTCACCCTCCCTCACCCTCCCTCACTCTCCCTCACCCTCCCTCACTCTCCCTCACCCTCCCTCACTCTCCCTCACCCTCCCTCACTCTCCCTCACCCTCCCTCACTCTCCCTCACCCTCCCTCACTCTCTCTCACCCTCTCACCTCACCTCCCTCACCCTCTCCCTCACCCTCCCTCACTCTCTCTCACCCTCCCTCACTCTCCCTCACCCTCCCTCACCCTCCCTCACCCTCCCTCACCCTCCCTCACTCTCCCTCACCCTCCCTCACTCTCTCTCACCCTCCCTCACTCTCTCTCACCCTCCCTCACTCTCCCTCACTCTCTCTCACCCTCCCTCACTCTCCCTCACCCTCCCTCACTCTCTCTCACCCTCCCTCACTCTCCCTCACCCTCCCTCACTCTCCCTCACTCTCCCTCACTCTCCCTCACCCTCCCTCACCCTCCCTCACTCTCCCTCACTCTCTCTCACTCACCCTCCCTCACTCTCCCTCACTCTCCCTCAGCCTCCCTCACTCTCCCTCACCCTCCCTCACTCTCTCTCACCCTCCCTCACTCTCCCTCACCCTCCCTCACTCTCTCTCACCCTCCCTCACTCTCTCTCACCCTCCCTCACTCTCTCTCACTCTCTCTCACCCTCCCTCACTCTCTCTCAGCCTCCCTCACTCTCCCTCACCCTCCCTCACTCTCTCTCAATCTCCCTCACTCTCCCTCACCCTCCCTCACTCTCCCTCACCCTCCCTCACCCTCTCTCTGTCTCCCTCACTCTCCCTCACCCTCCCTCACTCTCCCTCACCCTCCCTCACTCTCTCTCACCCTCCCTCACTCTCCCTCACCCTCCCTCACTCTCTCTCACCCTCCCTCACTCTCACTCACCCTCACTCACTCTCTCTCACCCTCCCTCACTCTCCCTCTCCCTCACCCTCCCTCACTCTCTCTCACCCTCCCTCACCCTCCCTCACTCTCCTCTCACTCTCCCTCACCCTCCCTCTCTCACCCTCCCTCACTCTCTCACCCTCCCTCACTCTCCCTCACCCTCCCTCACTCTCACTCTCCCTCACTCTCCCTCACCCTCTCTCACTCTCACTCACCCTCCCTCACCCTTCCTCACCCTCCCTCACTCCACCTCACTCTCCCTCACCCTCTCTCACTCTCACTCACCCTCTCTCAGTCTCTCACCCTCCCTCACTCTCCCTCACCCTCTCTCACTCTCCCTCACTCTCCCTCACTCTCCCTCACCCTCCCTCACCCTCCCACACTCTCCCTCACCCTCGCTCACACTCCCTCACCCTCCCTCACTCTCACCTCACCCTCCCTCATTCTCTCACCCTCACTCTCTCTCACCCTCCCTCACTCTCCCTCGCCCTCCCTCACTCTCCTAACTCTCCCTCACCCTCCCTCACTCTCCCTCACCCTCCCTCACTCTCCCTCACCCTCCCTCACTCTCCCTCACCCTCCCTCACTCTCCCTCACCCTCCCTCACTCTCACTCACCCTCCCTCACTCTCCCTCACCCTCCCTCACTCTCTCTCACCCTCCCTCACTCTCTCTCACCCTCCCTCACTCTCCCTCACCCTCCCTCACTCACCCTCACAACACAATAAGTGACAGGGAAAAAATAAAATTTCGGGAAAAATGAAAACTCTTGGAGAGAAGCAGGTTAAAGAGCCTGCCAGCCTGCAGGGAACACCAGCCTGCCAGCCTGCACGGAACACCAGCCTGCCAGGAATACCAGCCTGCCAGCCTGCAGGGAACACCAGCCTGCCAGCCTGCAGGGAACACCAGCCTGCCAGGAATACCAGCCTGCCAGCCTGCAGGGAACACCAGCCTGCCAGCCTGCAGGGAACACCAGCCTGCAGGGAACACCAGCCTGCAGGGAACACCAGCCTGCCAGGAATACCAGCCTGCCAGCCTGCAGGGAACACCAGCCTGCCAGCCTGCAGGGAACACCAGCCTGCCAGGAATACCAGCCTGCCAGCCTGCAGGGAACATCAGCCTGCAGGGAACACTAGCCTGCCAGCCTGCATGGAACACCAGCCTGCCAGCCTGCAGAGAACACTAGCCTGCCAGCCTGCAGAGAACACTGGCCTGCCAGCCTGCAGTGAACACTAGCCTGCAGGGAAGACCACCTTGCCAGCTTGCAGGGAACACTAGCCTGCCAGCCTGCAGGGAACACCACCCTGCCAGCCTGCAGGGAATAGTAGCCTGGTAGCCTGCAGGGAGCACTAGTCTGCCAGCCTGCAGTGAACACTAGCCTGCCAGCCTGCAGGGAACACCAGCCTGCAGGGAAGAACACCTTGTCAGCTTGCAGGGAACACTTGCCTACCAGCCTGCAGGGAACACCACCCTGCCAGCCTGCAGTGAACACGAGCCTGCCAGCCTGCAGGGAACACTAGCCTGCCAGCCTGCAGGGAAGAACACACTGCCAGCCTGCAGGGAACATCACCCTGCTAGCCTGCCAGGAACAGTAGCCTACCAGCCTGCAGGGAACACTAGCCTGCCAGTCTGTAGGGAACACTAGCCTGCCAGCCTTCAGGGACCACCACCTTGTCAGCATGCAGGGAGCACCACCCTGTCAGCCTGCAGGGAGCACCATCACCCTGTCAGTCTGTAGGGTGCACCACCCTGCCAGCCTGCAGGGAGCACCATCACCCTGTCAGTCTGTAGGGTGCACCACCCTGCCAGACTACAGAGAGCACCACCTACCAGCCTGCAGGGAGCACCACCCTACCAGCCTGTAGAAAGCACCACCATGTCAGCCAGCAGGGAACACCATCACCGTGCTAGCCTGCAGGGAGGACCTCCCTGCCCTCCTGACCTCACCACCAGCCATCTTGATTTCACCACCTGCCTCCTGACCTCACCACCAGCCATCTTGATTTCACCACCTGCCTCCTGACCTCACCACCTGCCTCCTGACCTCACCACTTGCCTCCTGACCTCACCACCTGCCTCCTGACCTCACCACCTGCCTCCTGACCTCACCACTTGCCTCCTGACCTCACCACCTTCCCCCTGACCTCACCACCTGCCTCCTGACCTCACCACCTGCCTCCTGACCTCACCACCATCCTACTGACCTCATCACCTGCCTCCTGACCTCACCACCTGCCTCCTGACCTCACCACCTGCCTCCTGACCTCACCACCTGCCTCCTGACCTCACCACCTTCCTACTGACCTCTTCACCTGCCTCCTGACCTCACCACCTGCCTCCTGACCTCACCACCTGCTTACTAACCTCACCACCTGCCTACTGACCTCACCGTCTGCCTCCTGACCTCACCACCTGCCTCCTAACCTCACCACTTGCCTCCTGACCTCACCACCTGCCCCCTGACCTCACCATCTGCCTCCTGACCTCACCACCTGCCTACTGACCTCACCACCTGCCTCCTGACCTCACCACCTGCCTCCTGACCTCACCACCTGCCTACTGACCTCACCAACTGCCTCCTGACCTCACCACCTGCCTCCTGACCTCACCACCTGCTTACTGACCTCACCACCTGCCTCCTGACCTCACCACCTGCCTCCTGACCTCACCACCTGCCTCCTGACCTCACCACTTGCCACCTGACCTCACCACCTGCCCCCTGACCTCACCACCTGCCTCCTGACCTCACCACCTGCCTACTGACCTCACCACCTTCCTACTGACCTCACCACCTGCCTCCTGACCTCACCACCTTCCTACTGACCTCACCACCTGCCTCCTGACCTCACCACCTGCCTCCTGACCTCACCACCTGCCTCCTGACCTCACCACCTGCCTCCTGACCTCACCACCTTCCTACTGACCTCACCACCTGACTCCTGACCTCACCACCTGCCTCCTGACCTCACCACCTGCCTCCTGACCTTGCCACCTTCCTACTGACCTCACCACCTGCCTCCTGACTTCACCAGCTGCCTCCTGACCTCACCACCTTCCTACTGACCTCACCACCTGCCTCCTGACCTTACCACCTGCCTCCTGACCTCACCACCTGCCTCCTGACCTCACCACCTGCCTCCTGACCTCACCACCTACCTCCTGACCTCACCACCTTCCTACTGACCTCACCACCTGCCTCCTGACCTCACCACCTTCCTACTGACCTTACCACCTGCCTCCTGACCTCACCACCTGCCTCCTGACCTCACCACCTTCCTACTGACCTCACCACCTGCCTCCTGACCTCACCACCTGCCTCCTGACGTCACCACCTGCCTCCTGACCTCACCACCTTCCTACTGACCTCACCACCTGCCTCCTGACCTCACCACCTTCCTACTGACCTCACCACCTGCCTCCTGACCTCACCACCTGCCTCCTGACCTTACCACCTGCCTCCTGACCTCACCACCTGCCTCCTGACCTCACCACCTGCCTCCTGACCTCACCACCTGCCTCCTGACCTCACCACCTTCCTACTGACCTCACCACCTGCCTCCTGACCTCACCACCATCCTACTGACCTCACCACCATCCTACTGACCTCACCACCTGCCTCCTGACCTCACCACCTGCCTGCTGACCTTGCCACCTTCCTACTGACCTCACCACCTGCCTCCTGACCTCACCACCTGCCTCCTGACCTCACCACGTTCCTACTGACCTCACCACCTTCCTACTGACCTCACCACCTGCCTGCTGACCTTGCCACCTTCCTACTGACCTCACCACCTGCCTCCTGACCTCACCACCTTCCTACTGACCTCACCACCTGCCTCCTGACCTCACCACCTGCCTCCTGACCTCACCACCTGCCTCCTGACCTCACCACCTGCCTCCTGACCTCACCACCTGCCTCCTGACCTCACCACCTTCCTACTGACCTCACCACCTGCCTCCTGACCTCACCACCATCCTACTGACCTCACCACCATCCTACTGACCTCACCACCTGCCTCCTGACCTCACCACCTGCCTGCTGACCTTGCCACCTTCCTACTGACCTCACCACCTGCCTCCTGACCTCACCACCTGCCTCCTGACCTCACCACGTTCCTACTGACCTCACCACCTTCCTACTGACCTCACCACCTGCCTGCTGACCTTGCCACCTTCCTACTGACCTCACCACCTGCCTCCTGACCTCACCACCTGCCTCCTGACCTCACCACGTTCCTACTGACCTCACCACCTGCCTCCTGACCTCACCACCTGCCTCCTGACCTTGCCACCTTCCTACTGACCTCACCATATAATATCAGAGGGGCCTGGAGACATGACTGATGAACAAAGAAAATGTTATTTTAGAGCCAGGAATGTCTGCATTGTTCATTCTGGACTTTATTTTGAAATTGTCATATTTTTTAATTTTCGTGAAATTAGCCAAATTGCAAATTTCTGACCACATTATTGGGTAGTTGAAATCGGTAAATGGGCAGTTTCTTGTACTCAATCGATAGAAAAAATGGAGTTCTAAAGAAATAGCTGAGTTTGGTCAACTGGAACAACAGAATTAGCCGAAAACAGGGCTCAAAGTGGGCGAAATAGCCGATTTGTAAATATCACCGAGGTCGCTAACTTCGCGAGAGCGTAATTCCTTCAGTTTTCCATCAAATTTCGTTTTTTTTGGTGTTATTACAATCGGGAAATATTCTCTATCATTTCATAAGAAAAAATTATTGTTTTTTTTTTTTTTAATTTTGCGACACCAGGAGACACCTCAGGATTGGGGGTTGCGACAGTCAAGGGGTTAACTCAGGATTGGGGGTTGCGACAGTCAAGGGGTTAACTAACATGATAGGAGAGTGTTGCAGAGCCTCGGGCCTCACCATCACTGTACCAGCACGCCGGCTTTTCACTGTGGTATTTTGCAGTCTGCCGAGCCTTCTGCTCTCATAGGAAGTCAGTCTAGTGTGCAGACACGGAATCACTCCTTGAGGTATTTTACAGGTGCAAATTATGATGTATCTTTCTCGCCTGCACTCCAGGGAATACAGAGCGTAATAACTATTTAATTACTATCAGAATTAGTACTGCAGGTATGATGCTACTGGAGGAGGAGCTGTGAAAACATTCAATTTATGGTTGTCCTCCAGAGTAACTTGAAGACTGCAGCCTCCTATCGCAAACAGTCTAGTTGACCAAGCAATCAAGAAGGAATCTTGGCTTCAGGCACGGCTGCGAGAGCTTTCACGACAATACACTCACTATAAACCTCTCAGTCAAGATTACTGCATCAACCCAGACTGTTTTACGTGTTATAAATGCAATAACAAATTAGAGTGAGCAGTAACATGGTGAGGGAGGACAGGAGCTAGATGTTGACAAGAACCCTCTCTACTTCACTCGTTAAACCCATACGGACGATCATATACAGTCAAAAGACGGAACAACCTGAAGTCAGCAGAGTCCTGTTTGTTCAGGGACTGTATCAGGGAGGTCAGATGGCATTGAAACAATAAGTACTAGTAGTAGTGGTAGTAGTAGTAGTAGTAGTGGTAAGAGTGGTAGTAGTAGTAGTGGTAGTAGTGGTAGTAGTAGTAGTGGTAGTAGTAGTAGTGGTAGTAGTAGTGGTAAGAGTGGTAGTAGTAGTAGTGGTAGTAGTAGTAGTAGTAGTGGTAGTAGTAGTAGTGGTAGTAGTAGTGGTAGTAGTAGTAGTAGTAGTAGTAGTGGTAGTGGTAGTAGTGGTAGTAGTAGTAGTAGTGGTAGAAGCAGTGGTAGTAGTGGTAGTAATGGTAGTAGTAGTAGTAGTAGTAGTAGTAGTAGTGGTAGTAGTAGTAGTAGTGGTAGTAGTAGTAATAGTGGTAGTAGTGGTAGTAGTAGCAGTGGTAGTAGTAGTGGTAGTAGTAGTGGTAGTAGTAGAAGTGGTAGTAGTAGTAGTATTAGTATTAGTAGTAGTAGTAGTAGTGGTAGTAGTAGTAGTGGTGGTAGTAGTGGTAGTAGTAGTGGCAGTAGTAGCAGTGGTAGTAGTAGTAGTGGTAGTAGTAGTGGTAGTAGAAGTGGTAGTAGTAGTAGTGGTAGTAGTGGTAGTAGTAGTAGTGGTAGTAGTAGAAGTGGTAGTAGTGGTAGTAGTAGTAGTGGTAGTAGTAGAAGTGGTAGTAGTAGTAGTGGTAGCAGTAGTAGTGGTAGTAGTAGTAGTGGTAGTAGTAGCAGTGGTAGTAGTAGTGGTGGTAGTAGAAGTAGTGGCAGTAGTAGTGGTAGTAGTAGTAGTGGCAATAGTAGTAGTGGTGGTAGTAGTAATAGTGGTAGTAGCAGTGGTAGTAATAGTGGTAGTAGTGGTGGTGGTAGTAGTGGTGGTAGTAGTGGTAGTAGTAGTGGTAGTAATAATAGTGGTAGTAGTAGTAGTAGTGGTAGTAGTAACAGTGGTAGTAGTAACAGTGGTAGTAGTAGTGGCAGTAGTAGTAACAGTGGTAGAGCAGTGGTAGTAGTAGTAGTAGTAGTGGTAGTAGTAACAGTGGTAGTAGTAACAGTGGTAGAGTAGTGGTAGTAGTAGTAGTAGTAATAGTGGTGGTAGCAATAGTGGTAGTAGTAGTAGTTGCAATAGTGGTAGTAGTAGTAGTAGTGGTAGTAGTAATAGTGATAAAGTAGTGGTAGTAGTGGTAGTACTAATAGTGGTAGTAGTAATAGTGGTGGTAGTAATAGTGGTAGCAGTGGTAGTAAGAGTAGTGGTAGTAATAGTGGTAGTAGTGGTAGTGGCATTAGTGGTAGTAGTAATAGTGGCAGTAGTAGTGGTGGTAGTAGTAGTAGTGTTAGTAGTAGTGGTAGTAGTAGTGGTAGCGGTAGTAGTAGTAGTAATAGTAGTGGTAGCAATAGTAGCGGTAGCAGCAGTAGTGGTAGTAGTAGTAGTAGTAGAAGTGGTAGCAGTAATAGTGGTAATAGTAGTGGTAGTAGTAGTAGTGGTAGTAGTAGTGGTAGTAGTAATAGTAATAGCAGTACTGGTAGTAGTAGTGGTAGCAGCAGTAGTGGTAGTAGTAGTAGAAGTGGTAGCAGTAGTAGTGGTAATAGTAGTGGTAATAGAATTAGTGGTAGCAGTAGTAGTGGTAGTAGTAGTGGCAGTAGTAGGAGTGGTAGTAGTAGTAGTAGTAGTAGTAGTAGTGGTAGTAACAGTAGTGGTAGTAGTAATAGTGGTTGTAGTAGTGGTAGCAACAGTGGTAGCAGTAATAGTGGTGGTAGTAGTAGTGGTAGTAGTAGTGGTAGTAGCAGTGGTAGGAGTAGTAGTGGTAGCAGTAGTAGTGGTAGTGGTAGTAGTAATAGTGGTAGTAGTAATAGTAGTAG
>NC_091353.1:14106787-14209287 GCF_038502225.1 Cherax quadricarinatus
ACATCAACTCCAGGCTGAGGGACTGATTACATCAACTCCAGGCTGAGGGACTGATTACATCAACTCCAGGCTGAGGGACTGATTACCTCAACTCCAGGCTGAGGGACTGATTACCTCAACTCCAGGCTGAGGGACTGATTACCTCAACTCCAGGCTGAGGGACTGATTACATCAACTCCAGGCTGATGATTACATCAGGCTGAGGGACTGATTACCTCAACTCCAGGCTGAGGGACTGATTACCTCAACTCCAGGCTGAGGGACTGATTACCTCAACTCCAGGCTGAGGGACTGATTACCTCAACTCCAGGCTGAGGGACTGATTACCTCAACTCCAGGCTGAGGGACTGATTACCTCAACTCCAGGCTGAGGGACTGATTACCTCAAACTCCTTCTGATCTTCACCGTTCTTCTTGGTTTAAAACTGATGAAGCCACTGTGTGGCGAAACGATTCTTCACTAAAGACACCCAAGTGTTGCACATGTGTCTAATTTATCAAACTCGGCGTTAAAGACAAAATACAAAGAATGATTGAGAACAACAGAGAGGAAATATGACAAAAAATATCAGTGTATTTACAAAATAATATAACTGTATTTTCCGGCATATAAGGCGCGCTTTTTGGAAGATCATCCTGCGCCTTATATGCTCAAGGTCAGGGTCAAGGGTGGGCTTTGTTACACTTCAGCAGTTGTTTACTAACGTTACGTTACAACTGCTTGGTAACATCGTCTAATACACTCGTGCGCCTTATATGCCGCAAAATACAGTAATAAAAACTGAATGGAATTTAATAAAGAAATAACTGAAGAGAAAAACAAAAGAAGAATTTACATTTGAGACAAAAAACAAGAACAATACCAGAGCCAAGAATTACAGACAAAATGTTAGGTTAAGCTGCGTCCATTAACCTCACAGTACCAGAGAGACTGGTAGGTTAATCTGTCACCATTAACCTCACAGTACCAGAGAGACTGGTAGGTTAATCTGTCACCATTAACCTCACAGTACCAGAGAGACTGGTAGGTTAATCTGTCACCATTAACCTCACAGTACCAGAGAGACTGGTAGGTTAATCTGTCACCATTAACCTCACAGTACCAGAGAGACTGGTAGGTTAATCTGTCACCATTAACCTCACAGTACCAGAGAGACTGGTAGGTTAATCTGTCACCATTAACCTCACAGTACCAGAGAGACTGGTAGGTTAATCTGTCACCATTAACCTCACAGTACCAGAGAGACTGTTAGGTTAATCTGTCACCATTAACCTCACAGTACCAGAGACACTGTTAGGTTAATCTCTCACCATTAACCTCACAGTACCAGAGACACTGTTATTTTAATCTGTCACCATTAACCTCACAGTACCAGAGAGACTGTTAGGTTAATCTGTCACCATTAACCTCACAGTAAAAGAGAGGCTGTTAGGTTAATCTGTCACCATTAACCTCACAGTACCAGAGAGACAGTTAGGTTAATCTGTCACCATTAACCTCACAGTACCAGAGAGGCTGTTAGGTTAATCTGTCACCATTAACCTCACAGTACCAGAGAGACAGTTAGGTTAATCTGTCACCATTAACCTCACAGTACCAGAGACACTGTTAGGTTAATCTGTCACCATTAACCTCACAGTACCAGAGAGACAGTTAGGTTAATCTGTCACCATTAACCTCACAGTACCAGAGAGGCTGTTAGGTTAATCTGTCACCATTAACCTCACAGTACCAGAGAGGCTGTTAGGTTAATCTGTCACCATTAACCTCACAGTACCAGAGAGACTGTTAGGTTAATCTGTCACCATTAACCTCACAGTACCAGAGAGACAGGTTAATCTGTCACCATTAGGTTAATCTGTCACCATTAACCTCACAGTACCAGAGAGACTGTTAGGTTAATCTGTCACCATTAACCTCACAGTACCAGAGAGACTGTTAGGTTAATCTGTCACCATTAACCTCACAGTACCAGAGAGACTGTTAGGTTAATCTGTCACCATTAACCTCACAGTACCAGAGAGGCTGTTAGGTTAATCTGTCACCATTAACCTCACAGTACCAGAGAGACTGTTAGGTTAATCTGTCACCATTAACCTCACAGTACCAGAGAGGCTGTTAGGTTAATCTGTCACCATTAACCTCACAGTACCAGAGAGACTGGTAGGTTAATCTGTCACCATTAACCTCACAGTACCAGAGAGACTGGTAGGTTAATCTGTCACCATTAACCTCACAGTACCAGAGAGACTGGTAGGTTAATCTGTCACCATTAACCTCACAGTACCAGAGAGACTGGTAGGTTAATCTGTCACCATTAACCTCACAGTACCAGAGAGACTGTTAGGTTAATCTGTCACCATTAACCTCACAGTAGTACACTGTCACCTTGGCTTCTACAAGACTTGCTGCACAGTTATGTCAACCATTGTTACTTGTTTACGAAAAAATGCAAATGGTTATAATCATGACGATAAGTTTTAAAGGTGTGGAGTAGTAAGCCAGTGGAAGGCCTCGGTCAGATGACCAAAAGCTCCAGCTGTGGGTCATCATATGACTAAAACCCGTATCGGGAAACACTTGTCATGTTTCCTGACTAACCTTACCTAACCTAACCTAACTAACCTAACCTCACCTAACTAACCTAACCTCACCTAACTAACCTAACCTCACCTAACTAACCTAACCTAACGTAACTAACCTAACCTCACCTAACTAACCTAACCTCACCTAACTAACCTAACCTCACCTAACTAACCTAACCTCACCTAACTAACCTAACCTCACCTAACTAACCTAACCTCACCTAACTAACCTAACCTCACCTAACTAACCTAACCTAACGTAACTAACCTAACCTCACCTAACTAACCTCACCTCACCTAACTAACCTAACCTAACGTAACTAACCTAACCTCACATAACTAACCTAACCTCACCTAACTAACCTAACCTCACCTAACTAACCTAACCTCACCTAACTAACCTAACCTCACCTAACCTCACCTAACTAACCTAACCTCACCTTACCTAACCTAGCCTAACCTTGTTCACGATTCTACTACGGTTGTTAAATGAGAGATAACACACAGTGTGTTGGTATTTAAAACAAACATTGAAGACCCTTTAAACTAAAGTCCGTCTCCCACCGAGGTACAGTGACCCGTCAAAATGAAACACACCCACCATCATTCCCTCGATAGCTGCTCTACCACACACAAAAATACTGGAAAACAACCAGAAGAACGTAGATAGAATACTCGGGGAAACAAAAACTAACTAGTAATCAATTCAGTTTTGGGTCTACAAAATTCACGTTTATCAAATTTATTAAGTTATTACGACAACCATCTAAATTGTTGAAGAAATTAATGAATGTTGAGATTATTTGCCTGGACTTTAAAAAAAACTTAGAATTAGAAACTCACTGAAAGACTAATTTTGAAATTGAAAAGAAAATATAAGAATAGAAGGAAATCTATGACAATGGATAAGAGAGAGACAGGAAAGTACGAACAATTATAATACGAAAAAACGTGTTAGTGGGGAGATGTGATGAGTGGGGTGCCACAAGCATCTGTACTTGCTGCCACACTGCTTTATATTCAGAAGTATGATGGATTAGACACTTGTGCAACACTTGGGTACCTTTATTGTGGAAGCGTTTCACCAACCAGTGGCTTCCTCAGTCCAATACAAAGAAGAATGGTTGAAGATCAGAAGGAGCTTGAGGTAATCAGTCCCTCAATCCTCTTAAGTCGAAAGATATGACACTGCCGTTTCCCACCGAGGTAAAGCGACTCATAAAAAATCACACTCGCCATCATTCGTTCAACAGCTGCCTTGCCAAACACAAATGATCCTCCATCTCTCTACGTTTAGTGTAAATTACTGTAGAAGTGATATAGAATAAGCCAAAACACCCTACCATTCCCACTGCAGGTGTTTTAAATATCTGCTGTGTAAATATTACATAACAAGAACTCAGATTAAGTTGTAACAAACAAGTGTCAATGAATGAACGGAAAGATAAATCAAGGGACTCGAACCGAGACAGTAAATCGTCGGGCTGCCACTTTACGGACCGTGGACATACCTCTGATATACCTTTGAAGAATTTCGAGAGTTTCTATACTGTCTGAGCCCGGCCATGGGTCAGGCTCATCTGGATGCAGCCTTTCGTCCACCCTTCCGTTTGTTCATTACCTGTCATGCAAAACAACCACGGGGGGAGTTGAATGATAGCTCTAGGCCTTTCGTGTTATAACCAACACATTACCAGGAGCTTGCAATGTTGCAGAAAAGAGGAGACTGTCAGAGCAAACACGATCACAAAGGATCGCCTCTGCAAAGGCGTTCCCTGTGATTGTGTGATTGTTTTGTAGTTTGTATCGCTTGTTTGTGATATTTGCATATAACCTAACATGTTCATGAGGGAGAGTTCCACACCTGCATAACATTCTTAATAACTTCTGTATCTCAAAACTTAGCACTTGTTTCTCAGCTCCATGTCTCGCAGTGGTAGTTGTGGTTGTATGTGATGGTTGTGGTTGTATGTGATGGTTGTGGTTGTATGTTATAGTTGTGGTTGTATGTGATGGTTGTGGTTGTATATGATAGTTATGGTTGTGATGGTTGTGGTTGACTGTGATGGTTGTGGTTGGCTGTGATGGTTGTGGTTGTATGTTATAGTTGTGGTTGTATGTGATGGTTGTGGTTGTATATGATAGTTATGGTTGTGATGGTTGCGGTTGACTGTGATGGTTGTGGCTGTATGTGATAGTTGTGGTTGACTGTTATTGTGGTTGTGATGGTTGCGGTTGTATGTGATGGTTGTGGTTGGCTGTGATGGTTGTGGTTGTGATGGTTGTGGTTGACTGTGATGGTTGTGGTTGGCTGTGATGGTTGTGGTTGTATGTTATAGTTGTGGTTGTATGTGATGATTGTGGTTGTGATGGTTGTGGTTGTATGTGATGGCTGTGGTTGACTGTAATTGTGGTTGTGATGGTTGTGGTTGTATGTGATGGTTGTGGTTGACTGTGTGGTTGTGATGATTGTGGTTGACTGTGATTGTGGTTGTGATGGCTGTGGTTGACTGCGATTGTGGTTGTGATATTTGTGGTTGACTATGGTTGTGGATGTATGTGATTGTGGCTGTGATGGTTGTGGTTGACTGTGATGGTGGCTGGATGGTTGTGGTTGTATTTGATTGTAGTTGTGATGGTTGTGGTTGACTGTGATTGTGGTTGTGATGGTTGTGGTTCACTGTTATGGTTGTGGTTCTATGCGATTGTAGTTGTGATAGTTGTGGTTGACTGTGATTGTGGTTGTGATGGTTATGGTTGACTGTGATTGTGGTTGTGATGGTTATGGTTCACTGTGATGGTTATGGTTGTGATGGTTGACTGTGATTGTGGCTATGATTGACTGTGATTGTGGTTGTGATGGTTATGGTTGACAGTGATTGTGGTTGTGATGGTTATGGTTGACAGTGATTGTGGTTGTGATGGTTATGGTTAACAGTGATTGTGGTTGTGATGGTTATGGTTGTAATAACTGTGGTTGACTTTCATGGTTGTGGTTGACTGTAGTTTCTAAATCTATGTAAGAAAATTGCAGTCTTGTTGGACTATCAAATCCCTTGTTTTACCTCTAATGGATATCGAGAGTTCTCCTGCTCCCGCTGCCCGGCCCTGGGTCAGGCTTGTCTGGTGCTTGCCTGGCCAATATGTGATGGCAGTGTGTAGATTTGGGACTATTTCCCCAAGCGCCTTCCACACATATTATCCCGTCTCTACGTCTCTCTCTCTCTCTCTCTCTCGCTCTAGATCAGTAGTTCACAAACTTGTAGTATAAAAGGGCCAAATTAAAAAGCCAAATTTCAAGGCGGGCCGCATTTTGCAATTTTTATGAGTAACAATAATATTTCGTAATTGTTGACACTGCAGTGTGGAACCTACATAAAAGTGAATTCATAATTTCGTGTGAGGGCCGCATCCACTTCCTAGAAGGGCCACAAGCGGCCCTCGGGCCGCAGGTTGGGGACCCCTACTCCAGCTAATACATATTTAGAACTCTGAGGAATTCCCAGTATTTTAAATGTTTTATTGACTCTATGAAGGAAATAAATGATCTTTGTATATGTTAAATTTGTGATATTTGTTCTGCCCTGAACCTGACTATAACATCCCCCCCCTACCACCACTGATATTTGTTCTGCCCTGAACCTCACTATAACATCCCCCCCCTACCACCACTGATATTTGTTCTACCCTGAACCTGACTATAACATCCCCCCCCTACCACCACTGATATTTGTTCTACCCTGAACCTGACTATAACATCCCCCCCACCACCACTGATATTTGTTCTACCCTGAACCTGACTATAACATCCCTTCCCCGACCACCACTGATATTTGTTCTACCCTGAACCTGACTATAACATCCCTTCCCCGACCACCACTGATATTTGTTCTACCCTGAACCTGACTATAACATCCCTTCCCCGACCACCACTGATATTTGTTCTACCCTGAACCTGACTATAACATCCCTTCCCCCCCTACCACCACTGATATTTGTTCTACCCTGAACCTGACTATAACATCCCCACCCCTACCACCACTGATATTTGTTCTACCCTGAACCTGACTATAACATCCCTTCCCCCCCTACCACCACTGATATTTGTTCTACCCTGAACCTGACTATAACATCCCCCCCACCACCACTGATATTTGTTCTGCCCTGAACCTGACTATAACATCCCCCCCCCACCACTACCACCACTGATATTTGTTCTACCCTGAACCTGACTATAACATCCCCCCCCTACCACCACTGATATTTGTTCTGCCCTGAACCTGACTATAACATCCCCACCCCTACCACCACTGATATTTGTTCTACCCTGAACCTGACTATAACATCCCCCCCCTGCCACCACTGATATTTGTTCTGCCCTGAACCTGACTATAACATCCCAGAATATTTGTTCTACTGAACCTGACTATAACATCCCCCCCACCACCACTGATATTTGTTCTGCCCTGAACCTGACTATAACATCCCCCCCTACCACCACTGATATTTGTTCTACCCTGAACCTGACTATAACATCCCCCCCTACCACCACTGATATTTGTTCTGCCCTGAACCTGACTATAACATCCCTTCCCCCCTACCACCACTGATACTTGTTCTGCCCTGAACCTGACTATAACATCCCCCCCCTACCACCACTGATATTTGTTCTGCCCTGAACCTGACTATAACATCCCCCCCCTACCACCACTGATATTTGTTCTGCCCTGAACCTGCCTATAACATCCCTTCCCCCCCTACCACCACTGATATTTGTTCTGCCCTGAACTTGACTATAACATCCCTTCCCCCCCTACCACCACTGATATTTGTTCTGCCCTGAACCTGCCTATAACATCCCTTCCCCCGCTACCACCACTGATATTTGTTCTGCCCTGAACATGCCTATAACATCCCTTCCCCCCCCTACCACCACTGATATTTGTTCTGCCCTGAACCTGACTATAACATCCCCCCCCTACCACCACTGATATTTGTTCTGCCCTGAACCTGACTATAACATCCCCCCCCTACCACCACTGATATTTGTTCTGCCCTGAACCTGACTATAACATCCCCCCCCCTACCACCACTGATATTTGTTCTGCCCTGAACCTGACTATAACATCCCCCCCCTACCACCACTGATATTTGTTCTGCCCTGAACCTGACTATAACATCCCCCCCCTACCACCACTGATATTTGTTCTGCCCTGAACCTGACTATAACATCCCCCCCCCCTACCACCACTGATATTTGTTCTGCCCTGAACCTGACTATAACATCCACCCCCCTACCACCACTGATATTTGTTCTGCCCTAAACCTGACTATAACATCCCCCCCCCTACCACCACTGATATTTGTTCTGCCCTAAACCTGACTATAACATCCCCCCCCGACCACCACTACCACCACTGATATTTGTTCTGCCCTGAACCTGACTATAACATCCCCCCCCCCTACCACCACTGATATTTGTTCTGCCCTGAACCTGACTATAACCTCCCTTCTGATATTTGTTCCCCCCTGACTATAACATCTACCACCACTGATAATTGTTCTGCCCTGAACCTGACTATAACATCCCCCCCCGACCACCACTGATATTTGTTCTGCCCTGAACCTGACTATAACATGCCCCCCCTACCACCACTGATATTTGTTCTGCCCTAAACCTGACTATAACATCCCCCCCCCACCACCACCACTGATATTTGTTCTGCCCTGAACCTGACTATAACATCCCTTCCCCGACCACCACTGATATTTGTTCTACCCTGAATCTGACTATAACATCCCTTCTCCCCCCCTCTACCACCACTGATAATTGTTCTGCCCTGAACCTGACTATAACATCCCCCCCCTACCACCACTGATATTTGTTCTGCCCTTAACCTGACTATAACATCCCCCCCCTACCACCACTGATATTTGTTCTGCCCTAAACCTGACTATAACATCCCCCCACTACCACCACTGATATTTGTTCTGCCCTGAACCTGACTATAACATCCCTTCTCCCCCCCCTACCACCACTGATATTTGTTCTGCCCTGAACCTGACTATAACATCCCCCCCCTACCACCACTGATATTTGTTCTGCCCTGAACCTGACTATAACATCCCCCCCTACCACCACTGATATTTGTTCTGCCCTGAACCTGACTATAACATCCCCCCCCTACCACCACTGATAATTGTTCTGCCCTGAACCTGCCTATAACATCCCTTCCCCCCCTACCACCACTGATATTTGTTCTGCCCTGAACCTGCCTATAACATCCCCCCCCCTACCACCACTGATATTTGTTCTGCCCTGAACCTGACTATAACATCCCCCCCCTACCACCACTGATATTTGTTCTGCCCTGAACCTGACTATAACATCCCCCCCCCTACCACCACTGATAATTGTTCTGCCCTGAACCTGACTATAACATCCCCCCCTACCACCACTGATATTTGTTCTGCCCTGAACCTGCCTATAACATCCCTTCCCCCCCTACCACCACTGATATTTGTTCTGCCCTGAACCTGCCTATAACATCCCTTCCCCCCCTATAACATACCACCACTGATATTTGTTCTGCCCTGAACCTGCCTATAACATCCCTTCCCCCCCCTACCACCACTGATATTTTTTCTGCCCTGAACCTGCCTATAACATCCCTTCCCCCCCCCTACCAAAACTGATATTTGTTCTTTCCTGAACCTGACTATAACATCCCTTCCCCCCCTACCACCACTGATATTTTTTCTGCCCTGAACCTGCCTATAACATCCCTTCCCCCCCTACCAAAACTGATATTTGTTCTATCCTGAACCTGCCTATAACATCCCTTCCCCCCCTACCAAAACTGATATTTGTTCTATCCTGAACCTGACTATAACATCCCTTCCCCCCCTACCAAAACTGATATTTGTTCTATCCTGAACCTGACTATAACATCCCTTCCCCCGCTACCACCACTGATATTAACTCGAGGACACCAATGGAAATAAGTCACTTTGACTGACTTTTTGGGGTTATCAGAGGTAACTTAGACTATGTATGGGAATTGTTCTTACATGTACCTGTACCTACATGATCTTACTTACCCACCACAGACTACCATTACCCACCACTCCCTCATTATCCCACCATAGACTACCATTACCCACCACTCCCTCATTATCCCACCATAGACTACCATTACCCACCACTCCCTCATTATCCCACCATAGACTACCATTACCCACCACTCCCTCATTATCCCACCATAGACTACCATTATCCACCACTCCCTCATTATCCCACCATAGACTACCATTACCCACCACTCCCTCATTATCCCACCATAGACTACCATTATCCACCACTCCCTCATTATCCCACCATAGACTACCATTACCCACCACTCCCTCATTATCCCACCACAGACTACCATTACCCACCACTTCCTCATTATCCCACCATAGACTACCATTACCCACCACTCCCTCATTATCCCACCATAGACTACCATTACCCACCACTCCCTCATTATCCCACCATAGACTACCATTACCCACCACTCCCTCATTATCCCACCATAGACTACCATTACCCACCACTCCCTCATTATCCCACCATAGACTACCATTACCCACCACTCCCTCATTATCCCACCATAGACTACCATTACCCACCACTCCCTCATTATCCCACCATAGACTACCATTACCCACCACTCCCTCATTATCCCACCATAGACTACCATTACCCACCACTCCCTCATTATCCCACCATAGACTACCATTACCCACCACTCCCTCATTATCCCACCATAGACTACCATTACCCACCACTCCCTCATTATCCCACCATAGACTACCATTACCCACCACTCCCTCATTATCCCACCATAGACTACCATTACCCACCACTCCCTCATTATCCCACCATAGACTACCATTACCCACCACTCCCTCATTATCCCACCATAGACTACCATTACCCACCACTCCCTCATTATCCCACCATAGACTACCATTACCCACCACTCCCTCATTATCCCACCATAGACTACCATTACCCACCACTCATTATCCCACCATAGACAACCATTACCCACCACTCCCTCATTATCCCACCATAGACTACCATTACCCACCACTCCCTCATTATCCCACCATAGACTACCATTACCCACCACTCCCTCATTATCCCACCATAGACTACCATTACCCACCACTACCTCATTATCCCACCATAGACTACCATTACCAACCACTCCCTCATTATCCCACCATAGACTACCATTACCCACCACTCCCTCATTATCCCACCACAGACTACCATTACCCACCACTCCCTCATTATCCCACCATAGACTACCATTACCCACCACTCCCTCATTATCCCACCACAGACTACCATTACCCACCACTCCCTCATTATCCCACCATAGACTACCATTACCCACCACTCCCTCATTATCCCACCATAGACTACCATTACCCACCACTCATTATCCCACCATAGACAACCATTACCCACCACTCCCTCATTATCCCACCATAGACTACCATTACCCACCACTCCCTCATTATCCCACCATAGACTACCATTACCCACCACTCCCTCATTATCCCACCATAGACTACCATTACCCACCACTACCTCATTATCCCACCATAGACTACCATTACCAACCACTCCCTCATTATCCCACCATAGACTACCATTACCCACCACTCCCTCATTATCCCACCACACCATTACCCACCACTCCCTCATTATCCCACCACAGACTACCATTACCCACCACTCCCTCATTATCCCACCATAGACTACCATTACCCACCACTCCCTCATTATCCCACCACAGACTACCATTACCCACCACTCCCTCATTATCCCACCACAGACTACCATTACCCACCACTCCCTCATTATCCCACCATAGACTACCATTACCCACCACTCCCTCATTATCCCACCACAGACTACCATTACCCACCACTCCCTCATTATCCCACCACAGACTACCATTACCCACCACTCCCTCATTATCCCACCATAGACTACCATTACCCACCACTCCCTCATTATCCCACCATAGACTACCATTACCCACCACTCCCTCATTATCCCACCATAGACTACCATTACCCACCACTCCCTCATTATCCCACCATAGACTACCATTACCCACCACTTCCTCATTATCCCACCATAGACTACCATTACCCACCACTCCCTCATTATCCCACCATAGACTACCATTACCCACCACTCCCTCATTATCCCACCATAGACTACCATTACCCACCACTCCCTCATTATCCCACCATAGACTACCATTACCCACCACTCCCTCATTATCCCACCATAGACTACCATTACCCACCACTCCCTCATTATCCCACCATAGACTACCATTACCCACCACTCCCTCATTATCCCACCATAGACTACCATTATCCACCACTCCCTCATTATCCCACCATAGACTACCATTACCCACCACTCCCTCATTATCCCTCCATAGACTACCATTACCCACCACTCCCTCATTATCCCACCATACTACCATTACCCACCACTCCCTCATTATCCCACCATAGATTACCATTACCCACCACTCCCTCATTATCTCACCATAGACTACCATTACCCACCACTCCCTCATTATCCCACCATAGATTACCATTACCGACCACTCCCTCATTATCCCACCATAGACTACCATTACCCACCACTCCCTCATTATCCCACCATAGACTACCATTACCCACCACTCCCTCATTATCCCACCATAGACTACCATTATCCACCACTCCCTCATTATCCCACCATAGACTACCATTACCCACCACTCCCTCATTATCCCACCATAGACTACCATTACCCACCACTCCCTCATTATCCCACCATAGACTACCATTACCCACCACTCCCTCATTATCCCACCATAGACTACCATTACCCACCACTCCCTCATTATCATACCATAGACTACCATTAACCACCACTCCCTCATTACCCCATCACAGACTACCATTACCCACCACTCCCTCATTATCCCACCATAGACTACCATTACCCATCACTCCCTCATTATCCCAAGACAGACTACCATTACCCACCACTCCGTCATTATCCCACCACAGGCTACCATTACCCACCACTCCCTCATTATCCCACCACAGGCTACCATTACCCACCACTCCCTCATTATCCCACCACAGGCTACCATTACCTACCACTCCCTCATTATCCCACCATAGGCTACCATTACTCACCACTTCCTCATTATCCCACCATACGCTACCATTACCTACCACTCCCTCATTATGCCACCATAGGCAACCATTACCTATCACTTCCTCATTATCCCACCATAGGCTACCATTACCTACCACTCATTATCCCACCACAGGCTACTCTCCCAACACAGGCTACCCTCCCTCCCTCCCTTCCAACACAGGCTACCCTCCCTCTCCCCAACAGAAGCTACCCTCCCTCCCTCATCCCAACATAGGCTACCTTCCCTCCCTCCCTCTCCCCAACACAGGCTACCCTCCCTCCCTCATCCTAACACAGGCTACCCTCTCTCCCTCCCTCATCCCAACACAGGCTACCCTCCCGCCCTCCCTCTCTCATCCCAACACAGGCTACCTACCCTCCCTCACTCATCCCAACACAGGCTACCCTCCCTCTCCCCAACACAGACTACCCTCCCTTCCTGCCTCTCCCCAACACAGGCTACCCTCTCTCCCCCCCTCTCCTCAACACAGGCTACCCTCCCTCTCCCCAACACAGACTACCCTCCCTTCCTGCCTCTCCCCAACACAGGCTACCCTCTCTCCCCCCCTCTCCTCAACACAGGCTACCCTCCCTCTCCCCAACACAGACTACCCTCCCTTCCTGCCTCTCCCCAACACAGGCTACCCTCTCTCCCCCCCTCTCCTCAACACAGGCTACCCTCCCTCTCCCCAACACAGACTACCCTCCCTTCCTGCCTCTCCCAAACACAGGCTACCCTCCCTCCCTCCGTCTCCCAAACACAGGCTACCCTCCCTCTCTCCAACACAGACTACCCTCCCTTCCTGCCTCTCCCCAACACACACCACAATACTACCGCTCAAATCAGTGGATATTTGTGTGGCTAGTCATGTCAGTAATGGAGAAGTGTCCCCTCACCTGGTCCAGGGGAGAACAAGGGAAGACAATGAGAATAACGTGAAGGGAGAACAAGGGAGAACAAGGGAGAACAACACAAAGGGAGACCAATGCAAAGTAAAATGGGAAAGATGATTTACAAGAATATAAATATTTACAGGGAGAAAGAAAAGATGGAACCACCTCAAAGACACGTATCCGACACGTATCACACAGTTATGTCACATGTATCATACATGTATTACACGGGTATATCACATGCATTATACATGTATCACACAGGTATGTCACATGTATCATACATGTATCACACGGGTATGTCAAGTGTATCCTACATGTATCACACGGGTATGTCAAGTGTATCCTACATGTATCACACAGGTATGTCACATGTATCATACATGTATCACACGGGTATGTCAAGTGTATCCTACATGTATCACACAGGTATGTCACATGTATCATATATGTATCACACAGGTATGTCACGTGTATCATATATGTATCACACAGGTATGTCACGTGTATCATACATGTATCACACAGGTATGTCACGTGTATCATACAGGTATCTCAGGAGTATCATACATGTATCAAACAGGTATGTTACATGTATCACACAGGTATGTCACGTGTATCATACATGTATCATACAGGTATCTCAGGAGTATCATACATGTATCAAACAGGTATGTCACATGTATCACACAGGTATGTCACGTGTATCATACATGTATCAAAAAGGTATGTCACATGTATCACACAGGTATCTCAGGTGTATCATACATGTATCTCACATCATACATGTATCACACAGCTATGTAACATGTATCATACATGTATCACACAGCTATGTAACATGTATCATACATGTATCACACAGGTATGTTACGTGTATCATACATGTATCACACAGCTATGTAACATGTATCATACATGTATCACACAGGTATGTCACGTGCATTATACAGGTATATCACATGTATTATACAGGTATGTCACATGTGTCATACAGGTATATCACATGTATTATACAGGTATGTCACATGTGTCATACATGTATCACACAAGTATGACACATGTGCCATACATGTATCACACAGGTATGTCACATGTGGCATACATGTATCGCACAGGTATGTCACATGTGGCATACATGTATCGCACAGGTATGTCACGTGTATCATACATTGGGTGTGTTTCCTTACACCGGTTGACCATGTTCACCAATCAGTAAAACAGGTACCTGGGTGTTAGTGGACTGGTGTGGGTCGCATCCTGGGTGTTAGTGGACTGGTGTGGGTCGCATCCTGGGTGTTAGTGGACTGGTGTGGGTCGCATCCTGGGTGTTAGTGGACTGGTGTGGGTCGCATCCTGGGTGTTAGTGGACTGGTGTGGGTCGCATCCTGGGTGTTAGTGGACTGGTGTGGGTCGCATCCTGGGTGTTAGTGGACTGGTGTGGGTCGCATCCTGGGTGTTAGTGGACTGGTGTGGGTCGCATCCTGGGTGTTAGTGGACTGGTGTGGGTCGCATCCTGGGTGTTAGTGGACTGGTGTGGGTCGCATCCTGGGTGTTAGTGGACTGGTGTAGGTCGCATCCTGGGTGTTAGTGGACTGGTGTGGGTCGCATCCTGGGTGTTAGTGGACTGGTGTGGGTCGCATCTTGGGTGTTAGTGGACTGGTGTGGGACGCATCCTGGGTGTTAGTGGACTGGTGTGGGTCGCATCCTGGGTGTTAGTGGACTGGTGTGGGTAGCATCCTGGGTGTTAGTGGACTGGTGTGGGTCGCATCCTGGGTGTTAGTGGACTGGTGTGGGTCGCATCCTGGGTGTTAGTGGACTGGTGTGGGTCGCATCCTGGGTGTTAGTGGACTGGTGTGGGTCGCATCCTGGGTGTTAGTGGACTGGTGTGGGTCGCATCCTGGGTGTTAGTGGACTGGTGTGGGTCGCATCCTGGGTGTTAGTGGACTGGTGTGGGTCGCATCCTGGGTGTTAGTGGACTGGTGTGGGTCGCATCCTGGGTGTTAGTGGACTGGTGTGGGTCGCATCCTGGGTGTTAGTGGACTGGTGTGGGTCGCATCCTGGGTGTTAGTGGACTGGTGTGGGTCGCATCCTGGGTGTTAGTGGACTGGTGTGGGTCGCATCCTGGGTGTTAGTGGACTGGTGTGGGTCGCATCCTGGGTGTTAGTGGACTGGTGTGGGTCGCATCCTGGGTGTTAGTGGACTGGTGTGGTCAGCATCCTGGGTGTTAGTGGACTGGTGTGGGTCGCATCCTGGGTGTTAGTGGACTGGTGTGTGTCGCATCCTGGGTGTTAGTGGACTGGTGTGGGTCGCATCCTGGGTGTTAGTGGACTGGTGTGGGTCGCATCCTGGGTGTTAGTGGACTGGTGTGGGTCGCATCATGGGTGTTAGTGGACTGGTGTGGGTCGCATCCTAAGTGTTAGTGGACTGGTGTGGGTCGCATCCTGGGTGTTAGTAGACTGGTGTGGGTCGCATCCTGGGTGTTAGTGGACTGGTGTGGGTCGCATCCTGGGTGCTAGTGGACTGGTGTGGGTCGCATCCTGGGTGTTAGTGGACTGGTGTGGGTCACATCCTGTGTGTTAGTGGACTGGTGTGGGTCGCATCCTGGGTGTTAGTGGACTGGTGTGGGTCACATCCTGGGTGTTAGTGGACTGGTGTGGGTCGCATCCTGGGTGTTAGTGGACTGGTGTGGGTCGCATCCTGGGTGTTAGTGGACTGGTGTGGGTCGCATCCTGGGTGTTAGTGGACTGGTGTGTGTCGCATCCTGGGTGTTAGTGGACTGGTGTGGGTCGCATCCTGGGTGTTAGTGGACTGGTGTGTGTCGCATCCTGGGTGTTAGTGGACTGGTGTGGGTCGCATCCTGGGTGTTAGTGGACTGGTGTGGGTCGCATCCTGGGTGTTAGTGGACTGGTGTGGGTCGCATCCTGGGTGTTAGTGGACTGGTGTGGGTCGCATCCTGGGTGTTAGTGGACTGGTGTGGGTCGCATCCTGGGTGTTAGTGGACTGGTGTGGGTCGCATCCTGGGTGTTAGTGGACTGGTGTGGGTCGCATCCTGGGTGTTAGTGGACTGGTGTGGATCGCATCCTGGGTGTTAGTGGACTGGTGTGGGTCGCATCCTGGGTGTTAGTGGACTGGAGTGGGTCGCATCCTGGGTGTTAGTGGACTGGTGTGGGTCGCATCCTGGGTGTTAGTGGACTGGTGTGGGTCGCATCCTGGGTGTTAGTGGACTGGTGTGGGTCGCATCCTGGGTGTTAGTGGACTGGTGTGGGTCGCATCCTGGGTGTTAGTGGACTGGTGTGGGTCGCATCCTGGGTGTTAGTGGACTGGTGTGGGTCACATCCTGGGTGTTAGTGGACTGGTGTGGGTCGCATCCTGGGTGTTAGTGGACTGGTGTGGGTCGCATCCTGGGTGTTAGTGGACTGGTGTGGGTCGCATCCTGGGTGTTAGTGGACTGGTGTGGGTCGCATCCTGGGTGTTAGTGGACTGGAGTGGGTCGCATCCTGGGTGTTAGTGGACTGGTGTGGGTCGCATCCTGGGTGTTAGTGGACTGGTGTGGGTCGCATCCTGGGTGTTAGTGGACTGGTGTGGGTCGCATCCTGGGTGTTAGTGGACTGGTGTGGGTCGCATCCTGGGTGTTAGTGGACTGGTGTGGGTCGCATCCTGGGTGTTAGTGGACTGGTGTGGGTCACATACTGGGTGTTAGTGGACTGGTGTGGGTCGCATCCTGGGTGTTAGTGGACTGGTGTGGGTCGCATCCTGGGTGTTAGTGGACTGGTGTGGGTCGCATCCTGGGTGTTAGTGGACTGGTGTGGGTCACATCCTGGGTGTTAGTGGACTGGTGTGGGTCACATCCTGTGTGTTAGTGGACTGGTGTGGGTCGCATCCTGGGTGTTAGTGAACTGGTGTGGGTCGCATCCTGGGTGTTAGTGGACTGGTGTGGGTCGCATCCTGGGTGTTAGTGGACTGGTGTGGGTCGCAACCTGGGTGTTAGTGGACTGGTGGGGGCATCCTGAGTGTTAGTGGACTGGTGTGGTCAGCATCCTGGGTGTTAGTGTACTGGAGTGGGTCGCATCCTGGGTGTTAGTGGACTGGTGTGTGTCGCATCATCCTGGGTGTTAGTGGACTGGTGTGGGTCGCATCTGGGTGTTAGTGGACTGGTGTGGGTCGCATCCTAGGTGTTAGTGGACTGGTGTGGGTCGCATCGGTGTGGGTCGCATCCTGGGTGTTAGTGGACTGGTGTGGGTCGCATCCTGGGTGTTAGTGGACTGGTGTGGGTCGCATCCTGGGTGTTAGTGGACTGGTGTGGGTCGCATCCTGGGTGTTAGTGGACTGGTGTGGGTCGCATCCTGGGTGTTAGTGGACTGGTGTGGGTCGCATCCTGGGTGTTAGTGGACTGGTGTGGGTCGCATCCTGGGTGTTAGTGGACTGGGGTGGGTCGCATCCTGGGTGTTAGTGGACTGGTGTGGGTCGCATCCTGGGTGTTAGTGGACTGGTGTGGGTCGCAACCTGGGTGTTAGTGGACTGGTGGGGGTCGCAACCTGGGTGTTAGTGGACTGGTGGGGGTCGCATCCTGGGTGTTAGTGGACTGGTGTGGGTCGCATCCTGGGTGTTAGTGGACTGGTGTGGGTCGCATCCTGGGTGTTAGTGGACTGGTGTGGGTCGCATCCTGGGTGTTAGTGGACTGGTGTGGGTCGCATCCTGGGTGTTAGTGGACTGGTGTGGGTCGCATCCTGGGTGTTAGTGGACTGGTGTGGGTCGCATCCTAGGTGTTAGTAGACTGGTGTGGGTCGCATCCTGGGTGTTAGTGGACTGGTGTGGGTCGCATCCTAGGTGTTAGTAGACTGGTGTGGGTCGCATCCTGGGTGTTAGTGGACTGGTGTGGGTCGCATCCTGGGTGTTAGTGGACTGGTGTGGGTCGCATCCTGGGTGTTAGTGGACTGGTGTGGGTCGCATCCTGGGTGTTAGTGGACTGGTGTGGGTCGCATCCTAGGTGTTAGTAGACTGGTGTGGGTCGCATCCTGGGTGTTAGTGGACTGGTGTGGGTCGCATCCTAGGTGTTAGTAGACTGGTGTGGGTCGCATCCTGGGTGTTAGTGGACTGGTGTGGGTCGCATCCTGGGTGTTAGTGGACTGGTGTGGGTCGCATCCTGGGTGTTAGTGGACTGGTGTGGGTCGCATCCTGGGTGTTAGTGGACTGGTGTGGGTCGCATCCTGGGTGTTAGTGGACTGGTGTGGGTCGCATCTTGGGTGCTAATGGACTGGTGTGGGTCGCATCCTGGGTGTTAGTGGACTGGTGTGGGTCGCATCCTGGGTGTTAGTGGACTGGTGTGGGTCGCATCCTGGGTGTTAGTGGACTGGTGTGGGTCGCATCCTGGGTGTTAGTGGACTGGTGTGGGTCGCATCCTGGGTGTTAGTGGACTGGTGTGGGTCGCATCCTGGAACAAAACTGTCCTAATTTGCGGGAAATGCTCAGCATAACAAGCGGCTTTCTATATAGTAGTATGTCAGTGATGTCAGCTATGGTCTGTATACCTTGTACATGTACTGGTAGTAAATAAAGATTATTATTATTATTATTATTATTAACAAAGATAAGAAACAAGAGTGGAGTCTTTAAGGATCACCACTGATCCTTGTTAAGCTGATCCACCAACAGCAGGAGTGTTTAAAAATATGGAGTTTTCCCACAAACCCCGTGTGCACACTGACTGACCCCCCCCCCCCCAAATCGACTCGGGGAAGCTAGGAAAAAAAATCGGCAAGGGAAGCCAAAAACTGAGGCAGTTACGCACACAGATTTCGCTAAATCCTTATGACAACTCTCACCAAGGAGCGACGACTCGTAATATGCAGTCATTGAGAATGACTGGAAAAGTAGGGAAACGGACATTCAGATTTCTAAAACAAGAAAAGTGTAAGTAAACAGAAGAAAATCTAAGATCAATAAACATTCCAGTACCAGATTTAGATTTTGTCGCCTGAGTGGCTAGTTTATTGTGCACCTCATAACCATCCTGTGGATGGTAGTTGCTAGTTTATTGTGTACCTCATAACCATCCTGTGGATGGTAATTGCTAGTTTGTGTACCTCATATCCATCCTGTGGATGGTAGTGGCTAGTTTATTGTGCACCTCATAACCATCCTGTGGATGGTAGTTGCTAGTTTATTGTGTACCTCATATCCATCCTGTGGATGGTAGTTGCTAGTTTATTGTGTACCTCATATCCATCCTGTGGATGGTAGTGGCTAGTTTATTGTGCACCTCATAACCATCCTGTGGATGGTAGTGGCTAGTTTATTGTGTACCTCATATCCATCCTGTGGATGGTAGTGGCTAGTTTATTGTGTACCTCATATCCATCCTGTGGATAGTAGTGGCTAGTTTATTGTGTACCTCATATCCATCCTGTGGATGGTAGTGGCTAGTTTATTGTGTACCTCATATCCATCCTGTGGATGGTAGTGGCTAGTTTATTGTGTACCTCATATCCATCCTGTGGATGGTAGTGGCTAGTTTATTGTGTACCTCATATCCATCCTGTGGATGGTAGTGGCTAGTTTATTGTGTACCTCATATCCATCCTGTGGATGGTATTGGCTAGTTTATTGTGTACCTCATATCCATCCTGTGGATGGTAGTG
Organism: Cherax quadricarinatus; assembly: GCF_038502225.1. Taxonomy (NCBI): domain Eukaryota; kingdom Metazoa; phylum Arthropoda; class Malacostraca; order Decapoda; family Parastacidae; genus Cherax; species Cherax quadricarinatus. The sequence goes on from NC_091353.1 coordinate 14,127,182, forward strand.
GCTAGTTTATTGTGTACCTCATATCCATCCTGTGGATGGTAGTGGCTAGTTTATTGTGTACCTCATATCCATCCTGTGGAAGGTAGTGGCTAGTTTATTGTGTACCTCATATCCATCCTGTGGATGGTAGTGGCTAGTTTGTGTACCTCATATCCATCCTGTGGATGGTAGTGGCTAGTTTATTGTGTACCTCATATCCATCCTGTGGAAGGTAGTGGCTAGTTTATTGTGCACCTCATATCCATCCTGTGGATGGTAGTGGCTAGTTTATTGTGCACCTCATATCCATCCTGTGGTTGGTAGTGGCTAGTTTATTGTGTACCTCATACCCATCCTGTGGATGGTAGTGGCTAGTTTGTGTACCTCATATCCATCCTGTGGTTGGTAGCACAAGAGCATATGGATACATCATAGGCCTAGGAACTAGGCCTCAAAAGTGTTAAAACAAGTAAATTTGGATTGAAATCTACAGTTCACTTATCTGTTTGAAATAAGTTTAAGATATTTGCTAAATGTGTAACGTTTTATCATTAAGATATTTTGACACGTCATATAGGTTATTATACTGTCTCTTTATTCCTCTATAACTGGACAATTAAGTGCATAGTGTTCAAGATAGTGACCAGACTACTGGACACGTACTTTGTATTATTTTATGATTGTGTTTCTGTCAAACTGCCAGAAGTACTTGTAACCAAGCCTGAGTCATCAGTCAGTGTGTGCCAAACTGCCAGAAGTACTTGTAACCAAGCCTGAGTCAGGCTACAACACCAGTCAGTGTGTGTCAAACTGCCAGAAGTACTTGTAACCAAGCCTGAGTCAGGCTACAACACCAGTCAGTGTGTGTCAAACTGCCAGAAGTACTTGTAACCAAGCCTGAGTCAGGCTACAACACCAGTCAGTGTGTGTCAAACTGACAGAAGTACTTGTAACCAAGCCTGAGTCAGGCTACAACATCAGTCAGTGTGTGTCAAACTGACAGAAGTACTTGTAACCAAGCCTGAGTCAGGCTACAACATCAGTCAGTGTGTGTCAAACTGACAGAAGTACTTGTAACCAAGCCTGAGTCAGGCTACAACACCAGTCAGTGTGTGTCAAACTGACAGAAGTACTTGTAACCAAACCTGAGTCAGGCTACAACATCAGTCAGTGTGTGTCAAACTGACAGAAGTACTTGTAACCAAGCCTGAGTCAGGCTACAACACCAGTCAGTGTGTGTCAAACTGACAGAAGTACTTGTAACCAAACCTGAGTCAGGCTACAACATCAGTCAGTGTGTGTCAAACTGCCAGAAGTACTTGTAACCAAGCCTGAGTCAGGCTACAACACCAGTCAGTGTGTGCCAAACTGACAGAAGTACTTGTAACCAAGCCTGAGTCAGGCTACAACATCAGTCAGTGTGTGTCAAACTGACAGAAGTACTTGTAACCAAGCCTGAGTCAGGCTACAACACCAGTCAGTGTGTGTCAAACTGACAGAAGTACTTGTAACCAAGCCTGAGTCAGGCTACAACATCAGTCAGTGTGTGTCAAACTGACAGAAGTACTTGTAACCAAGCCTGAGTCAGGCTACAACATCAGTCAGTGTGTGTCAAACTGCCAGAAGTACTTGTAACCAAGCCTGAGTCAGGCTACAACATCAGTCAGTGTGTGTCAAACTGCCAGAAGTACTTGTAACCAAGCCTGAGTCAGGCTACAACATTAGTCAGTGTGTGTCAAACTGCCAGAAGTACTTGTAACCAAGCCTGAGTCAGGCTACAACATCAGTCAGTGTGTGTCAAACTGACAGAAGTACTTGTAACCAAGCCTGAGTCAGGCTACAACATCAGTCAGTGTGTGCCAAACTGACAGAAGTACTTGTAACCAAGCCTGAGTCAGGCTACAACATCAGTCAGTGTGTGTCAAACTGACAGAAGTACTTGTAACCAAGCCTGAGTCAGGCTACAACATCAGTCAGTGTGTGCCAAACTGACAGAAGTACTTGTAACCAAGCTTGAGTCAGGCTACAACACCAGTCAGTGTGTGCCAAACTGACAGAAGTACTTGTAACCAAGCCTGAGTCAGGCTACAACATCAGTCAGTGTGTGCCAAACTGCCAGAAGTACTTGTAACCAAGCCTGAGTCAGGCTACAACATCAGTCAGTGTGTGTCAAACTGACAGAAGTACTTGTAACCAAGCCTGAGTCAGGCTACAACATCAGTCAGTGTGCCTGAGTCAGGCTAAACATGTCAGTGTGTGCAGACAGAAGTACTTGTAACCAAGCCTGAGTCAGGCTACAACATCAGTCAGTGTGTGTCAAACTGACAGAAGTACTTGTAACCAAGCCTGAGTCAGGCTACAACAGTGTGTGTCCAGTCAGTGTGTGCCAAACTGACAGAAGTACTTGTAACCAAGCCTGAGTCAGGCTACAACATCAGTCAGTGTGTGCCAAACTGACAGAAGTACTTGTAACCAAGCCTGAGTCAGGCTACAACATCAGTCAGTGTGTGTCAAACTGACAGAAGTACTTGTAACCAAGCCTGAGTCAGGCTACAACATCAGTCAGTGTGTGCCAAGCTGCCAGAAGTACTTGTAACCAAGCCTGAGTCAGGCTACATCAGTCAGTGTGTGTCAAACTGACAGAAGTACTTGTAACCAAGCCTGAGTCAGGCTACAACATCAGTCAGTGTGTGTCAAACTGACAGAAGTACTTGTAACCAAGCCTGAGTCAGGCTACAACATCAGTCAGTGTGTGTCAAACTGACAGAAGTACTTGTAAGAAAGCCTGAGTCAGGCTACAACATCAGTCAGTGTGTGTCAAACTGCCAGAAGTACTTGTAACCAAGCCTGAGTCAGGCTACAACATCAGTCAGTGTGTGCCAAACTGCCAGAAGTACTTGTAACCAAGCTGAGTCAGGCTACATCAGTCAGTGTGTGTCAAACTGCCAGAAGTACTTGTAACCAAGCTGAGTCAGGCTACATCAGTCAGTGTGTGTCAAACTGACAGAAGTACTTGTAACCAAGCCTGAGTCAGTACTTGTAACCAAGCTGAGTCAGGCTACATCAGTCAGTGTGTGTCAAACTGACAGAAGTACTTGTAACCAAGCCTGAGTCAGGCTACAACATCAGTGTGTGTCAAACTGACAGAAGTACTTGTAACCAAGCCTGAGTCAGGCTACAACATCAGTCAGTGTTCACATCGCACGTTGCTCCATAAACATTCTTATCTAGATTGATGTTATCATAGTGGGTGAGAGATGAACTCAGACTTCTAGGTAAGGTTCTGGCACCTTCACTGCTTCTCATCCTCACAGCAGATGCACACAAGAACATCAACCACAGCTTCGTAATCATTTCCGAGCTGAAGATATCAAGATAAATATGAAAGTCGCCTCATTGGAAGACATGTGAAAGTTATAATATAAAAATCAAATAAAAAAATAACAATGTTCAATGGGGACAAAATTTAATTATCTAGAAATGACAAACAAAGGCAAACAACCATCTCCTGAAACAGAAAAACAAATATAAAGGAACTAGGGAATAGAAATAACCTGTTGTTCAGAAAAAAACATAATGCAAATCTATAGAAGACCAGGAAGGTGAGAGGTGCATTACGGGAAGGTTGTAAACAAGAGTAGTGAGGCCAGAGAGATGAGTGTAACACTTAGTGTAACACTGTCTCAGTGTAACACTTAGTGTAACACTGTCTCAGTGTAACACTTAGTGTAACACTGTCTCAGTGTAACACTTAGTGTAACACTGTCTCAGTGTAACACTTAGTGTAACACTGTCTCAGTGTAACACTTAGTGTAACACTGTCTCAGTGTAACACTTAGTGTAACACTGTCTCAGTGTAACACTTAGTGTAACACTGTCTCAGTGTATGAAACACTATCTCAGTGTAACACTGGCTCAGTGTATGTAACACTGTCTTAGTGTAACACTGTCTCAGTGTGTGTAACACTGTCTCAGTGTAACACTGGTTCAGTGTATGTAACACTGGCTCAGTGTATGTAACACTGTATTAGTGTAACACTGCCTCAGTGTATGAAACACTGTCTCAGTGTAACACTGCCTCAGTGTATGAAACACTGTCTCAGTGTATGAAACACTGTCTCAGTGTATGTAACACTGTCTCAGTGTATGAAACACTGTCTCAGTGAATGAAACACTGCCTCAGTGTATGAAACACTGTCTCAGTGTATGTAACACTGTCTCAGTGTATGAAACACTGTCTCAGTGAATGAAACACTGTCTCAGTGTATGAAACACTGTCTCAGTGTATGAAACACTGTCTCAGTGTATGAAACACTGTCTCAGTGTATGAAACACTGTCTCAGTGTATGAAACACTGTCTCGGTGTATGAAACACTGTCTCGGTGTATGAAACACTGTCTCAGTGTATGTAACACTGTCTCAGTGTATGTAACACTGTCTCAGTGTATGTAACACTGTCTCAGTGTATGAAACACTGACTCAGTGTATGAAACACTGTCTCAGTGTATGAAACACTGTCTCAGTGTATGAAACACTGTCTCAATGTAACAGTGTATGAAACACTGTCTCAATGTAACAGTGTATGAAACACTGTCTCAATGTAACAGTGTATGAAACACTGTCTCAATGTAACAGTGTATGAAACACTGTCTCAATGTAACAGTGTATGAAACACTGTCTCAGTGTATGTAACACTGTCTCAGTGTATGAAACACTGTCTCAATGTAACAGTGTATGAAACACTGTCTCAATGTAACAGTGTATGAAACACTGTCTCAGTGTAACAGTGTATGAAACACTGTCTCAGTGTAACAGTGTATGAAACACTGTCTCAGTGTATGAAACACTGTCTCAATGTAACAGTGTATGAAACACTGTCTCAGTGTATGTAACACTGTTTCAGTGTATGAAACACTGTCTCAATGTAACAGTGTATGAAACACTGTCTCAATGTAACAGTGTATGAAACACTGTCTCAGTGTATAATGCAGTAATGATACACACTCCTGGGCAGCTGATGAATAAGACTCATGACACAAATGTTGCATAAGTGTCTCAGTGTTATTGATGAGAATGTGTGAGGTACTGGTCCAATACCTCTGCAATACCAGCTCTGGTACACACCACTACTACTGCAATACCAGCTCTGGTACACACCACTACCACTGCAATACCAGCTCTGGTACACACCACTACCACTGCAATACCAGCTCTGGTACACGCCACTAACACTGCTATACCAGCTCTGGTACACACCACTACCACTGCAATACCAGCTCTGGTACACGCCACTACCACTACAATACCAGCTCTGGTACACACCACTAACACTGCAATACCAGCTCTGGTACACACCACTAACACTACAATACCAGCTCTGGTACACACCACTACCACTGCAATACCAGCTCTGGTACACGCCACTAACACTGCAATACCAGCTCTGGTACACGCCACTACCACTGCAATACCAGCTCTGGTACACGCCACTAACACTGCAATACCAGCTCTGGTACACGCCACTAACACTGCAATACCAGCTCTGGTACACACCACTAACACTGCAATACCAGCTCTGGTACACGCCACTAACACTGCAATACCAGCTCTGGTACACGCCACTAACACTGCAATACCAGCTCTGGTACACACCACTACCACTGCAATACCAGCTCTGGTACACGCCACTAACACTGCAATACCAGCTCTGGTACACGCCACTAACACTGCAATACCAGCTCTGGTACACACCACTACCACTGCAATACCAGCTCTGGTACACGCCACTAACACTGCAATACCAGCTCTGGTACACGCCAGTAACACTGCAATACCAGCTCTGGTACACGCCACTAACACTGCAATACCAGCTCTGGTACACACCACTACCACTGCAATACCAGCTCTGGTACACGCCACTAACACTGCAATACCAGCTCTGGTACACGCCACTAACACTGCAATACCAGCTCTGGTACACACCACTACCACTGCAATACCAGCTCTGGTACACGCCACTAACACTGCAATACCAGCTCTGGTACACACCACTACCACTGCAATACCAGCTCTGGTACACGCCACTAACACTGCAATACCAGCTCTGGTACACGCCACTAACACTGCAATACCAGCTCTGGTACACACCACTACCACTGCAATACCAGCTCTGGTACACGCCACTAACACTGCAATACCAGCTCTGGTACACGCCACTAACACTGCAATACCAGCTCTGGTACACACCACTAACACTGCAATACCAGCTCTGGTACACACCACTACCACTACAATACCAGCTCTGGTACACACCACTACCACTGCAATACCAGCTCTGGTACACACCACTAACACTACAATACCAGCTCTGGTACACACCACTAACACTACAATACCAGCTCTGGTACACACCACTAACACTACAATACCAGCTCTGGTACATACCACTACTGCAATACCAGCTCTGGTACACACCACTACCACTGCAATACCAGCTCTGGTACACACCACTACTACTGCAATACCAGCTCTGGTACACACCACTACCACTGCAATACCAGCTCTGGTACACGCCACTAACACTGCAATACCAGCTCTGGTACACACCACTAACACTGCAATACCAGCTCTGGTACACACCACTACCACTGCAATACCAGCTCTGGTACACACCACTAACACTACAATACCAGCTCTGGTACACACCACTACTACTACAATACCAGCTCTGGTACACACCACTACCACTGCAATACCAGCTCTGGTACACACCACTAACACTACAATACCAGCTCTGGTACACACCACTAACACTACAATACCAGCTCTGGTACACACCACTACTGCAATACCAGCTCTGGTACACACCACTACCACTGCAATACCAGCTCTGGTACACACCACTACTACTGCAATACCAGCTCTGGTACACACCACTACCACTGCAATACCAGCTCTGGTACACGCCACTAACACTGCAATACCAGCTCTGGTACACACCACTAACACTGCAATACCAGCTCTGGTACACACCACTACCACTGCAATACCAGCTCTGGTACACACCACTAACACTACAATACCAGCTCTGGTACACACCACTACTACTGCAATACCAGCTCTGGTACACACCACCACTGCAATACCAGCTCTGGTACACACCACTACTACTGCAATACCAGCTCTGGTACACACCACTACCACTGCAATACCAGCTCTGGTGCACACCACTACTACTGCAATACCATCTCTGGTACACACCACTACTACTGCAATACCAGCTCTGGTACACACCACTACTACTGCAATACCAGCTCTGGTACAAACCACTACCACTGCAATACCAGCTCTGGTACACACCGACACTGCAATACCAGCTCTGGTACACACCACTACCACTGCATTACCAGCTCTGGTACACACCACTACTACTGCAATACCAGCTCGGGTACACACCACTACCACTGCAATACCAGCTCTGGTACACACCACTACTACTGCAATACCAGCTCTGGTACACACCACTACCACTGCAATACCAGCTCTGGTACACACCACTACCACTGCAATACCAGCTCTGGTACACACCACTAACACTGCAATACCAGCTCTGGTACACACCACTAACACTGCAATACAAGCTCTGGTACACACCACTACCACTGCAATACCAGCTCTGGTACACACCACTACCACTGCAATACCAGCTCAGGTACACGCCACTAACACTGCAATACCAGCTCTGGTACACGCCACTAACACTGCAATACCAGCTCTGGTACACACCACTAACACTGCAATACCAGCTCTGGTACACACCACTACCACTGCAATACCAGCTCTGGTACACACCACTAACACTACAATACCAGCTCTGGTACACACCACTAACACTACAATACCAGCTCTGGTACACACCACTACTGCAATACCAGCTCTGGTACACACCACTACCACTGCAATACCAGCTCTGGTACACACCACTACTACTGCAATACCAGCTCTGGTACACACCACTACCACTGCAATACCAGCTCTGGTACACACTAACACTGCAATACCAGCTCTGGTACTAACACTACAATACCAGCTCTGGTACACACCACTACTACTGCAATACCAGCTCTGGTACACACCACTACCACTGCAATACCAGCTCTGGTACACACCACTACTACTGCAATACCAGCTCTGGTACACACCACTACCACTGCAATACCAGCTCTGGTGCACACCACTACTACTGCAATACCATCTCTGGTACACACCACTACTACTGCAATACCAGCTCTGGTACACACCACTACTACTGCAATACCAGCTCTGGTACAAACCACTACCACTGCAATACCAGCTCTGGTACACACCGACACTGCAATACCAGCTCTGGTACACACCACTACCACTGCATTACCAGCTCTGGTACACACCACTACTACTGCAATACCAGCTCGGGTACACACCACTACCACTGCAATACCAGCTCTGGTACACACCACTACTACTGCAATACCAGCTCTGGTACACACCACTACCACTGCAATACCAGCTCTGGTACACACCACTACCACTGCAATACCAGCTCTGGTACACACCACTAACACTGCAATACCAGCTCTGGTACACACCACTAACACTGCAATACCAGCTCTGGTACACACCACTACCACTGCAATACCAGCTCTGGTACACACCACTACCACTGCAATACCAGCTCTGGTACACGCCACTAACACTGCAATACCAGCTCTGGTACACGCCACTAACACTGCAATACCAGCTCTGGTACACACCACTAACACTGCAATACCAGCTCTGGTACACGCCACTAACACTGCAATACCAGCTCTGGTACACGCCACTAACACTGCAATACCAGCTCTGGTACACACCACTACCACTGCAATACCAGCTCTGGTACACACCACTACCACCAGCTTGGTTTGAACACTACATTGTGAGAAATCTTAGCGTTGAACACTACTCTGAAACAAGTGAACACAAACAGTGAGAACTGATAAAACACCGGACGTGTTTACAACATGAGAGGAATTAATAGAGGTACGTAAGTGTATTATGATGGAACTGGTGTGGGAGGACGGGAGGTACTGATCCAGTACCAGAACTGGTGTACAATGACACTACTAGCACCAGCTGTGTGAGGTACTGGTCCAGTACCAGTATTAGTGTACAATGAGGCTACTAGCACCAGCTGTGTGAGGTGTTGGTTCAGTACCAGTACTGGTGTACAATGAGGCTACTAGCACCAGCTGTGTGAGGTACTGGTCCAGTACCAGTACTGGTGTACACTGAGGCTACTAGCACCAGCTCTGTGAGGTATTGGTCCAGTACCGGTACTGGTGTACAATGAGGCTACTAGCACTAGCTGTGTGAGGTACTGATCCACTACTAGTACTGGTGTACAGTGAGGCTACTAGCACCAGCTGTGTGAAGTATTGGTCCTGTACCAGTACTGGTGTACAGTGAGGCTACTAGCACCAGCTGTGTGAGGTACTGGTCCACTACCAGTACTGGTGTACAGTGAGGCTACTAGCACCAGCTGTGTGAGGTAATGGCCCAGTTGTACTCCTGTACTAGCTCTGCGGGAAACATACACACACACACACACATACACACAAGAGGTATAGAATGCAAAGGACCCAGGAGAATAAGGAGAGTAGTCGTAAAGCCAGACATGAATATGCTCAGTTAAGAAGGGAGGCCCAACAACAATACGAAAATGACATAGCAGCGAAAACCAAGTCTGACCCGAAGCTGTTGTCGGCCACATCAGGAAGAAAGCAACAGTCAAGGACCAGGTAATCAGGCTGAGGAAGGCAGGAGGGGAGATGACAAGAAACGGCCGAGAAGTTTTTGAAGAGCTCAACATGAGATTCAAAGAAGTATTCACAGGGGAGACAGAAAGGACTCCAGAAAGACGGAGTGGTGGGATACACCATCAAGTGCTGGACACAATACATACAATCGAGGAGGAGGAGGTGAGAGGCTATTAAGTGAACTAGATACCTCAAAGGCGATGGGGTCGGACAGAGGCACTTTGTGTACCACTAACAACAATATTCAACACATCTATCGAAAGAGGGCGAGTACCTGAGGTATGGAAGACAGCAAATGTAGTCCCATTTTTTTCAAGGAGACAGACACGCAGTGTCACTGACATGTTAAGTATGCAAGGTCACGGAGAAAATTATCAGAAGAGTGTTGGAGCACCTACAAAGGAATGTGCTTATCATCGACAACCAGCAGGGTTTCAGGGATGGAAATCCTGTGTCACAAACCTGCTGGCGTTCCATGACAGGGTAACAGCAGTAAGACAAGAGAAAGAGAGGGGTGGGTAGACTGCATTTTCTTGGACTGTAAGAAGGCTTTTGACACAGTTCCACACAAGGGATTAGTGCAAAAACTGGAGGATCAGGCAGGTATAACAGGGAAGGCACTGCAATGGATCAGAGAATACCTGACGGGAAGGCATCAGCGAGTCATGATACGTGATAAGGTGTCATAGTGGGCGCCTGTGACGAGCGGGGTTCCACAGGGGTCAGTCCTAGGACCAGTGCTGTTTCTGGTATATGTGAATGACATGATGGAAAGAAGAGATTTAGAAGTGTCCCTGTTTGCAGATGATGTGAAGCTAATGATGAGAATTCAGTCGGAGGAGGACCAGGTAGGACTACAAAGGAATCTGGACAGGCTGCAGGCCTGGTCCAAAAACAGGCTCCTGGAGTTTAACCAAGTGCAGTCATGAAAATTGGGGTAGGGCAAAGAAGACCACAGACAGAGTGCAGTCAAGGGGGCCAAAGACTACAAACCTCACTCAAGGAAAAGGATCTTGGGGCGAGTATAATACCGAGCACATCTCCTGAGGTGCACATCAGCCAAATAACTGCTGCATCACATGGGCGCAGAGCAAACCTAAGAATAGCGCTGCATCATCTCAGTAAGGAATCATTCAATACCCTGTACACCGTGTACGTCAGGCCCATATTAGAGTATGCAGCATCAGTTTGGAACCCACACCTGGTCAAGCACGTCAAGAAATTAGAGAAAATGTAAAGGTTTGCAACGAGGCTAATCCCGGAGCTAAGAGGCATGTCCTACGAGGAGAGGTTAAGAGAAATCGACCTGACGACACTAGAGGACAGGAGAGATAGAGGTGATATGATAATGACGTATAAAATAATGAGAGGAATCGATAAGGTCGACAGAGACAGGATGTTTCAGAGATGGGACACAACAACAAGGGGTCACAATTGGAAGTGAAAGGCTCAAATGAGTCACAGGGATGTTAGAAAGTACTTCTTCAGTCATAGAGAGTTGTTAGGAAGTGGGATAGTCTAGAAAGTGACATAGTGGAGGCAGGATCCATACACAGCTTTAAAAAGAGGTATGATAAAGCTCATGGAGCAGGGAGAGAATGACCTAGTAGTGACCAGTGAAGAGGCAGGGCCAGGAGAAAATTCTCCAGAAAGGGGATATCAGCCCTATTAACCTTCTCAGCCCCCTTCAGCCCCTTATGGGACTTAAAGGACTCAGCCCTCCCAGAAGAGAGGCTGATAGACTCTCTTTCTTCTATATGATCAGTTTAATTGGCTCTGTATGCAGTACCAACATGTACCAGATCATAATCACTCCACCTCTTCTTGCACAACATACAATACAAGGGACAGTGAAACCAAAATAATGACTCTCTTAGCAGGAAAATTACAGAAAAACCCTGCACCACTGACCTACATTGTGGGACGTGATGAACTGTTGTCTGTATCTAGATAATAAGAAATCGACCATTTTGTATTGAATACTGTGACGGTGTTAAGCGAGGGAAATCACATTGAAGTCAACATTTAGGGCCCGCTCTAGGGCGAAGTGCGCAGGAGCAGCTCAGATTGCTTCACGAATTGGAAGGGGAAACGCGTCACACGGGCATCGCCCTGGGACAATAGTAATCAGTGCGTTCTTGACTCTTGTTCATTTGGCAATCTCAGAAATTTGTGGTAGAACTATTACAGTGAAGCGTAACCGGTCTTCCTGTTGTGAAAATACCACGAAACTAAACACAAATCTTGGACTGAATTGTGTAGTGTAATCATGTGAGTGTAAGCAGAACAATCCCAGTGGAAGACAGTGCAACATTCCTCAAGACGCTCCAGCTCCAAGCAAGACACCGATATCGGATCAAATTTTCCCTACCACAAGCCAGGGAAAAAGTTTCGGTCAGACACAAATACCCAGGTAAGTCTAGACATACTCGCACCTAGTTAAGTTGGCTGCAGCTGATAGTCAGGGGCGTGTCTTGTCTGGATTTACCAACAGATCTCGTTATTGGTGGGCCATCGAACCCAACCAAGTGAGTATCATTTCATTCAGCATTATGTTCAAGTGTAAAATGCTGAAATATACGCTCCTTTGGGGCAATTTCTTAATGATCCCTTATTCCTCAACAGTTAAAGTCTGGGGATAACACAATTCCCATCGGAGGAGCCATTCTGGGTGACGCTGCTGAACGGTTGACTTAACACAGAAGCTAAGTATCTTTCATTTATGTCTTTAAATAGACTTAGCTGGTAATATTCCCCAGACGGGGCCAGGAGCTATGAATCGACCCCCTGCAACCACAATTAGGTGAGCTCCCCCCACACACAAGAACAGAGTCCATGGTTCACCCAGAGCTGCGGTGAAGCAAGAGTTATATATGCAAGAGAATGGAAGACATACAACAAGCAAAGAATGCCAGAGAATAGGGAAGCAAGCACAAGAGCCAGAAATGAAAATGTGTGGGTAAGAAGAGAGATTGAACGGCAGTTTGAGAACGACACAGTATCAAAGTCCAAATCTGAACTAAAACTGATGTAAAGCCATATCAGAACTAATATAACTGTGTGGGATCTGGTAATAAAGCTGAAGGAGGAGAGCTCACTATGAACGACCAGGAAGTCTAGGAGGAGCTGAACAAAAACATTTAGGGAGGTATTTTCAGTGGAATCAGGAACACTGCTAGAGAGCCCAAGAGAGAGAGAGAGAGAGAGAGAGAGAGAGAGAGAGAGAGAGAGAGAGAGAGAGAGAGAGAGAGAGAGAGAGAGAGAGAGAGAGAGAGAGAGAGAAAGCCAACGAGTACTGAACACAATGCAAATAATGGGAGGAGAGGTGAAGAAAATACTGGGTGAACTACATACCTCGAATGTAATGAGACTAGACATCTAAGGACTGTGAGAGGGACTAGAGGAATTGTGTGAACCACTAACAGCGATCTTCAACAAATCAATTGAAACCTGACATTTCCAGAGGTCTAGAAAACAACAGATGTAGTGAATATTTAAAAACGGTGACAGACAGGTGGCACTGAATTACAGAGGAGTGTCAGTGACGTGTGTGTATGTACAGTTATGGAAAAGATTACAAGATGAGTAGTGGAGCACCTGGACACGAGTGCATTCATGAACAACAACCAGCACGGCTTTCCAGATGGCAAATCCTGTCTCACAAATCTGTTAAAGTTCTATGATGAGGTAAAGAAAGTTAGGCAGGAGAGAGGAATAGATGGACTGTACATTTCTGGATTGCAAGAAGGCATTCGATACAGTACCTCACAAGCGACTGGCACAGAAAATAAGAGGAACATGCAGCAATTACAGGGACAGCACTAGAGTGAATCAATATATAACAGGAAGAAAGCAACGAGTTACTGTCAGAGGTGTCGGAATGAGCGAGTGTGACGAATCGGGTTCCACATGAGTGAGTACTTGGACCAATATTATATAGTGTGTCAATGACATGACAGAGGACATCGAGGCAGAGGTGTCCCTGTTCGTATATGTGAAACTAATGAGAATGAAAACAGCAGTAGACTAGGAAAGACTACAAATGGATGTCGAGGAGTTGTAGCACTGGTCTGACAAGAGGCTGTTAGAATTTAACTCCAAATGCAAAGTTATGAAAATCGAGAAGGGCAAAGAGGTTCAGAAACAGAGTACAAGCTCAGGGAACAAAAACTACAAACCTCTCAAGGGTCTCGGGGTGAGCACAGTTCTGAGTATATCACCTGACGCACACATCAACCAAATAACTGCTGCAGCAAACACCAGACTGGCGAATTTAAGAGCAGCTTTCAGGAACATCAACAAGGAGACATTCACGACTTTAAACATTTGCCAGGTCCACCTTGAGTTTGCAGCACAAATATGGAACCCACATCAGGGAAAGAATGTAAAACTGGAAAATGTGAAAAGATTTGCAACGAAATTAGTACCAGAGCTCAGGAGTGTAAAGTTTGAGAAGCTGCAGGAGTTAACTAGTACCAGAGCTCAGGAGTGTAAAGTTTGAGAAGCTACAGGAGTTAACTAGTACCAGAGCTCAGGAGTGTAAAGTTTGAGAAGCTGCAGGAGTTATCTAGTACCAGAGCTCAGGAGTGTAAAGTTTGAGAAGCTACAGGAGTTAACTAGTACCAGAGCTCAGGAGTGTAAAGTTTGAGAAGCTGCAGGAGTTATCTAGTACCAGAGCTCAGGAGTGTAAAGTTTGAGAAGCTACAGGAGTTAACTAGTACCAGAGCTCAGGAGTGTAAAGTTTGAGAAGCTACAGGAGTTAACTAGTACCAGAGCTCAGGAGTGTAAAGTTTGAGAAGCTGCAGGAGTTATCTAGTACCAGAGCTCAGGAGTGTAAAGTTTGAGAAGCTACAGGAGTTAACTAGTACCAGAGCTCAGGAGTGTAAAGTTTGAGAAGCTGCAGGAGTTATCTAGTACCAGAGCTCAGGAGTGTAAAGTTTGAGAAGCTACAGGAGTTAACTAGTACCAGAGCTCAGGAGTGTAAAAATTTGAGAAGCTACAGGAGTTAACTAGTACCAGAGCTCAGGAGTGTAAAGTTTGAGAAGCTGCAGGAGTTAACTAGTACCAGAGCTCAGGAGTGTAAAGTTTGAGAAGCTACAGGAGTTAACTAGTACCAGAGCTCAGGAGTGTAAAGTTTGAGAAGCTGCAGGAGTTAACTAGTACCAGAGCTCAGGAGTGTAAAGTTTGAGAAGCTGCAGGAGTTAACTAGTACCAGAGCTCAGGAGTGTAAAGTTTGAGAAGCTGCAGGAGTTAACTAGTACCAGAGCTCAGGAGTGTAAAGTTTGAGAAGCTGCAGGAGTTAACTAGTACCAGAGCTCAGGAGTGTAAAGTTTGAGAAGCTGCAGGAGTTAACTAGTACCAGAGCTCAGGAGTGTAAAGTTTGAGAAGCTACAGGAGTTAACTAGTACCAGAGCTCAGGAGTGTAAAGTTTGAGAAGCTACAGGAGTTAACTAGTACCAGAGCTCAGGAGTGTAAAGTTTGAGAAGCTGCAGGAGTTAACTAGTACCAGAGCTCAGGAGTGTAAAGTTTGAGAAGCTACAGGAGTTAACTAGTACCAGAGCTCAGGAGTGTAAAGTTTGATTAGCTGCAGGAGTTAACTAGTACCAGAGCTCAGGAGTGTAAAGTTTGAGAAGCTGCAGGAGTTAACTAGTACCAGAGCTCAGGAGTGTAAAGTTTGAGAAGCTGCAGGAGTTAACTAGTACCAGAGCTCAGGAGTGTAAAGTTTGAGAAGCTACAGGAGTTAACTAGTACCAGAGCTCAGGAGTGTAAAGTTTGATTAGCTGCAGGAGTTAACTAGTACCAGAGCTCAGGAGTGTAAAGTTTGAGAAGCTGCAGGAGTTAACTAGTACCAGAGCTCAGGAGTGTAAAGTTTGAGAAGCTACAGGAGTTAACTAGTACCAGAGCTCAGGAGTGTAAAGTTTGATTAGCTGCAGGAGTTAACTAGTACCAGAGCTCAGGAGTGTAAAGTTTGAGAAGCTGCAGGAGTTAACTAGTACCAGAGCTCAGGAGTGTAAAGTTTGAGAAGCTACAGGAGTTAACTAGTACCAGAGCTCAGGAGTGTAAAGTTTGAGAAGCTGCAGGAGTTATCTAGTACCAGAGCTCAGGAGTGTAAAGTTTGAGAAGCTACAGGAGTTAACTAGTACCAGAGCTCAGGAGTGTAAAAATTTGAGAAGCTACAGGAGTTAACTAGTACCAGAGCTCAGGAGTGTAAAGTTTGAGAAGCTGCAGGAGTTAACTAGTACCAGAGCTCAGGAGTGTAAAGTTTGAGAAGCTGCAGGAGTTAACTAGTACCAGAGCTCAGGAGTGTAAAGTTTGAGAAGCTGCAGGAGTTAACTAGTACCAGAGCTCAGGAGTGTAAAGTTTGAGAAGCTACAGGAGTTAACTAGTACCAGAGCTCAGGAGTGTAAAGTTTGAGAAGCTGCAGGAGTTAACTAGTACCAGAGCTCAGGAGTGTAAAGTTTGAGAAGCTGCAGGAGTTATCTAGTACCAGAGCTCAGGAGTGTAAAGTTTGAGAAGCTACAGGAGTTAACTAGTACCAGAGCTCAGGAGTGTAAAAATTTGAGAAGCTACAGGAGTTAACTAGTACCAGAGCTCAGGAGTGTAAAGTTTGAGAAGCTGCAGGAGTTAACTAGTACCAGAGCTCAGGAGTGTAAAGTTTGAGAAGCTACAGGAGTTAACTAGTACCAGAGCTCAGGAGTGTAAAGTTTGAGAAGCTGCAGGAGTTATCTAGTACCAGAGCTCAGGAGTGTAAAGTTTGAGAAGCTAGTACCAGAGCTCAGGAGTGTAAAAATTTGAGAAGCTACAGGAGTTAACTAGTACCAGAGCTCAGGAGTGTAAAGTTTGAGAAGCTGCAGGAGTTAACTAGTACCAGAGCTCAGGAGTGTAAAGTTTGAGAAGCTGCAGGAGTTAACTAGTACCAGAGCTCAGGAGTGTAAAGTTTGAGAAGCTGCAGGAGTTAACTAGTACCAGAGCTCAGGAGTGTAAAGTTTGAGAAGCTGCAGGAGTTAACTAGTACCAGAGCTCAGGAGTGTAAAGTTTGAGAAGCTGCAGGAGTTAACTAGTACCAGAGCTCAGGAGTGTAAAGTTTGAGAAGCTGCAGGAGTTAACTAGTACCAGAGCTCAGGAGTGTAAAGTTTGATTAGCTGCAGGAGTTAACTAGTACCAGAGCTCAGGAGTGTAAAGTTTGAGAAGCTGCAGGAGTTAACTAGTACCAGAGCTCAGGAGTGTAAAGTTTGAGAAGCTGCAGGAGTTAACTAGTACCAGAGCTCAGGAGTGTAAAGTTTGAGAAGCTGCAGGAGTTAACTAGTACCAGAGCTCAGGAGTGTAAAGTTTGAGAAGCTGCAGGAGTTAACTAGTACCAGAGCTCAGGAGTGTAAAGTTTGAGAAGCTGCAGGAGTTAACTAGTACCAGAGCTCAGGAGTGTAAAGTTTGAGAAGCTGCAGGAGTTAACTAGTACCAGAGCTCAGGAGTGTAAAGTTTGAGAAGCTACAGGAGTTAACTAGTACCAGAGCTCAGGAGTGTAAAGTTTGAGAAGCTGCAGGAGTAACTAGTACCAGAGCTCAGGAGTGTAAAGTTTGAGAAGCTGCAGGAGTTAACTAGTACCAGAGCTCAGGAGTGTAAAGTTTGAGAAGCTGCAGGAGTTAACTAGTACCAGAGCTCAGGAGTGTAAAGTTTGAGAAGCTGCAGGAGTTAACTAGTACCAGAGCTCAGGAGTGTAAAGTTTGAGAAGCTGCAGGAGTTAACTAGTACCAGAGCTCAGGAGTGTAAAGTTTGAGAAGCTGCAGGAGTTAACTAGTACCAGAGCTCAGGAGTGTAAAGTTTGAGAAGCTGCAGGAGTTAACTAGTACCAGAGCTCAGGAGTGTAAAGTTTGAGAAGCTGCAGGAGTTAACTAGTACCAGAGCTCAGGAGTGTAAAGTTTGAGAAGCTGCAGGAGTTAACTAGTACCAGAGCTCAGGAGTGTAAAGTTTGAGAAGCTGCAGGAGTTAACTAGTACCAGAGCTCAGGAGTGTAAAGTTTGAGAAGCTACAGGAGTTAACTAGTACCAGAGCTCAGGAGTGTAAAGTTTGAGAAGCTGCAGGAGTTAACTAGTACCAGAGCTCAGGAGTGTAAAGTTTGAGAAGCTACAGGAGTTAACTAGTACCAGAGCTCAGGAGTGTAAAGTCTGAGAAGCTACAGGAGTTAACTAGTACCAGAGCTCAGGAGTGTAAAGTTTGAGAAGCTGCAGGAGTTAACTAGTACCAGAGCTCAGGAGTGTAAAGTTTGAGAAGCTACAGGAGTTAACTAGTACCAGAGCGCAGGAGTGTAAAGTTTGAGAAGCTACAGGAGTTAACTAGTACCAGAGCTCAGGAGTGTAAAGTTTGAGAAGCTACAGGAGTTAACTAGTACCAGAGCTCAGGAGTGTAAAGTTTGAGAAGCTGCAGGAGTTAACTAGTACCAGAGCTCAGGAGTGTAAAGTTTGAGAAGCTACAGGAGTTAACTAGTACCAGAGCTCAGGAGTGTAAAGTTTGAGAAGCTACAGGAGTTAAGGCCAAGTCAGTTACCGCGTTTTCTAATAAAATATTATTTTTTCCCTATAATACCTGGAGAGAGTTCCGGGGGTCAACGCCCCCGCGGCCCGGTCTGTGACCAGGCCTTGTCCATTATTACTATCACATTTGCTTTGTTTCTTTCGTAAGGTGAAGTCCAGGATCTTTCCTTAATTCATGGTATAACTTAACAAATTTTTAATGACAAACCATACCACGGGTGGGGATAGAACCCGCGATCAGAGAATCTCAAAACTCCAGACCGTCGCGTTAGCCACTGGACCAGGAATCGTGTCATTACGATTTCGTGAGTCATGTTAACTGCTTTGTTGACAATTGTGTTGCAGAGGTGTGAACAAAGCTCACTTGTACAACACAATTGTCAACAAAGATTTAAGTTCTACCATGAATTAAGGAAAGATCCTGGACTTCACCTTACGAAACAAAACAAATGTGATAGTAATTATGGACAAGGTAGATTATAGGGAAAAAATAAACATGATATTGGGAGACAGGGAAACTTCTCAAACCTGACGCCACTACAGGGCAGAAAGACCAGAGGTGACATAATTACGACATAAAAAATACCAAAGGGAACTGACATGGTGGACAGGAAGTGTGTGTCTGAGAAACATGTTTCAGGTACATGAGGTCACTGCTGGAAGTTATACGTATATATGAGATGTAGGGATGTTAGGCAATACTTTTTCAGCCTTACAGAGGTCAGGAAGTGGAACAGCAAAGTGGTAGAGGCAGAATTCATACATAGCTTTAAGAATAGGTATGAAAGGTCTCAGGCAGCCAAGAGCGTGATATACGGGGCCAGAAGCTGAGACTCAACTCTCTGCATCCACAATTAGAAGAGTACAATTACGTGAGTAAACAACATCACTAGTACGAGCTTCTGGAGATACTGCTCCAGTACTACTCCAGTACCAGGTCTGGTACACAGTGTGAACCACCAGTCACACTGGTCCACACACACACTCAAACATGTGATATTGATCAGCTGGGGAGTGTGGAGTGAGGAGTGTGGAGTGGGGGGACCCACACACTCACCAACACACTCCCTAGTTGCCTACATTCAGCAAACACCTTTACAGTGGGAGCACCCCCACGTTGTATAGCCCTTGTTGTCCACACACACTGTGCTAGCTACACCATGGGTGGTGTAGCCCTTGTTGTCCACACACACTGTGCTAGCTACACCATGGGGGGTGTAGCCCTTGTTGTCCACACACACTGTGCTAGCTACACCATTGGTGGTGTAGCCCTTGTTGTCCACACACTGTGCTAGCTACACCATTGGTGGTGTAGCCCTTGTTGTCCACACACTGTGCTAGCTACACCATGGGTGGTGTAGCCCTTGTTGTCCACACCCTGTGCTAGCTACACCATGGGTGGTGTAGCCCTTGTTGTCCACACACTGCTAGCTACACCGTGGGTGGTGTAGCCCTTGTTGCCCACACACTGTGCTAGCTACGCCGTGGGTGGTGTAGCCCTTGTTGTCCACATACTGTGCTAGCTACACCGTGGGTGGTGTAGCTCTTGTTGTCCACACCTCGTGCTAGCTACACCGTGGGTGGTGTAGCCCTTGTTGTCAACATCTTCTGCTAGCTACACCGTGGGTGGTGTAGCCCTTGTTGTCCACACCTTGTGCTAGCTACACCGTGGGTGGTGTAGCCCTTGTTGTCCACACCTTGTGCTAGCTACACCGTGGGTGGTGTAGCCCTTGTTGTCCACACCTTGTGCTAGCTACACCGTGGGTGGTGTAGCCCTTGTTGTCCACAACCTGGCTAGCTACACCGTGGAAGATGTAACAACTGTTATCTACACCCTATGCTAGCTACACTATGTGTAGTGACACATCTGTTATCTACACCTGCACTAGCTACACCAGGTGTGGTGTAAAACCTGTCAGCCACACCCGCAGATTAATCTTGCACAAACACAGTCACTTATCACTGAGTTCAGTTAACAACAACTATCAACCATATATGTGGTGGTAGCAACAACAACTATCAACCATATATGTGGTGGTAGCAACAACAACCATATATGTGGTGGTAGCAACAACAACCATATATGTGGTGGTAGCAACAACAACCATATATGTGGTGGTAGCAACAACCATATATGTGGTGGTAGCAACAACAACTATCAACCATATATGTGGTGGTAGCAACAACAACTATCAACCATATATGTGGTGGTAGCAACAACAACTATCAACCATATATGTGGTGGTAACAACAACAACCATATATGTGGTGGTAGCAACAACAACCACATATGTGGTGGTAGCAACAACAACCATATGTGGTGGTAGCAACAACAACCATATATGTGGTGGTAGCAACAGCAACCATATATGTGGTGGTAGCAACAACAACTATCTACCATATATGTGGTGGTAGCAACAACAACCATATATTTGGTGGTAGCAACAACAACTATCTACCATATATGTGGTGGTAGCAACAACAACTATCAACCATATATGTGGTGGTGGCAACAACAACTATCAACCATATATGTGGTGGTAGCAACAACAACTATCAACCATATATGTGGTGGTAGCAACAACAACTATCAACAATATATGTGGTGGTAGCAACAACAACTATCTACCATATATGTGGTGGTAGCAACAACAACTATCAACCATATATGTGGTGGTAGCAACAACAACTATCTACCATATATGTGGTGGTAGCAACAACAATCTATCATATATGTGGTGGTAGCAACAACAACTATCAACCATATATGTGGTAGTAGCAACAACAACTATCAACCATATATGTGGTGGTAGCAACAACAACTATAAACCATATATATGGTGGAAGCAACAACAACTATCTACCATATATGTGATGGTAGCAACAACAACTATCAACCTGTATGTGATGGTAGCAACAACAACTATCAACCATATATGTAGTGGTAGCAACAACAACTGGTAGCAACAACAACTGTATGTGATGGTAGCAACAACAACTATCAACCTGTATGTGATGGTAGCAACAACAACTATCAACCATATATGTAGTGGTAGCAACAACAACTATCAACCATATATGTGGTGGTAGCAACAACAACCATATATGTGGTGGTAGCAACAACAACCATATATGTGGTGGTAGCAACAACAACTATCAACCATATATGAGGTGGTAGCAACAACAACCATATATGTAGTGGTAGCAATATCAACTATACATGTGGTGGTAGCAACAACAACAACTATCAACCATACATGTGGTGGTAGCAACAACAACTATCAACCATATATGTGGTGGTAGAAACAACAATTATCAACCATATACGTGGTGGTAGCAACAACAACTACCAACCATATATGTGGTGGTAGCAACTACAACTATCAACCATATATGTGGTGGTAGCAACTACAAATATCAACCATATATGTGGAGGTAGCAACAACAACTACCAACCATATATGTGGTGGTAGCAACAACAACCATCAACCATGTATGTAGTAGTTGCAACTACAACTATCAACCATATATGTGGTGGTTGCAACTACAATTATCAACCACATATGTGGTGGTAGCAACTACAACTATCAACCACATATGTGGTGGTAGCAACAACAACTATCTACCATATATGTGGTGGAAGCAACAACAACTATCTACCATATATGTGTTGGTAGTAACGACAACTATCAACCATATATGTGGCGGTAGCAACAACTATCAACCATGTATGTGGTGGTTGCAACTACAACTATCAACCATATATGTGGTGGCAGCAATAACTATCTACCATATGTGTGGTGGTAGCAACAACAACTATCTACCATATATGTGTTGATAGTAACGACAACTATCAACCATATATGTGGTGGTAGCAACTACAACTATCAACCATATATGTGGTGGTAGCAACTACAACTATCAACCATATATGTGGTGGTAGCAACAACTATCAACCACGTATTACGGTGGTAGCAACTACAACTATCAACCATATATGTGGTGGTAGCAACAACAACTATCAACCATATATGTGGTGGTAGCAACAACAACTATAAACCATATATGTGGTGGTAGCAACCACTATCAACCATATATGTGGTGGTAGCAACTACAACTATTAACCATATATGTGGTGGTAGCAACAACAACTATCAACCATATATGTGGTGGTAGCAACTACAACTATCAACCATATATGTGGTGGTAGCAACTACAACTATCAACCATGTATGTGGTGGTAGCAACAACAACTATCTACCATATATGTGGTGGTAGCAACGACAACTATCAACCATATATGTGGTGGTAGCAACAACAACTATCAACCATACATGTGATGGTAGCAACAACAACTATCAACCATATATGTGGTGGTAGCAACTACAACTATCAACCATATATGATGGTAGCAACAACAACCATATATGTGGTTTTAGCAACAACAACTATCAACCATATATGTGGTGGTAGCAACAACAAATATCAACCATATATGTGGTGGTAGCAACTACAACTATCAACCATATATGTGGTGGTAGCAACAACAACTATCAACCATATATGTGGTGGTAGCAACTACAACTATCAACCATATATGTGGTGGTAGCAACTACAACTATCAACCATATATGTGGTGGTAGCAACAACCATATATGTGGTGGTAGCAACAACAACTATCTACCATATATGTGGTGGTAGCAACGACAACTATCAACCATATATGTGGTGGTAGCAACAACAACTATCAACCATATATGTGGTGGTAGCAACAACAACTATCAACCATATATGTGGTGGTAGCAACAACAACTATCAACCATATATGTGGTGGTAGCATCAACAACTATCAACCATATATGTGGTGGTAGCAACTACAACTATCAACCATATATGTGGTGGTAGCAACTACAACTATCAACCATATATGTGGTGGTAGCAACTACAACTATCAACCATATATGTGGTGGTAGCAACTACAACTATCAACCATATATGTGGTGGTAGCAACTACAACTATCAACCATATATGTGGTGGTAGCAACTACAACTATCAACCATATATGTGGTGGTAGCAACTACAACTATCAACCACATATGTGGTGGTAGCAACTACAACTATCAACCACATACGTTATCGTAATAACAACTAATACCACTATTATAAACAATATTATTTTTCTCTGTAGCTTCAACGAATGTTTTTTCCTTCCAGTGATGGTAGGCAGGGTTGTGGTGGTAGGCAGGGTTGTGGTGGTAGGCAGGGTTGTGGTGGTAGGCAGGGTTGTGGTGGTAGGCAGGGTTGTGGTGGTAGGCAGGGTTGTGGTGGTAGGCAGGGTTGTGGTGGTAGGCAGGGTTGTGGTGGTAGGCAGGGTTGTGGTGGTAGGTAGGGTTGTGGTGGTAGGCAGGGTTGTGGTGGTAGGTAGGGTTGTGGTGGTAGGCAGGGTTGTGGTGGTAGGCAGAGTTGTGGTGGTAGGCAGGGTTGTGGTGGTAGGCAGGGTTGTGGTGGTAGGTAGGGTTGTGGTGGTAGGCAGGGTTGTGGTGGTAGGCAGGGTTGTGGTGGTAGGCAGGGTTGTGGTGGTAGGCAGGGTTGTGGTGGTAGGCAGGGTTGTGGTGGTAGGCAGGGTTGTGGTGGTAGGCAGGGTTGTGGTGGTAGGCAGGGTTGTGGTGGTAGGCAGGGTTGTGGAGGTAGGCAGGGTTGTGGTGGTAGGCAGGGTTGTGGTGGCAGGTTTGTGGTGGTAGGCAGGGTTGTGGTGGTAGGCAGGGTTGTGGTGGTAGGCAGGGTTGTGGTGGTAGGCAGGGTTGTGGTGGTAGGCAGGGTTGTGGTGGTAGGCAGGGTTGTGGTGGTAGGTAGGGTTGTGGTGGTAGGCAGGGTTGTGGTGGTAGGCAGGGTTGTGGTGGTAGGCAGGGTTGTGGTGGTAGGCAGGGTTGTGGTGGTAGGCAGGGTTGTGGTGGTAGGCAGGGTTGTGGTGGTAGGCAGGGTTGTGGTGGTAGGCAGGGTTGTGGTGGTAGGCAGGGTTGTGGTGGTAGGCAGGGTTGTGGTGGTAGGCAGGGTTGTGGTGGTAGGTAGGGTTGTGGTGGTAGGCAGGGTTGTGGTGGTAGGCAGGGTTGTGGTGGTAGGCAGGGTTGTGGTGGTAGGCAGGGTTGTGGTGGTAGGCAGGGTTGTGGTGGTAGGCAGGATTGTGGTGGTCGGCAGGGTTGTGGTGGTAGGCAGGGTTGTGGTGGTAGGCAGGGTTGTGTGGTAGGCAGGGTAGTTGTGGTGGTAGTAGTGGTGGTAGGCAGGGTTGTGGTGGTAGGCAGGGTTGTGGTGGTAGGCAGGGTTGTGGTGGTAGGCAGGGTTGTGGTGGTAGGCAGGGTTGTGGTGGTAGGCAGGGTTGTGGTGGTAGGCAGGGTTGTGGTGGTAGGCAGGGTTGTGGTGGTAGGCAGGGTTGTGGTGGTAGGCAGGGTTGTGGTGGTAGGCAGGGTTGTGGTGGTAGGCAGGGTTGTGGTGGTAGGCAGGGTTGTGGTGGTAGGCAGGGTTGTGGTGGTAGGCAGGGTTGTGGTGGTAGGCAGGGTTGTGGTGGTAGGCAGGGTTGTGGTGGTAGGCAGGGTTGTGGTGGTAGGCCGGGTTGTGGTGGTAGGCCGGGTTGTGGTGGTAGGCAGGGTTGGGGTGGTAGGCAGGGTTGTGGTGGTAGGCAGGGTTGTGGTGGTAGGCAGGGTTGTGGTGGTAGGCAGGGTTGTGGTGGTAGGCAGGGTTGTGGTGGTAGGCAGGGTGTGTGGTAGGCAGGGTTGTGGTGGTAGGCAGGGTTGTGGTGGTAGGCAGGGCTGTGGGGTTCGGCAGGGTTGTGGTGGTAGGCAGGGTTGTGGTGGTAGGCAGGGTTGTGGTGGTAGGCAGGGTTGTGGTGGTAGGCAGGGTGGTGGTGGCAGGGTTGTGGTAGGCAGTGTTGTGGTGGTAGGCAGGGTTGTGGTGGTAGGCAGGGTTGTGGTGGTAGGCAGGGTTGTGGTGGTAGGCAGGGGTGTGGTGGTAGGCAGGGTTGTGGTGGTAGGCCGGGGTGGTAGGCAGGGTTGTGGTGGTAGGCAGGGTTGTGGTGGTAGGCAGGGTTGTGGAGGTAGGAAGGGGGTTGTGGTGGTAGGCAGGGTTGTGGTGGTAGGCAGGGTTGTGGTGGTAGGCAGGGTTGTGGTGGTAGGCAGGGTTGTGGTGGTAGGCAGGGTTGTGGTAGTAGGCAGGGTTGTGGTGGTAGGCAGGGTTGTGGTGGTAGGCAGGGTTGTGGTGGTAGGCAGGGTTGTGGTGGTAGGCAGGGTTGTGGTGGTAGGCAGGTTGTGGTGGTAGGCAGGGTTGTGGTGGTAGGCACGGTTGTGGTGGAAGGCAGGTTGTGGTGGTAGGCAGGGTTGTGGTGGTAGGCAGGGTTGTGGTGGTAGGCATAGTTGTGGTGGTAGGCAGGGTTGTGGTGGTAGGCAGGGTTGTGGTGGTAGGCAGGGTTGTGGTGGTAGGTAGGGTTGTGGTGGTAGGCAGGGTTGTGGTGGTAGGCAGGGTTGTGGTGGTAGGCAGGGTTGTGGTGGTAGGTAGGGTTGTGGTGGTAGGCAGGGTTGTGGTGGTAGGCAGGGTTGTGGTGGTAGGCAGGGTTGTGGTGGTAGGCAGGGTTGTGGTGGTAGGCAGGGTTGTGGTGGTAGGTAGGGTTGTGGTGGTAGGCAGAGTTGTGGTGGTAGGCAGGGTTGTGGTGGTAGGCAGGGTTGTGGTGGTAGGTTGTGGTGGTAGGGTTGTGGTGGTATGCAGGGTTGTGGTGGTAGGCAGGGTTGTGGTGGTAGGCAGGGTTGTGGTGGTAGGCAGGTTTGTGGTGGCAGGCAGGGTTGTGGTGGTAGGTAGGGTTGTGGTGGTAGGCAGGGCAGGGTTGTGGTGGTAGGCAGGTTAAGGTGGTAGGCAGGGTTGTGGTGGTAGGCAGGGTTGTGGTGGTAGGCAGGGTTGTTGTGGTAGGTAGGGTTGTGGTGGTAGGCAAGGTTGTGGTGGTAGGCAGGGTTGTGGTGGTAGGTAGGGTTGTGGTGGTAGGCAGAGTTGTGGTGTAGGCAGGGTTGTGGTGGTAGGCAGGGTTGTGGTAGGCAGGGTTGTGGTGGTAGGCAGGTTGTGGTGGTAGGCAGGGTTGTGGTGGTAGGCAGGGTTGTGGTGGTAGGCAGGGTTGTGGTGGTAGGCAGGGTTGTGGTGGTAGGCAGGGTTGTGGTGGTAGGTAGGGTTGTGGTGGTAGGCAGAGTTAAGGTGGTAGGCAGGGTTGTGGTGGTAGGCAGGGTTGTGGTGGTAGGCAGGGTTGTGGTGGTAGGCAGGGTTGTGGTGGTAGGCAGGGTTGTGGTGGTAGGCAGGGTTGTGGTGGTAGGCAGGGTTGTGGTGGTAGGCAGGGTTGTGGTGGTAGGCAGGGTTGTGGTGGTAGGTAGGGTTGTGGTGGTAGGCAGAGTTAAGGTGGTAGGCAGGGTTGTGGTGGTAGGCAGGGTTGTGGTGGTAGGTAGGGTTGTGGTTCTAGGCAGGGTTGTGGTGGTAGGCAGGGTTGTGGTGGTAGGCAGGGTTGTGGTGGTAGGCAGGGTTGTGGTGGTAGGCAGGGTTGTGGTGGTAGGCAGGGTTGTGGTGGTAGGCAGGGTTGTGGTGGTAGGCAGGGTTGTGGTGGTAGGCAGGGTTGTGGTGGTGGGCAGGTTGTGGTGGTAGGCAGGGTTGTGGTGGTAGGCAGGGTTGTGGTGGTAGGCAGGGTTGTGGTGGTAGGCAGGGTTGTGGTGGTTGTGGTTCTAGGCAGGGTTGTGGTGGTAGGCAGGGTTGTGGTGGTAGGCAGGGTTGTGGTGGTAGGCAGGGTTGTGGTGGTAGGCAGGGTTGTGGTAGGTAGGGTTGTGGTGGTAGGCAGGGTGGTGGTGTGGCAGGGTTGTGGTGGTAGGCAGGGTTGTGGTGGTAGGCAGGGTTGTGGTGGTAGGCAGGGTTGTGGTGGTAGGCAGGGTTGTGGTGGTAGGTAGGGTTGTGGTGGTAGGCAGGGTTGTGGTAGGCAGGGTTGTGGTGGTAGGTAGGGTTGTGGTGGTAGGCAGAGTTGTGGTGGTAGGCAGGGTTGTGGTAATAGGCAGGGTTGTTGTGGTAGGCAGGGTTGTGGTGGTAGGCAGAGTTGTGGTGGTAGGCAGGGTTGTGGTGGTAGGCAGGGTTGTGGTGGTAGGCAGGGTTGTGGTGGTAGGCAGGGTTGTGGTGGTAGGCAGGGTTGTTGGTAGGTTGTGGTGGTAGGCAGGGTTGTGGTGGTAGGCAGGGTTGTGGTGGTAGGCAGGGTTGTGGTGGTAGGTTGTGGTGGTAGGCAGGGTTGTGGTGATAGGCAGGGTTGTGGTGGTAGGCAGGGTTGTGGTGGTAGGCAGGGTTGTGGTGGTAGGCAGGGTTGTGGTGGTAGGCAGGGTTGTGGTGGTAGCCAGGGTTGTGGTAATAGGCAGGGTTGTGGTGGTAGGCAGGGTTGTGGTGGTAGGCAGGGTTGTGGTGGTAGGCAGGGTTGTGGTGGTAGGCAGGGTTGTGGTGGTAGGCAGGGTTGTGGTGGTAGGCAGGGTTGTGGTGGTAGGCAGGGTTGTGGTGGTAGGCAGGGTTGTGGTGGTAGGCAGGGTTGTGGTGGTAGGCAGGGTTGTGGTGGTAGGCAGGGTGGTGGTAGGCAGGGTTGTGGTGGTAGGCAGGGTTGTGGTGGTAGGCAGGGTTGTGGTGGTAGGCAGGGTTGTAGGCAGGGTTGTGGTAGGCAGGGTTGTGGTGGTAGGTAGGGTTGTGGTGGAAGGCAGGGTGGTGGTAGGCAGGGTGGTAGGCAGGGTTGTGGTGGTAGGCAGGGTTGTGGTGGTAGGCAGGGTTGTGGTGGTAGGCAGGGTTGTGGTGGTCGGCAGGGGTGTGGTAGGCAGGGTAGGCAGGGTTGTGGTGGTAGGCAGGGTTGTGGTGGTAGGCAGGGTTGTGGTGGTAGGCAGGGTTGTGGGGGAAGGCAGGGTTGGGGTGGTAGGTTGTGGTGGTAGGCAGGGTTGTGGTGGTAGGAAGGGTTGTGGTGGTAGGCAGAGTTGTTGGTAGGCAGGGTTGGTGGTAGGCAGGGTTGTGGTGGTAGGCAGGATTGTGGTGGTAGGCAGGGTTGTGGTGGTAGGCAGGGTTGTGGTGGTAGGCAGAGTTAGGCAGGGTTGTGGTGGTAGGCAGGGTTGTGGTGGTAGGAAGGGTTGTGGTGGTAGGCAGGGTTGTGGTGGTAGGCAGGGTTGTGGTGGTAGGTAGGGTTGTGGTGGTAGGCAGACTTAAGGTGGTAGGCAGGGTTGTGGTGGTAGGCAGGGTTGTGGTGGTAGGCAGGGTTGTGGTGGCAGGCAGGGTTGTGGTTCTAGGCAGGGTTGTGGTGGTAGGCAGGGTTGTGGTGGTAGGCAGGGTTGTGGTGGTAGGCAGGGTTGTGGTGGTAGGCAGGGTTGTGGTGGTAGGCAGGGTTGTGGTGGTAGGCAGGGTTGTGGTGGTAGGCAGGGTTGTGGTGGTAGGCAGGGTTGTGGTGGTAGGCAGGGTTGTGGTGGTAGGCAGGGTTGTGGTGGTAGGCAGGGTTGTGGTTGTAGGCAGGGTTGTGTGGTGGTTCTAGGCAGGGTTGTGGTGGTAGGCAGGGTTGTGGTGGTAGGCAGGGTTGTGGTGGTAGGAAGGGTTGAGGTGGTAGGCAGGTTGTGGTGGTAGGCAGGGTTGTGGTGGTAGGCAGGGTTGTGGTGGTAGGCAGGGTTGTGGTGGTAGGCAGGGTTGTGGTGGTAGGCAGGGTTGTGGTGGTAGGCAGGGTTGTGGTGGTAGGCAGGGTTGTGGTGGTAGGTAGGGTTGTGGTGGTAGGCAGAGTTGTGGTGGTAGGCAGGGTTGTGGTGATAGGCAGGGTTCTGGTGGTAGGCAGGGTTCTGGTGGTAGGCAGGGTTGTGGTGGTAGGCAGGGTTGTGGTGGTAGGCAGGGTTGTGGTGGTAGGCAGGGTTGTGGTGGTAGGCAGGGTTGTGGTGGTAGGCAGGGTTGTGGTGGTAGGCAGGGTTGTGGTGGTAGGCAGGGTTGTGGTGGTAGGCAGGGTTGTGGTGGTAGGCAGGGTTGTGGTGGTAGGCAGGGTTGTGGTGGTAGGTAGGGTTGTGGTGGTAGGCAGAGTTGTGGTGGTAGGCAGGGTTGTGGTGGTAGGCAGGGTTGTGGTGGTAGGCAGGGTTGTGGTGGTAGGCAGAGTTGTGGTGGTAGGCAGGGTTGTGGTGGTAGGGGGTTGTGGTGGTAGGCAGAGTTGTGGTGGTAGGCAGGGTTGTGGTGGTAGGCAGGGTTGTGGTGGTAGGTAGGGTTGTGGTGGTAGGCAGGGTTGTGGTGGTAGGCAGGGTTGTGGTGGTAGGCAGGGTTGTGGTGGTAGGCAGGGTTGTGGTGGTAGGCAGGGTTGTGGTGGTAGGCAGGGTTGTGGTGGTAGGTAGGGTTGTGGTGGTAGGCAGGGGTTGGCAGGGTTGTGTGGTAGGCAGGGTTGTGGTGGTAGGCAGGGTTGTGGTGGTAGGCAGGGTTGTGGTGGTAGGCAGGGTTGTGGTGGTAGGTAGGGTTGTGGTGGTAGGCAGAGTTGTGGTAGTAGGCAGGGTTGTGGCAATAGGCAGGGTTGTTGTGGTAGGCAGGGTTGTGGTGGTAGGCAGAGTTGTGGTGGTAGGCAGGGTTGTGGTGGTAGGCAGGGTTGTGGTGGTAGGCAGGGTTGTGGTGGTAGGCAGGGTTGTGGTGGTAGGCAGGGTTATGGTGGTAGGTAGGGTTGTGGTGGTAGGCAGAGTTAAGGTGGTAGGCAGGGTTGTGGTGGTAGGCAGGGTTGTGGTGGTAGGCAGGGTTGTGGTGGTAGGCAGGGTTGTGGTGGTAGGCAGGGTTGTGGTAGTAGGCAGGGTTGTGGTGGTAGGCAGGGTTGTGGTGGTAGGCAGGGTTGTGGTGGTAGGCAGGGTTGTGGTGGTAGGTAGGGTTGTGGTGGTAGGCAGAGTTAAGGTGGTAGGCAGGGTTGTGGTGGTAGGCAGGGTTGTGGTGGTAGGCAGGGTTGTGGTTCTAGGCAGGGTTGTGGTGGTAGGCAGGGTTGTGGTGGTAGGCAGGGTTGTGGTGGTAGGCAGGGTTGTGGTGGTAGGCAGGGTTGTGGTGGTAGGCAGGGTTGTGGTGGTAGGCAGGGTTGTGGTGGTAGGCAGGGTTGTGGTGGTAGGCAGGGTTGTGGTGGTAGGTAGGGTTGTGGTGGTAGGCAGAGGCAGGGTTAAGGTGGTAGGCAGTGTTGTGGTGGTAGGCAGGGTTGTGGTGGTAGGCAGGGTTGTGGTGGTAGGCAGGCAGGGTTGTGGTGGTAGGCAGGGTTGTGGTGGTAGGCAGGGTTGTGGTGGTAGGCAGGGTTGTGGTGGTAGGCAGGGTTGTGGTGGTAGGCAGGGTTGTGGTGGTAGGTAGGGTTGTGGTGGTAGGCAGAGTTGTGGTGGTAGGCAGGGTTGTGGTGGTAGGCAGGGTTGTGGTGGTAGGCAGGGTTGTGGTGGTAGGCAGGGTTGTGGTGGTAGGCAGGGTTGTGGTGGTAGGCAGGGTTGTGGTGGTAGGCAGGGTTGTGGTGGTAGGTAGGGTTGTGGTGGTAGGCAGAGTTGTGGTGGTAGGCAGGGTTGTGGTAATAGGCAGGGTTGTTGTGGTAGGCAGGGTTCTGGTGGTAGGCAGGGTTCTGGTGGTAGGCAGGGTTGTGGTGGTAGGCAGGGTTGTGCTGGTAGGTAGGGTTGTGGTGGTAGGCAGGTTTGTGGTGGTAGGCAGGGTTGTGGTGGTAGGCAGGGTTGTGGTGGTAGGCAGGGTTGTGGTGGTAGGCAGGGATGTGGTGGTAGGCAGGGTTGTGGTGGTAGGGTTGTGGTGGTAGGCAGAGTTGTGGTGGTAGGCAGGGTTGTGGTGGTAGGTAGGGTTGTGGTGGTAGGCAGGTTTGTGGTGGTAGGCAGGGTTGTGGTGGTAGGCAGGGTTGTGGTGGTAGGCAGGGTTGTGGTGGTAGGTAGGGTTGTGGTGGTAGGCAGAGTTGTGGTGGTAGGCAGGGTTGTGGTGGTAGGCAGGGTTGTGGTGGTAGGCAGGGTTGTGGTGGTAGGCAGGGTTGTGGTGGTAGGCAGGGTTGTGGTGGTAGGCAGGGTTGTGTTAGTAGGCAGGGTTGTGGTGGTAGGGTTGTGGTGGTAGGCAGAGTTGTGGTGGTAGGCAGGGTTGTGGTGGTAGGCAGGGTTGTGGTGGTAGGCAGGGTTGTGGTGGTAGGCAGGGTTGTGGTGGTAGGCAGGGTTGTGGTGGTAGGTAGGGTTGTGGTGGTAGGCAGAGTTGTGGTGGTAGGCAGGGTTGTGGTGGTAGGCAGGGTTGTGGTGGTAGGCAGGGTTGTGGTGGTAGGCAGGGTTGTGGTGGTAGGCAGGGTTGTGGTGGTAGGCAGGGTTGTGGTGGTAGGCAGGGTTGTGGTGGTAGGCAGAGTTGTGGTGGTAGGCAGAGTTGTGGTGGTAGGTAGGGTTGTGGTGGTAGGCAGGGTTGAGGTGGTAGGTAGGGTTGTGGTGGTAGGCAGAGTTGTGGTGGTAGGCAGGGTTGTGGTGGTAGGCAGGGTTGTGGTGGTAGGCAGGGTTGTGGTGGTAGGCAGGGTTGTGCTGGTAGGCAGGGTTGTGGTGGTAGGCAGGGTTGTGGTGGTAGGTAGGGTTGTGGTGGTAGGCAGAGTTGTGGTGGTGGGCAGGGTTGTGGTGATAGGCAGGGTTCTGGTGGTAGGCAGGGTTGTGGTGGTAGGCAGGGTTGTGGTGGTAGGCAGGGTTGTGGTGGTAGGCAGGGTTGTGGTGGTAGGTAGGGTTGTGGTGGTAGGCAGGTTTGTGGTGGTAGGCAGGGTTGTGGTGGTAGGCAGGGTTGTGGTGGTAGGCAGGGTTGTGGTGGTAGGCAGGGTTGTGGTGGTAGGGTTGTGGTGGTAGGCAGAGTTGTGGTGGTAAACAGGGTTGTAGTGGTACGTAGGGTTGTGGTGGTAGGCAGGTTTGTGGTGGTAGGCAGGGTTGTGGTGGTAGGCAGGATTGTGGTGGTAGGCAGGGTTGTGGTGGTAGGTAGGGTTGTGGTTGTAGGCAGAGTTGTGGTGGAAGGCAGGGTTGTGGTGGTAGGCAGGGTTGTGGTGGTAGGCAGGGTTGTGGTGGTAGGTAGGGTTGTGGTGGTAGGCAGGGTTGTGGTGGTAGGCAGGGTTGTGGTGGTAGGCAGGGTTGTGGTGGTAGGTAGGGTTGTGATGGTAGGCAGAGTTGTGGTGGTAGGCAGGGTTGTGGTGGTAGGCAGGGTTGTGGTGGTAGGCAGAGTTGTGGTGGTAGGCAGGGTTGTGGTGGTAGGCAGGGTTGTGGTGGTAGGCAGGGTTGTGGAGGTAGGGAGGGTTGTGGTGGTAGGTAGGGTTGTGGTGGTAGGCAGAATTGTGGTGGTAGGCAGGGTTGTGGTGGTAGGCAGAGTTGTGGTGGTAGGCATGGTTGTGGTGGTAGACAGGGTTGTGGTGGTAGGCAGGTTTGTGGTGGTAGGCAGGGTTGTGGTGGTAGGCAGGGTTGTGGTGGTAGGAAGGGTTGTGGTGGTAGGCAGGGTTGTGGTGGTAGGCAGGGTTGTGGTGGTAGGCAGGGTTGTGGTGGTAGGTAGGGTTGTGGTGGTAGGCAGGGTTGTGGTGGTAGGCAGGGTTGTGGTGGTAGGCAGGGTTGTGGTGGTAGGCAGGGTTGTGGTGGTAGGCAGGTTGTGGTGGTAGGCAGGGTTGTGGTGGTAGGCAGGGTTGTGGTGGTAGGCAGGGTTGTGGTGGTAGGCAGGGTTGTGGTGGTAGGCAGGGTTGTGGTGGTAGGCAGGGTTGTGGTGGTAGGCAGGGTTGTGGTGGTAGGCAGAGTTGTGGTGGTAGGCAGGGTTGTGGTGGTAGGCAGGGTTGTGGTGGTAGGCAGGGTTGTGGTGGTAGGCAGGGTTGTGGTGGTAGGTAGGGTTGTGGTGGTAGGCAGGGTTGTGGTGGTAGGCAGGGTTGTGGTGGTAGGCAGGGTTGTGGTGGTAGGCAGGGTTGTGGTGGTAGGCAGGGTTGTGGTGGTAGGCAGGGTTGTGGTGGTAGGCAGGGTTGTGGTGGTAGGGCGGGTTGGGGTGGTAGGCAGGGTGGTGGTAGGCAGGGTTGGGTGGGAGGCAGGGTTGTGGTGGTAGGCAGGGTTGTGGTGGTAGGCAGGGTTGTGGTGGTAGGCAGGGTTGTGGTGGTAGGCAGGGTTGTGGTGGTAGGCAGGGTTGTGGTGGTAGGCAGGGTTGTAGGCAGGGTTGTGGTGGTAGGCAGGGTTGTGGTGGTAGGCAGGGTTGTGGTGGTAGGCAGGTTGTGGTGGTAGGCAGGGTTGTGGTGGTAGGCAGGGTTGTGGTGGTAGGCAGGGTTGTGGTGGTAGGCAGGTTGTGGGTGGTAGGCAGGGTTGTGGTGGTAGGCAGGGTTGTGGTGGTAGGCAGGGTTGGTAGGCAGGGTTGTGGTGGTAGGCAGGGTTGTGGTGGTAGGCAGGGTTGTGGTGGTAGGCAGGGTTGTGGTGGTAGGCAGGGTTGTGGTGGTAGGCAGGGTTGTGGTGGAAGGTAGGCAGGCAGGTTGTGGTGGTAGGCAGGGTTGTGGTGGTAGGCAGGGTTGTGGTGGTAGGCAGGGTGGTGGCAGGGTTGGTGGTAGGTAGGGTTGTGGTGGTAGGCAGAGTTGTTGTGGTAGGCAGGGTTGTGGAGGTAGGCAGGGTTGTGGTGGTAGGCAGTGTTGTGGTGGTAGGCAGGGTTGTGGTGGTAGGCAGGTTGTGGTGGTAGGCAGGGGTGGTAGTGGTGGCAGGCAGGGTTGTGGTGGTAGGTAGGGTTGTGGTGGTAGGCAGGGTTGTGGTGGTAGGCAGGGTTGTGGTGGTAGGTAGGGTTGTGGTGGTAGGCAGGGTTGTGGTGGTAGGTAGAGTTGTGGTGGTAGGCAGGGTTGTGGTGGTAGGCAGAGTTGTGGTGGTAGGCAGGGTTGTGGTGGTAGGCAGGGTTGTGGTGGTAGGCAGAGTTGTGGTGGTAGGCAGGGTTGTGGTGGTAGGCAGGGTTGTGGTGGTAGGCAGAGTTCTGGTGGTAGGCAGGGTTGTGGTGGTAGGCAGGGTTGTGGTGGTAGGCAGGGTTGTGGTGGTAGGCAGGGTTGTGGTGGTAGGTTGTGGTGGTAGGCAGTTGTGGTGGTAGGCAGGGTTGTGGTGGTAGGCAGGGTTGTGGTGGTAGGCAGGGTTGTGGTGGTAGGCAGGGTTGTGGTGGTAGGCAGGGTGGTGTAGGCAGGGTTGTGGTGGTAGGCAGGGTTGTGGTGGTAGGTTGGGTGGTAGG
Organism: Cherax quadricarinatus; assembly: GCF_038502225.1. Taxonomy (NCBI): domain Eukaryota; kingdom Metazoa; phylum Arthropoda; class Malacostraca; order Decapoda; family Parastacidae; genus Cherax; species Cherax quadricarinatus. Next base: position 14,161,738 of record NC_091353.1, read on the forward strand.
CAGGGTTGTGGTGGTAGGCAGGGTTGTGGTGGTAGGCAGGGTTGTGGTGGTAGGCAGGTAGGGTTGTGGTGGTAGGGAGGGTTGTGGTGGTAGGCAGGGTTGTGGTGGTAGGCAGGTTGTGGTGGTAGGCAGGGTTGTGGTGGTAGGCAGGGTTGTGGTGTTGTGGTGGTAGGCAGGGTTGTAGGCAGGGTGGTAGGTAGGGTTGTGGTGGTAGGCAGGGTTGTGGTGGTAGGCAGGGTTGTGGTGATAGGCAGGGTTGGTAGGCAGGGTGGTGGTAGGTAGGCAGGGTTGTGGTGGTAGGCAGGGTTGTGGTGGTAGGGAGGGTTGTGGTGGTAGGCAGTGTTGTGGTGGTAGGCAGGGTTGTGGTGGTAGGCAGGGGGTTGTGGTGGTAGGCAGGGTTGTGGTGGTAGGCAGGTTGTGGTGGTAGGCAGGGTTGTGGTGGTAGGCAGGGTGTGGTTGTAGGTAGGGTTGTGGTGGTAGGCAGAGTTGTGGTGGTAGGCAGGGTTGTGGTGGTAGGCAGGGTTGTGGTGGTAGGCAGGGTGGTGTAGGTGGTAGGCAGGGTTGTGGTGGTAGGCAGGGTTGTGGTGGTAGGCAGGGTTGTAGTGGTAGGTAGGGTTGTGGTGGTAGGCAGGGTTGTGGTGGCAGGCAGGGTTGTAGTGGTAGGCAGGGTTGAGGTGGTAGGCAGAGTTGTGGTGGTAGGCAGGGTTGTGGTGGTAGGCAGAGTTGTGGTGGTAGGCAGGGTTGTGGAGGTAGGAAGGTTTGTGGTGGTAGGCAGGGTTGTGGTGGTAGGCAGAGTTGTGGTGGTAGGCAGGGTTGTGGTGGTAGGCAGGGTTGTGGTGGAAGGCAATATGGTGGAAGGCAGGGTGGTGGTAGGCAGGGTGGCAGAAGGCAGGGTGGTGGAAGGCAGGGTGGTGGAAGGCAGGGTTGTGGTGGTAGGTTTGTGGTGGTAGGCAGGGTTGTGGTGGTAGGCAGGGTTGTGGTGGTAGGCAGGGTTGTGGTGGTAGGCAGGGTTGTGGTGGTAGGCAGGGTTGTGGTGGTAGGCAGGGTTGTGGTGGTAGGCAGAGTTGTGGTGGTAGGCAGGGTTGTGGTGGTAGGCAGGGTTGTGGTGGTAGGCAGGGTTGTGGTGGTAGGCAAGGTTGCCGACGGTAGGCAGGGTTGTGATGGTAGCCAGGGTTCTGACGGTAGACAAAGTTGTGGTGGTAGGCAGGGTTGTGGAGGTAGGAAGGTTTGTGGTGGTAGGCAGGGTTGTGGTGGTAGGCAGAGTTGTGGTGGTAGGCAGGGTTGTGGTGGTAGGCAGGGTTGTGGTGGTAGGCAGGGCTGTGGTGGTAGGCAGGGTTGCGACGGTAGGCAGGGTTGTGGTGGTAGGCAGGGTTGTGACGGTAGGCAGGGTTGTGGTGGTAGGCTGGGTTGTGACAGTAGACAGGTTTGTGGTGGTAGGCAGGGTTGTGGTGCGAGGCAGGGTTGTGGTGGCAGGCAGGGTTGTGGTTTTAGGCAGGGTTGTGGTGGCAGGTAGGGTTGTGGTGGTTGGCAAGGTTGTGGTAGCAGGTGGGGTTGTGGTGGTAGGCAGGGTTGTGGTGGTAGGCAGGGTTGTGACGGTAGGAAGGGTTGTGACGGTAGGCGGGGCTGTGGTGGCAGGCAGGGTTGTGGCGGTAGGCAGGGTTGTGGTGGCAGGTAGGGTTGTGGTGGTAGGCAGGGTTGTGGTGGTAGGCAGGGTTGAAGTTGCAGGCAGGGTTGTGGTTGTAGGCAGGGTTGTGGTGGTAGGGAGGGTTGTGGTGGTAGGCGGAGTTGTGGTGGTAGGCAGGGTTGTGATGGAAGGCAGGGTTGTGGTAGTAGGTAGGGTTGTGAGGGTAGGTAGGGTTGTGGTGGTATGTAGAGTTGTGGTGGTAGGCAGGGTTGTGGTGGTAGGCAGGGTTGTGGTGGCAGGCAGGGTTGTGGTGGTAGGCAGGGTTGTGGTGGTAGGCAGGTTTATGCAGGTCGACAGGGTTGTGGTGGTAGGCAGGTTGTTGTGGTAGGCAGGGTTGTGATGGCAGGCAGGATTGTGGTGGTAGGCAGGGTTGTGATGGCAGGCAGGGTTGTGGTGGTAGGCAGCGTTGTGGTGGAAGGCAGGGATGTTCTGATAGGCAGGGTTGTGGTGGCAGGCAGGGTTTTGGTGGTAGGCAGGGTGGTGGTAGGCAGGGTTGTGGTGGTAGGCACGGTTGTGACGGTAGGCAGGGTTGTGGTGGTAGGCAGGGTTATAACAGTAGGAAGGGTTGTGATGGCAGGAAGGGTTGTCGTGGTAGGGTTGTCGGTGCTGTTGTGTTAAGGTAAGCACGGCAAGGTTATGGTGGCAAGCCATGCAGGGTTGTAGTGGTAACCATGGCAGGGTTATGGTGGCACGCTCTTTCAGAGTTGTAGTGGTAAGCATGGCAGGGTTATGGTGGCAAGCCATGCAGGGTTATAGTGGTAACCATGGCAGGGTTATGGTGGCAAGCTCTTTCAGAGTTGTAGTGGTAAGCACGGCAGGGTTGTGGTGGCAAGCTCTTTCACATTTGTGGTACTGCTGGCAACATTATGGTGGCAGGGTAATGATAGCAGGGCTGTCAATTATGGTGGCAGGGTAGTATCAGACTTGTGGTGGAAGTCTGGTAAGGTTGTGGTGTCAAACAGGTTAAGATAATTTCAAGGTTGTACTGGCAGGGTGGCAACCTTTTGGTGGGGAGGTTTTCGAGGCAGTTTTGGCAGGGATGTGGCAGCAGGGTTGTGGTGGTAGAACTGGTAGGGTTGAAACTGCAGGTCTTCTAGTGTTGTGGTAGCAGGTTGGCAAAGTTGTAGTAGCAGGGTTGTAATAGGAGCGTTGTGATGGCAGGGGTGGGTTTATGGCGGCAGGATTATGACGGCAGTATCGTGGTGGCAGGATTATGGCGACAGGGTTGTGGTGGCAGGATTATGGCGACAGGGTCGTGGTGGCAGGATTATGGCGGCAGGGTGGTGACGACAGGATTGACGGCAGGGTCGTGGTGGCAGAATTATGACGGCAGGATTATGAAGGAAGGTGACGGTGGCAGAGGTGAAAGAATCAGAGCAGCAGGGTCGTGGTGGCAGGATTATGACGGAAAGGTGGTGGCGGCAGGGGTGGCATAATCATGGTGGCAGGATTCACGGCAGGATGGTGGCGGCAGGACTGAAGGCAAGGTGGTGGTGGAAGGGATGATTGAATCATGACGGCAGGGTAGTGGTGACATAATCACGGCGGCAGGGTAGTGGTGGCAGGGGTGGCAGACAGGGGGCGGTGAAAGGAGCACAATGGTCCTGAGCAAAGTATGGGCGTGTCAGGCTGTGTGGCACCTCCCGCCTCCACCACCCCCTACACACACACTATATAACACACACACCCACCCACCCAGTCAGGTGTAGCCGTGGCTACCACAGCCCTCGGTGTACAACACTTAGCGGGCTGTGGTGTAGCCACAAAGAATGGCAGTGTAAGAGCCGAGTCTGGAACACTGACAACGTGTTATCCCGCACACTACCAGATACACACTGAGGGGAATATTGGGTCTACACCACCACCACCAACCCCTCACTCCCCCTCACCCCTTAACCAACACACCCTCTCCCCTCTTCCTCTTCCACCCTTACTCACTCTCTCCCCTCACTGGCTCCTCCTCCACCCACCACACAAACCAACAATGCGCTGCTCCACCAAACTGCTTTGCCTTGCCTATTACGCAAGCACACCCCTCACCACACACACAGGATCCATACATACCTTTAAGTAGAGGTACGATAAAGCTCATGGAGCAGGAAGAGAGTGGACCCAGTAGCGACCAGTGAAGAGGCGGGGCTAGGAGTTGTGACTAGACCCCTGCAGCCAAAATTAGGTGACTACACACACACTCCAGCTGCAGCTCTCACCACCCACAGCTTCAAGGGTAGGTACAACAGCCCGTGAGGACACTCAGGTAATCATTAGAAGCGAAATCAATAATTAGTTCTGGACAGAAGCAAAACAACTGTGTGAGTAAACAACGCTGAGGAGAGTACAAGCCACACTGAGGTACACTAGAGTACAAGACATACACTCCGAGGTACACTAGAGTACAAGACATACACTCTGAGGTACACTAGAGTACAAGACATACACTCTGAGGTACACTAGAGTACAAGACATACACTCTGAGGTACACTAGAGTACAAGACATACACTCTGAGGTACACTAGAGTACAAGACATACACTCTGAGGTACACTAGAGTACAAGACATACACTCCGAGGTACACTAGAGTACAAGACATACACTCTGAGGTACACTAGAGTACAAGACATACACTCCGAGGTACACTAGTGCAGAGTACAAGACATACACTCTGAGGTACACTAGAGTACAAGACATACACTCTGAGGTACACTAGAGTACAAGACATACACTCTGAGGTACACTAGAGTACAAGACATACACTCTGAGGTACACTAGAGTACAAGACATACACTCCGAGGTACACTAGTGCAGAGTACAAGACATACACTCTGAGGTACACTAGAGTACAAGACATACACTCTGAGGTACACTAGAGTACAAGACATACACTCTGAGGTACACTAGAGTACAAGACATACACTCTGAGGTACACTAGAGTACAAGACATACACTCCGAGGTACACTAGTGCAGAGTACAAGACATACACTCTGAGGTACACTAGAGTACAAGACATACACTCTGAGGTACACTAGAGTACAAGACATACACTCTGAGGTACACTAGAGTACAAGACATACACTCTGAGGTACACTAGAGTACAAGACATACACTCCGAGGTACACTAGTGCAGAGTACAAGACATACACTCTGAGGTACACTAGAGTACAAGACATACACTCTGAGGTACACTAGAGTACAAGACATACACTCTGAGGTACACTAGAGTACAAGACATACACTCTGAGGTACACTAGAGTACAAGACATACACTCTGAGGTACACTAGAGTACAAGACATACACTCCGAGGTACACTAGTGCAGAGTACAAGACATACACTCTGAGGTACACTAGAGTACAAGACATACAATCTGAGGTACACTAGAGTACAAGACATACACTCTGAGGTACACTAGAGTACAAGACATACACTCTGAGGTACACTAGAGTACAAGACATACACTCCGAGGTACACTAGTGCAGAGTACAAGACATACACTCTGAGGTACACTAGAGTACAAGACATACACTCTGAGGTACACTAGAGTACAAGACATACACTCTGAGGTACACTAGAGTACAAGACATACACTCTGAGGTACACTAGAGTACAAGACATACACTCCGAGGTACACTAGTGCAGAGTACAAGACATACACTCTGAGGTACACTAGAGTACAAGACATACACTCTGATGTACACTAGAGTACAAGACATACACTCTGAGGTACACTAGAGTACAAGACATACACTCTGAGGTACACTAGAGTACAAGACATACACTCTGAGGTACACTAGAGTACAAGACATACACTCTGAGGTACACTAGAGTACAAGACATACACTCTGAGGTACACTAGAGTACAAGACATACACTCTGAGGTACACTAGAGTACAAGACATACACTCTGAGGTACACTAGAGTACAAGACATACACTCTGAGGTACACTAGAGTACAAGACATACACTCTGAGGTACACTAGAGTACAAGACATACACTCTGAGGTACACTAGAGTACAAGACATACACTCTGAGGTACACTAGAGTACAAGACATACACTCTGAGGTACACTAGAGTACAAGACATACACTCTGAGGTACACTATTGTAGAGTACAAGACATACACTCTGAGGTACACTAGTGAAGAGTACAAGACATACACTCCGAGGTACACTAGTGCAGAGTACAAGACATACACTCTGAGGTACACTAGAGTACAAGACATACACACTGAGGTACACTAAAGTACAAGACATACACACTGAGGTACACTAGAGTACAAGACATACACTCTGAGGTACACTAGTGTAGAGTACAAGACATACACCTTGAAGTACACTGGTGTAGAGTGCAAGACATACACTCTGCGGTACACTAGAGTGCAAGACATACACATTGAGGTACACTAGAGTACAAGACATACACATTGAGGTACACTAGAGTACAAGACATACACCTTGAAGTACACTGGTGTAGAGTGCAAGGCATACACTCTGCGGTACACTAGAGTACAAGACATACACATTGAAGTACACTGGTGTAGAGTACAAGACATACACTCTGAGGTACACTAGAGTACAAGACATACACCTTGAAGTACACTGGTGTAGAGTACAAGACATACACTCTGAGGTGCACTAGAGTACAAGACATACACCTTGAAGTACACTGGTGTAGAGTACAAGACATACACTCTGAGGTACACTAGAGTACAAGACATACACTCTGAAGTACACTGGTGTAGAGTACATGACATACACTCTGAGGTGCACTAGAGTACAAGACATACACCTTGAAGTACACTGGTGTAGAGTACAAGACATACACTCTGAGGTACACTAGAGTACAAGACATACACCTTGAAGTACACTGGTGTAGAGTACAAGACAACTCTGAGGTGCACTAGAGTACAAGACATACACTCTGAAGTACACTGGTGTAGAGTACAAGACATACACTCTGAGGTGCACTAGAGTACAAGACACACACCTTGAAGTACACTGGTGTAGAATACAAGACATACACTCTGAGGTGCACTAGAGTACAAAACATACACCTTGAAGTACACTGGTGTAGAGTACAAGACATACACTCTGAGGTACACTAGAGTACAAGACATACACTCTGAGGTACACTAGAGTACAAGACATACACCTTGAAGTACACTGGTGTAGAGTACAAGACATACACTCTGAGGTGCACTAGAGTACAAGACATACACTCTGAAGTACACTGGTGTAGAGTACATGACACACTCTGAGGTGCACTAAAGTACAAGACATACACCTTGAAGTACACTGGTGTAGAGTACAAGACACTCTGAGGTGCACTAGAGTACAAGACATACACTCTGAAGTACACTGGTGTAGAGTACAAGACATACGCTCTGAGGTGCACAAGAGTACAAGACATACACTCTGAAGTACACTGGTGTAGAGTACAAGACATACACTCTGAGGTGCACTAGAGTACAAGACATACACTCTGAGGTGCATTAGAGTACAAGACATACACTCTGAAGTACACTGGTGTAGAGTACAAGACATACACTCTGAGGTGCACTAGAGTACAAGACATACACTCTGAAGTACACTGGTGGAGAGAGAGTCACCAGGGAAGCCAGCAGATTAGATAAGATAAATGCTGTACCAATCTTTATACAAGAAACATTGGACTTACTGTACCGGGTAGTGTACAGTGGCTCTGAGTGAAAAATACACGCTTTATGAATTACAACTATCATACATAATGGTACACACAACCTTTCAAAGGCTTGTGGTACCCAGAAAACACACACACACACATGAGTGAACATACACATTTTAATAAGTGGATTGCTGTAACTAGTATAACACAACACTGGAGTGTGTGATAACAGCAAACAAATATGTATATTATTATATACTCCCATCTGTGGCTGATTCTGAGTTTTCTGGCTCCGGCAGACCGGCCTGGGGCTAGACTCTTCTGGTGCTTTTCTAGAATACCAGTCTGCTGCTGCTGGTGTTCCAATGGCTCACACATCCATCACAGTCTGGTTGATCGGGCACTTGATGGAGGTAGTGATCCAGTTTTCCCTTGACAACTTCAACACTTTTTCAAGAAATATTTCTCATATCTGCTTGTAGCAGGTTGAAGAATCTTTGGACCACGGATGTTGATACAGTGCTGTTTTACTGTACCCATGGTGCCCCTGATTTTCACTAAGTTTGTTGCACAATTCCATCTCTCTTATTCCAGTACTGTGTTATGGTAGTGTGTAGGTTTTCGTACCAGGTCCTCCAGTATCTTCAATGTTTATATTTTATATGTGTATCTTATCTTTGTTCCAGTGATTATATATTCAGAAGTTTGATGTGTCTCCAGTAGTTTAAATGCTTTATTGGCCTTATGTACACAATAAACGATCTCTGTATATTATCTGTTCAAGTTCTCTCTCTCTCTTGCCTTGAGTGGAGCCGTTAACACTGAACAGTACTCTAGGCGAGAGAGTGCAAGTGATATGAATAGTGTCACCAGTGTCAATATGTCTCGTGTTGAAGGTTCTCACTATCCACTATCTTGTGGATGGTAACACAACTAGCCGCTTCGGTGGCAAAATATAAATTTAATCACTGTCCACCCTGTAGTTTTCCTGGGTTGTGCAAACTTGGCTTTTTCTCTTCTCTAAAAGATAAGTCAGCTGGCATTATTATACCCAGGACTTTCCCACGGTTCTTTCATTCCTGTGTTTTGTATAGAATACACCTTTTGAGGTCTGTTGCAGTGTTCCTTCTTTCTTATGTTCTTAATTCCTCATTCATTCCATATCTAAACAGTAGGAACTTGTCACCAGTGAATGTCACCGCCCACTTCAAGACTTTGTTTATATCATCTGTAATACCTTCCCAGGTCCTTTACCAAAGTGACTTTCATGCTTATTTTAGTTTTGTTCGTAAATGATGATACGAACCGTGGCTAGTGATTTTATCTATGAGGACGAGAACCAGCAAAGGCACCAGGACCCTGCCATGGGGTACTGACCATGTTACTTTGTAAGGCTAATTTTTTTTTTCTATTCTTGTTCTCTTAATCAGAGAACTGAAGAATCCACTGGTTGGCGAAACGTTTCCTCAATAAAGATTCCGAAATATTGCACAAGTTTCTCTATCTTCAAATATCTGTCTATTTTTCCCGTTATGCTGACTTCATGTTCTCGCTATCATTCCATGATAGCTTTGTCAGTTGCTGCCCGGAAGGCCGTGTAGACCACATCTGCATTCTGATTTCCTCCCAAGGTCTCTGTAATCTTGTCATAACAGTTCATCAGGTGTGACAAGCATGATGTTCCCGCTCTAAATCCATGATTGGAGTGTGAAGCTAATGTTCTTTCAGTAAAGTTGGTAACTGGATGTCTGATCATCGTTTCAAAGGTTCCGATGATAATGTTAGTGCTACTGGTCAGCACTCCACCGCCTCCTTTATGCAGAGGAGCTATGTCTGCACTCTTTGTGGTCTCTGGTATTTCACCTAGATCTAAGCTCTTTCTCCTAAGAATACTGAGTGCTCGAGCTCATGGTAAAAAGGACCTCCATGAATCCGACCCAGGTGCTGCATAAGTGGCTCTTTTCTATTTCTTTCTCAAATATATCAGTTGTGCTGATGCAAGATTACCTTGATTTGTAGGGCACACAGAGGTAATGAAACAAATGCCCACATCCTTTCGTGTAGTGAATTATAACATGAATGGTATATAATATACAGAATTTGAAGAATTATAGACTTTGTGCAACAATTGTATATCTTTATTATTATAGACGTTTCGCCCACCAATGGCTTCATCAATACAATACAGGGAGAAGAAAAGAAGACTCAGAAGGTTGGAGATAAAGTAATCAGTCCCTCACCCTAGCAGCAGCAGTTCAGTGGACTGCCGAGTCATACTGATCTTTTAATATATCGTTTATTTCTCGTTCGTTATTCTGTGATTAATGGATCAGTTCAACTGGCGCTTCTTCGATGTGATCTCGCATATGTGTAGAAATATTGCTTTTTCTTCAATTTCCCAGACGAATGTTGCGTTGTTTCTGCCTTTATACTGACAACATTAGATGATGTTTCCTTCCTTGTGAGATGTTCTGGTCAAAGCTTTAAGGTTCCTTAATGATCGTCAATGTTCATAAACTCTCATCACATTACCTCCTAAATTTCAAATATTACAACCAAAACCAGCATTCTTAGACACTAGATTTGCTTACACGATTTTCTTAAGACTTTTGTGCTTCAATGTGCTCTTGTACTACCCTCTAGAGGAAGGCTATGAGGTACACAATAAACTAGCCACTACCATCCACAGGATGGATATGAGGTACACAATAAACTAGCCACTACCATCCACAGGATGGATATGAAGTACACAATAAACTAGCCACTACCATCCACAGGATGGATATGAGGTACACAATAAACTAGCCACTACCATCCACAGGATGGATATGAGGTACACAATAAACTAGCCACTACCATCCACAGGATGGATATGAGGTACACAATAAACTAGCCACTACCATCCACAGGATGGCTATGAGGTACACAATAAACTAGCCACTATCATCCACAGGATGGATATGAGGTACACAATAAACTAGCCACTACCATCCACAGGATGGATATGAAGTACACAATAAACTAGCCACTACCATCCACAGGATGGATATGAGGTACACAATAAACTAGCCACTACCATCCACAGGATGGATATGAGGTACACAATAAACTAGCCACTACCATCCACAGGATGGATATGAGGTACACAATAAACTAGCCACTACCATCCACAGGATGGATATGAGGTACACAATAAACTAGCCACTACCATCCACAGGATGGATATGAGGTACACAATAAACTAGCCACTACCATCCACAGGATGGATATGAGGTACACAATAAACTAGCCACTACCATCCACAGGATAGATATGAGGTACACAATAAACTAGCCACTACCATCCACAGGATGGATATGAGGTACACAATAAACTAGCCACTACCATCCACAGGATGGATATGAGGTACACAATAAACTAGCCACTACCATCCACAGGATGGATATGAGGTGCACAATAAACTAGCCACTACCATCCACAGGATGGATATGAGGTACACAATAAACTAGCCACTACCATCCACAGGATGGATATGAGGTACACAATAAACTAGCCACTACCATCCACAGGATGGATATGAGGTACACAATAAACTAGCCACTACCATCCACAGGATGGATATGAGGTACACAATAAACTAGCCACTACCATCCACAGGATAGATATGAGGTACACAATAAACTAGCCACTACCTTCCACAGGATGGATATGAGGTACACAATAAACTAGCCACTACCATCCACAGGATGGCTATGAGGTACACAATAAACTAGCCAATGCCATCCACAGGATGGATATGAGGTACACAATAAACTAGCCACTACCATCCACAGGATGGATATGAGGTACACAATAAACTAGCCACTACCTTCCACAGGATGGATATGAGGTACACAATAAACTAGCCACTACCTTCCACAGGATGGATATGAGGTACACAATAAACTAGCCACTACCATCCACAGGATGGATACGAGGCACACAATAAACTAGCCACTACCATCCACAGGATGGATATGAGGCACACAATAAACTAGCCACTACCATCCACAGGATGGATATGAGGTACACAATAAACTAGCCACTACCATCCACAGGATGGATATGAGGTACACAATAAACTAGCCACTACCATCCACAGGATGGATATGAGGCACACAATAAACTAGCCACTACCATCCACAGGATGGATATGAGGTACACAATAAACTAGCCACTACCATCCACAGGATGGATATGAGGTACACAATAAACTAGCCATTACCATCCACAGGATGGATATGAGGTACACAATAAACTAGCCACTACCATCCACAGGATGGATATGAGGTACACAATAAACTAGCCACTACCATCCACAGGATGGATATGAGGTACACAATAAACTAGCCACTACCATCCACAGGATGGCTATGAGGTACACAATAAACTAGCCACTACCATCCACAGGATGGATATGAGGTACACAATAAACTAGCCACTACCATCCACAGGATGGATATGAGGTACACAATAAACTAGCCACTACCATCCACAGGATGGCTATGAGGTACACAATAAACTAGCCACTACCATCCACAGGATAGATATGAGGTACACAATAAACTAGCCACTACCATCCACAGGATAGATATGAGGTACACAATAAACTAGCCACTACCATCCACAGGATGGCTATGAGGTACACAATAAACTAGCCACTACCATCCACAGGATGGCTATGAGGTACACAATAAACTAGCCACTACCATCCACAGGATGGATATGAGGTACACAATAAACTAGCCACTACCATCCACAGGATGGCTATGAGGTACACAATAAACTAGCCACTACCATCCACAGGATGGCTATGAGGTACACAATAAACTAGCCACTACCATCCACAGGATGGCTATGAGGTACACAATAAACTAGCCACTACCATCCACAGGATGGATATGAGGTGCACAATAAACTAGCCACTACCATCCACAGGATGGATATGAGGTGCACAATAAACTAGCCACTACCATCCACAGGATGGCTATGAGGTACACAATAAACTAGCCACTACCATCCACAGGATGGATATGAGGTGCACAAAAAACTAGCCACTACCATCCACAGGATGGCTATGAGGTACACAATAAACTAGCCACTACCATCCACAGGATGGATATAAGGTACACAATAAACTAGCCACTACCATCCACAGGATGGATATGAGGTACACAATAAACTAGCCACTACCATCCACAGGATGGATATGAGGTACACAATAAACTAGCCACTACCATCCACAGGATAGATATGAGGTACACAATAAACTAGCCACTACCATCCACAGGATAGATATGAGGTACACAATAAACTAGCCACTACCATCCACAGGATAGATATGAGGTACACAATAAACTAGCCACTACCATCCACAGGATAGATATGAGGTACACAATAAACTAGCCACTACCATCCACAGGATGGATATGAGGTACACAATAAACTAGCCACTACCATCCACAGGATAGATATGAGGTACACAATAAACTAGCCACTACCATCCACAGGATGGATATGAGGTACACAATAAACTAGCCACTACCATCCACAGGATAGATATGAGGTACACAAACTAGTCACTACCATCCACAGGATGGATATGAGGTACACAATAAACTAGCCACTACCATCCACAGGATGGATATGAGGTACACAATAAACTAGCCACTACCATCCACAGGATGGATATGAGGTACATAATAAACTAGCCACTACCATCCACAGGATGGATATGAGGTACACAATAAACTAGCCACTACCATCCACAGGATGGATATGAGGTACACAATAAACTAGCCACTACCATCCACAGGATGGATATGAGGTACACAATAAACTAGCCACTACCATCCACAGGATGGATATGAGGTACACAATAAACTAGCCACTACCATCCACAGGATGGATATGAGGTGCACAATAAACTAGCCACTACCATCCACAGGATGGATATGAGGTACACAATAAACTAGCCACTACCATCCACAGGATGGATATGAGGTACACAATAAACTAGCCACTACCATCCACAGGATGGATATGAGGTACACAATAAACTAGCCACTACCATCCACAGGATGGATATGAGGTACACAATAAACTAGCCACTACCATCCACAGGATGGATATGAGGTACACAATAAACTAGCCACTACCATCCACAGGATGGATATGAGGTACACAATAAACTAGCCACTACCATCCACAGGATGGATATGAGGTACACAATAAACTAGCCACTACCATCCACAGGATGGATATGAGGTACACAATAAACTAGCCACTACCATCCACAGGATGGATATGAGGTACACAATAAACTAGCCACTACCATCCACAGGATGGATATGAGGTACACAATAAACTAGCCACTACCATCCACAGGATGGATATGAGGTACACAATAAACTAGCCACTACCATCCACAGGATGGATATGAGGTACACAATAAACTAGCCACTACCATCCACAGGATGGATATGAGGTACACAATAAACTAGCCACTACCATCCACAGGATGGATATGAGGTACACAATAAACTAGCCACTACCATCCACAGGATGGATATGAGGTACACAATAAACTAGCCACTACCATCCACAGGATGGATATGAGGTACACAATAAACTAGCCACTACCATCCACAGGATGGATATGAGGTACACAATAAACTAGCCACTACCATCCACAGGATGGATATGAGGTGCACAATAAACTAGCCACTACCATCCACAGGATGGATATGAGGTACACAATAAACTAGCCACTACCATCCACAGGATGGATATGAGGTACACAATAAACTAGCCACTACCATCCACAGGATGGATATGAGGTACACAATAAACTAGCCACTACCATCCACAGGATGGATATGAGGTACACAATAAACTAGCCACTACCATCCACAGGATAGATATGAGGTACACAATAAACTAGCCACTACCTTCCACAGGATGGATATGAGGTACACAATAAACTAGCCACTACCATCCACAGGATGGATATGAGGTACACAATAAACTAGCCAATGCCATCCACAGGATGGATATGAGATACACAATAAACTAGCCACTACCATCCACAGGATGGATATGAGGTACACAATAAACTAGCCACTACCATCCACAGGATGGATATGAGGTACACAATAAACTAGCCACTACCATCCACAGGATGGATATGAGGTACACAATAAACTAGCCACTACCATCCACAGGATGGATACGAGGCACACAATAAACTAGCCACTACCATCCACAGGATGGATATGAGGCACACAATAAACTAGCCACTACCTTCCACAGGATGGATATGAGGTACACAATAAACTAGCCACTACCATCCACAGGATGGATATGAGGTACACAATAAACTAGCCACTACCATCCACAGGATGGATATGAGGTACACAATAAACTAGCCACTACCATCCACAGGATGGATATGAGGTACACAATAAACTAGCCACTACCATCCACAGGATGGATATGAGGTACACAATAAACTAGCCACTACCATCCACAGGATGGATATGAGGTACACAATAAACTAGCCACTACCATCCACAGGATGGATATGAGGTACACAATAAACTAGCCACTACCATCCACAGGATGGATATGAGGTACACAATAAACTAGCCACTACCATCCACAGGATGGATATGAGGTACACAATAAACTAGCCACTACCATCCACAGGATGGATATGAGGTACACAATAAACTAGCCACTACCATCCACAGGATGGATATGAGGTACACAATAAACTAGCCACTACCATCCACAGGATGGATATGAGGTACACAATAAACTAGCCACTACCATCCACAGGATAGATATGAGGTACACAATAAACTAGCCACTACCATCCACAGGATAGATATGAGGTACACAATAAACTAGCCACTACCATCCACAGGATGGATATGAGGTACACAATAAACTAGCCACTACCATCCACAGGATGGATATGAGGTACACAATAAACTAGCCACTACCATCCACAGGATGGATATGAGGTACACAATAAACTAGCCACTACCATCCACAGGATGGATATGAGGTACACAATAAACTAGCCACTACCATCCACAGGATGGATATGAGGTACACAATAAACTAGCCACTACCATCCACAGGATGGATATGAGGTACACAATAAACTAGCCACTACCATCCACAGGATGGATATGAGGTACACAATAAACTAGCCACTACCATCCACAGGATGGATATGAGGTGCACAATAAACTAGCCACTACCATCCACAGGATGGATATGAGGTACACAATAAACTAGCCACTACCATCCACAGGATGGATATGAGGTACACAATAAACTAGCCACTACCATCCACAGGATGGATATGAGGTACACAATAAACTAGCCACTACCATCCACAGGATGGATATGAGGTACACAATAAACTAGCCACTACCATCCACAGGATGGATATGAGGTACACAATAAACTAGCCACTACCATCCACAGGATGGATATGAGGTACACAATAAACTAGCCACTACCATCCACAGGATAGATATGAGGTACACAATAAACTAGCCACTACCATCCACAGGATAGATATGAGGTACACAATAAACTAGCCACTACCATCCACAGGATAGATATGAGGTACACAATAAACTAGCCACTACCATCCACAGGATAGATATGAGGTACACAATAAACTAGCCACTACCATCCACAGGATGGATATGAGGTACACAATAAACTAGCCACTACCATCCACAGGATGGATATGAGGTACACAATAAACTAGCCACTACCATCCACAGGATGGATATGAGGTACACAATAAACTAGCCACTACCATCCACAGGATAGATATGAGGTACACAAACTAGTCACTACCATCCACAGGATGGATATGAGGTACACAATAAACTAGCCACTACCTTCCACAGGATGGATATGAGGTACACAATAAACTAGCCACTACCATCCACAGGATGGACATGAGGTACATAATAAACTAGCCACTACCATCCACAGGATGGATATGATGTACACAATAAACTAGCCACTACCATCCACAGGATGGACATGAGGTACACAATAAACTAGCCACTACCATCCACAGGATGGACATGAGGTACACAATAAACTAGCCACTACCATCCACAGGATGGACATGAGGTACACAATAAACTAGCCACTACCATCCACAGGATGGACATGAGGTGCACAATAAACTAGCCACTACCATCCACAGGATGGACATGAGGTACACAATAAACTAGCCACTACCATCCACAGGATGGACATGAGGTACACAATAAACTAGTCACTACCATCCACAGGATGGACATGAGGTACACAATAAACTAGTCACTACCATCCACAGGATGGACATGAGGTACACAATAAACTAGCCACTACCATCCACAGGATGGATATGAGGTACACAATAAACTAGCCACTACCATCCACAGGATGGATATGAGGTACACAATAAACTAGCCACTACCATCCACAGGATGGACATGAGGTACACAATAAACTAGCCACTACCATCCACAGGATGGACATGAGGTACACAATAAACTAGCCACTACCATCCACAGGATGGACATGAGGTGCACAATAAACCATCATATGCACAGAAAGTGGAACACAGTGAGTAGAAATAATCGATTAAATTTCCTCTGGCATTTTAATTAAAGTTAATATAAATGATAAGAAACTTTGACGATCTTGTTAATGTAAACTTACAGCATATTACACTGAGGTGTCTACCACACATGCTCAACACTGAGGTGTCTACCACACATGCTCAACACTGAGGTGTCTACCACACATGCTCAACACTGAGGTGTCTACCACACATGCTCAACACTGAGGTGTCTACCACACATGCTCAACACTGACGTGTCTACCACACATGCTCAACACTGAGGTGTCTACCACACATGCTCAACACTGAGGTGTCTACCACACATGCTCAACACTGAGGTGTCTACCACACATGCTCAACACTGAGGTGTCTACCAAACATGCTCAACACTGAGGTGTCTACCACACATGCTCAACACTGAGGCGTCTACCACACATGCTCAACACTGAGGCGTCTACCACACATGCTCAACACTGAGGTGTCTACCACACATGCTCAACACTGAGGTGTCTACCACACATGCTCAACACTGAGGTGTCTACCACACATGCCGAACACTGAGGTGTCTACCACACATGCTCAACACTGAGGTGTCTACCACACATGCTCAACACTGAGGTGTCTACCACACATGCTCAACACTGAGGTGTCTACCACACACATGCTCAACACTGAGGTGTCTACCACACATGCTCAACACTGAGGTGTCTACCACACACATGCTCAACACTGAGGTGTCTACCACACACATGCTCAACACTGAGGTGTCTACCACACATGCTCAACAGTGAGGTGTCTACCACACATGCTCAACACTGAGGTGTCTACCACACATGCTCAACACTGAGGTGTCTACCACACATGCTCAACACTGAGGTGTCTACCACACATGCTCAACACTGAGGTGTCTAAAAAACATGCGCAACACTGAGGTGTCTACCACACATGCTCAACACTGAGGTGTCTACCACACATGCTCAACACTGAGGTGTCTACCACACATGCTCAACACTGAGGTGTCTACCACACATGCTCAACACTGAGGTGTCTACCACACATGCTCAACACTGAGGTGTCTACCACACACATGCTCAACACTGAGGTGTCTACCACACACATGCTCAACACTGAGGTGTCTACCACACATGCTCAACACTGAGGTGTCTACCACACATGCTCAACACTGAGGTGTCTACCACACACATGCTCAACACTGAGGTGTCTACCACACACATGCTCAACACTGAGGTGTCTACCACACACATGCTCAACACTGAGGTGTCTACCACACATGCTCAACACTGAGGTGTCTACCACACATGCTCAACACTGAGGTGTCTACCACACATGCTCAACACTGAGGCGTCTACCACACATGCTCAACACTGAGGTGTCTACCACACATGCTCAACACTGAGGTGTCTACCACACATGCTCAACACTGAGGTGTCTACCACACATGCTCAACACTGAGGTGTCTACCACACATGCTCAACACTGAGGCGTCTACCACACATGCTCAACACTGAGGTGTCTACCACACATGCTCAACACTGAGGTGTCTACCACACATGCTCAACACTGAGGTGTCTACCACACATGCTCAACACTGAGGTGTCTACCACACATGCTCAACACTGAGGTGTCTACCACACACATGCTCAACACTGAGGTGTCTACCAACACTGAGGTGTCTACCACACATGCTCAACACTGAGGTGTCTACCACACATGCTCAACACTGAGGTGTCTACCACACATGCTCAACACTGAGGTGTCTACCACATATGCTCAACACTGAGGTGTCTACCACACATGCTCAACACTGAGGTGTCTACCACACATGCTCAACACTGAGGTGTCTACCACACATGCTCAATACTGAGGTGTCTACCACACATGCTCAATACTGAGGTGTCTACCACACATGCTCAATACTGAGGTGTCTACCACACATGCTCAACACTGAGGTGTCTACCACACATGCTCAACACTGAGGTGTCTACCACACATGCTCAACACTGAGGTGTCTACCACACATGCTCAACACTGAGGTGTCTACCACACACATGCTCAACACTGAGGTGTCTACCACACACATGCTCAACACTGAGGTGTCTACTACACACATGCTCAACTCTGAGGTGTCTACCACACATGCTCAACACTGAGGTGTCTACCACACATGCTCAACACTGAAGTGTCTACCACACATGCTCAACACTGAGGTGTCTACCACACATGCTCAACACTGAGGTGTCTACCACACATGCTCAACACTGAGGTGTCTACCACACATGCTCAACACTGAGGTGTCTACCACACATGCTCAACACTAAGGTGTCTACCACACATGCTCAACACTGAGGTGTCTACCACACACATGCTCAACACTGAGGTGTCTACCACACATGCTCAACACTGAGGTGTCTACCACACATGCTCAACTCTGAGGTGTCTACCACACATGCTCAACACTGAGGTGTCTACCACACATGCTCAACACTGAAGTGTCTACCACACATGCTCAACACTGAGGTGTCTACCACACATGCTCAACACTGAGGTGTCTACCACACATGCTCAACACTGAGGTGTCTACCACACATGCTCAACACTGAGGTGTCTACCACACATGCTCAACACTGAGGTGTCTACCACACATGCTCAACACTGAGGTGTCTACCACACATGCTCAACACTGAGGTGTCTACCACACATGCTCAACACTGAGGTGTCTACCACACATGCTCAACACTGAGGTGTCTACCACACATGCTCAACACTGAGGTGTCTACCACACATGCTCAACACTGAGGCGTCTACCACACATGCTCAACACTGAGGTGTCTACCACACATGCTCAACACTGAGGTGTCTACCACACATGCTCAACACTGAGGTGTCTACCACACATGCTCAACACTGAGGTGTCTACCACACACATGCTCAACACTGAGGTGTCTACCACACACATGCTCAACACTGAGGTGTCTACCACACATATGGTCAACACTGAGGTGTCTACCACACATGCTCAACACTGAGGTGTCTACCACACATGCTCAACACTGAGGTGTCTACCACACATGCTCAACAATGAGGCGTCTACCACACATGCTCAACACTGAGGTGTCTACCACACATGCTCAATACTGAGGTGTCTACCACACACATGCTCAACACTGAGGTGTCTACCACACATGCTCAACACTGAGGTGTCTACCACACATGCTCAACACTGAGGTGTCTACCACACATGCTCAACACTGAGGTGTCTACCACACATGCTCAACACTGAGGTGTCTACCACACATGCTCAACACTGAGGTGTCTACCACACATGCTCAACACTGAGGTGTCTACCACACATTCTCAACACTGAGGTGTCTACCACACATGCTCAACACTGAGGTGTCTACCACACATGCTCAACACTGAGGTGTCTACCACACATGCTCAATACTGAGGTGTCTACCACACATGCTCAACACTGAGGTGTCTACCACACATGCTCAACACTGAGGTGTCTACCACACATGCTCAACACTGAGGTGTCTACCACACATGCTCAACACTGAGGTGTCTACCACACATGCTCAACACTGAGGTGTCTACCACACACATGCTCAACACTGAGGTGTCTACCACACACATGCTCAACACTGAGGTGTCTACTACACACATGCTCAACTCTGAGGTGTCTACCACACATGCTCAACACTGAGGTGTCTACCACACGTGCTCAACACTGAAGTGTCTACCACACATGCTCAACACTGAAGTGTGTACCACACACATGCTCAACACTGAGGTGTCTACCACACATGCTCAACACTGAGGTGTCTACCACACATGCTCAACACTGAGGTGTCTACCACACATGCTCAACACTGAGGTGTCTACCACACATGCTCAACACTGAGGTGTCTACCACACATGCTCAACACTGAGGTGTCTACCACACATGCTCAACACTGAGGTGTCTACCACACATGCTCAACACTGAGGTGTTTACCACACATGCTCAACACTGAGGTGTCTACCACACATGCTCAACACTGAGGTGTCTACCACACATGCTCAACACTGAGGTGTCTACCACACATGCTCAACACTGAGGTGTCTACCACACACATGCTCAACACCGAGGTGTCTACCACACCTGCACACCACCGAGGTGTCTACCACACATGCTCAACACTGAGGTGTCTACCACACATGCTCAACACTGAGGTGTCTACCACACATGCTCAACACTGAGGTGTCTACCACACATGCACAACACTGAGGTGTCTACCACACATGCTCAACACTGAGGTGTCTACCACACACATGCTCAACACCGAGGTGCCTACCACACATGCTCAACACCGAGGTGTCTACCACACATGCTCAACACTGAGGTGTCTACCACACATGCTCAACACTGAGGTGTCTACCACACATGCTCAATACTGAGGTGTCTACCACACATGCTCAACACTGAGGTGTCTACCACACATGCTCAACACTGAGGTGTCTACCACACATGCTCAACACTGAGGTGTCTACCACACATGCTCAACACTGAGGTGTCTACCACACATGCTCAACACTGAGGTGTCTACCACACACATGCTCAACACTGAGGTGTCTACCACACACATGCTCAACACTGAGGTGTCTACTACACACATGCTCAACTCTGAGGTGTCTACCACACATGCTCAACACTGAGGTGTCTACCACACGTGCTCAACACTGAAGTGTCTACCACACATGCTCAACACTGAAGTGTGTACCACACACATGCTCAACACTGAGGTGTCTACCACACATGCTCAACACTGAGGTGTCTACCACACATGCTCAACACTGAGGTGTCTACCACACATGCTCAACACTGAGGTGTCTACCACACATGCTCAACACTGAGGTGTCTACCACACATGCTCAACACTGAGGTGTCTACCACACATGCTCAACACTGAGGTGTCTACCACACATGCTCAACACTGAGGTGTTTACCACACATGCTCAACACTGAGGTGTCTACCACACATGCTCAACACTGAGGTGTCTACCACACATGCTCAACACTGAGGTGTCTACCACACATGCTCAACACTGAGGTGTCTACCACACACATGCTCAACACCGAGGTGTCTACCACACATGCTCAACACCGAGGTGTCTACCACACATGCTCAACACTGAGGTGTCTACCACACATGCTCAACACTGAGGTGTCTACCACACATGCTCAACACTGAGGTGTCTACCACACATGCTCAACACTGAGGTGTCTACCACACATGCTCAACACTGAGGTGTCTACCACACATGCTCAACACTGAGGTGTCTACCACACACATGCTCAACACCGAGGTGCCTACCACACATGCTCAACACCGAGGTGTCTACCACATATGCTCAACACTGAGGTGTCTACCACACATGCTCAACACTGAGGTGTCTACCACACATGCTCAACACTGAGGTGTCTACCACACATGCTCAACACTGAGGTGTCTACCACACATGCTCAACACTGAGGTGTCTACCACACATGCTCAACACTGAGGTGTCTACCACACATGCTCAACAATGAGGTGTCTACCACACACATGCTCAACACTGAGGTGTCTACCACACATGCTCAACACTGAGGTGTCTACCACACATGCTGAACACTGAGGTGTCTACCACACACATGCTCAACACTAAGGTGTCTACCACACATGCTCAACACTGAGGTGTCTACCACACATGCTCAACATTGAGATGTCTACCACACATGCTCAACACTGAGGTGTCTACCACACATGCTCAACACTGAGGTGTCTACCACACATGCTCAACACTGAGGTGTCTACCACACATGCTCAACAATGAGGTGTCTACCACACACATGCTCAACACTGAGGTGTCTACCACACATGCTCAACACTGAGGTGTCTACCACACATGCTCAACACTGAGGTGTCTACCACACATGCTCAACACTGAGGTATCTACCACACACATGCTCAACACTGATGTGTCTACCACACACATGCTCAACACTGAGGTGTCTACCACACACATGCTCAACACTGAGGTGTCTACCACACACATGCTCAACACTGAGGTGTCTACCACACACATGCTCAACACTGAGGTGTCTACCACACACATGCTCAACACTGAGGTGTCTACCACACACATGCTCAACACTGAGGTGTCTACCACACATGCTCAACACTGAGGTGTCTACCACACATGCTCAACACTGATGTGTCTACCACACACATGCTCAACACTGAGGCGTCTACAACACATGCTCAACACTGAGGAATCTACCACACATGCTCAACACTGAGGTGTCTACCACACATGCTCAACACTGAGGTGTCTACCACACACATGCTCAACACTGAGGTGTCTACCACACATGCTCAACACTGAGGTGTCTACCACACATGCTCAACACTAAGGTGTCTACCGCACATGCTCAACACTGAGGTATCTACCACACACATGCTCAATACTGAGGTATCTACCACACATGCTCAACACTGAGGTGTCTACCACACATGCTCAACACTGCGGTGTCTACCACACACATGCTCAATACTGAGGTGTCTACCACGCATGCTCAACAATGAGGTGTCTACCACACATGCTCAACACTGAGGTGTCTACCACACATGCTCAACACTGAGGTGTCTACCACACACATGCTCAATACTGAGGTGTCTACCACACATGCTTAACACTAAGGTGTCTACCACACATGCTCAACACTGAAGTGTCTACCACACACATGCTCAACACTGAGGTGTCTACCACACACATGCTCAATACTGAAGTTTCTACCACACACATGCTTAATACTGAGGTGTCTACCACACATGCTCAACAGTGAGGTGTCTACCACATATGCTCAACACTGAGGTGCCTTCCATACACATGCTCAACACTGAAGTGTCTACCAAACACATGCTCAACACTGAGGTGTCTACCACACATGCTCAACACTGAGGTGTCCACCACACATGCTCAACACTGAGGTGTCTACCACACACATGCTCAACACTGAGGTGTCTACCACACATATGCTCAACACTGATGTGTCTACCACACATGCTCAACACTGAGGTGTCTACCACACACATGCTCAACACTGAGGTGTCTACCACACACATGCTCAACACCGAAGTGTCTACCACACACATGCTGAACACTGAGGTGTCTACTACACACATGCTCAACACTTAGGTGTCTACCACACACATGCTCAACACTGAGGTGTCTACTAAACACATGCTCAACACTGAGGTGTCTACTACACACATGCTCAACACTGAAGTGTCTACCACACACATGCTCAACACTGAGGTGTCTATTACACACATGCTCAACACTGAAGTGTCTACCACACAGATGCTCAACACTGAGGTGTCTACCACACATGCTCAACACTGAGGTGTCTACCACACACATGCTCAACACTGAGGTGTCTACCACACACACATGCTCAACACTGAGGTGTCTACCACACACATGCTCAACACTGAGGTGTCTACCACACATGCTCAACACTGAGGTGTCTACCACACACATGCTCAACACTGAGGTGTCTACCACACATGCTCAACACTGAGGCGTCTACCACACACATGCTCAACACTGAGGCGTCTACCACACACATGCTCAACACTGAGGGGTCTACCACACACATGCTCAACACTGAGGTGTCTACCACACACATGCTCAACACTGAGGTGTCTACCACACATGCTCAACACTGAGGTGTCTACCACACACATGCTCAACACTGAGGTGTCTACCACACATGCTCAACACTGAGGTGTCTACCACACATGCTCAACACTGAGGTGTCTACCACACATGCTCAACACTGAGGTGTCTACCACACATGCTCAACACTGAGGTGTCTACCACACACATGCTCAACACTGAGGCGTCTACAACACATGCTTAACACTGAGATGTCTACCACACACATGCTCAACACTGAGGCGTCTACAACACAGGCTCAACACTGAGGTGTCTACCACACATGCTTAACACTAAGGTGTCTACCACACATGCTCAACACTGAAGTGTCTACCACACACATGCTCAACACTGAGGTGTCTACCACACACATGCTCAATACTGAAGTTTCTACCACACACAAGCTTAATACTGAGGTGTCTACCACACATGCTCAACACTGAGGTGTCTACCACACATGCTCAACACTGAGGTGTCTACCATACACATGCTCAACACTGAAGTGTCTACCAAACACATGCTCAACACTGAGGTGTCTACCACACATGCTCAACACTGAGGTGTCTACCACACATGCTCAACACGGAGTTGTCTACCACACACATGCTCAACACTGAGGTGTCTACCACACATGCTCAACACTGAGGTGTCTACCACGCACATGCTCAACACTGAGGCGTCTACAACACAGGCTCAACACTGAGGTGTCTACCACACATGCTCAACACTGAGGTGTCTACCACACATGCTCAACACTGAGGTGTCTACCACACATGCTCAACACTGAGGTGTCTACCACACATGCTCAACACTGAGGTGTCTACCACACATGCTCAACACTGAGGTGTCTACCACACATGCTCAACTTTGAGGTATCTACCACACACATGATCAATACTGAGGTGTCTACCACACATGCTCAACACTGAGGTGTCTACCACACATGCTCAGCACTGAGGTGTCCACCACACACATGCTCAATACTGAGGTGTCTACCACACATGCTCAACACTGAGGTGTCTACCACACATGCTCAACACTGAGGTGTCTACCACACATGCTCAACACTGAGGTGTCTACCACACATGCTCAACACTGAGGTGTCTACCACACATGCTCAACACTGAGGTGTCTACCACACATGCTCAACACTGAGGTGTCTACCACACATGCTCAACACTGAGGTGTCTACCACACATGCTCAACACTGACGTGTCTACCACACATGCTCAACACTGACGTGTCTACCACACATGCTCAACACTGAGGTGTCTACCACACATGCTCAACAATGAGGTGTCTACCACACATGCTCAACAATGAGGTGTCTACCACACACATGCTCAACACTGAGGTGTCTACCACACATGCTCAACACTGAGGTCTACCACACATGCTCAACACTGAGGTGTCTACCACACATGCTCAACAGCGAGGTGTCTACCACACATGCTCAACACTGAGGTGTCTACCACACATGCTCAACACTGAGGTGTCTACCACACACATGCTCAACACTGAGGTGTCTACCACACACATGCTCAACACTGAGGTGTCTACCACACACATGCTCAACACTGAGGTGTCTACCACACACATGCTCAACACTGAGGTGTCTACCACACACATGCTCAACACTGAGGTGTCTACCACACACATGCTCAACACTGAGGTGTCTACCACACATATGCTCAACACTGAGGTGTCTACCACACACATGCTCAACACTGAGGTGTCTACCACACATGCTCAACACTGAAGTGTCTACCACACACATGCTCAACACTGAGGTGTCTACCACACACATGCTCAACACCGAAGTGTCTACCACACACATGCTCAACACTGAGGTGTCTACTACACACATGCTCAACACTTAGGTGTCTACTACACACATGCTCAACACTGAGGTGTCTACTAAACACATGCTCAACACTGAGGTGTCTACTACACACATGCTCAACACTGAAGTGTCTACCACACACATGCTCAACACTGAGGTGTCTACCACACATGCTCAACACTGAGGTGTCTACCACACACATGCTCAACACTGAGGTGTCTACCACACACATGCTCAACACTGAGGTGTCTACCACACACATGCTCACCACTGAGGTGTCTACCACACATGCTCAACACTGAGGTGTCTACCACACACATGCTCAACACTGAGGTGTCTACCACACATGCTCAACACTGAGGCGTCTACCACACACATGCTCAACACTGAGGCGTCTACCACACACATGCTCAACACTGAGGCGTCTACCACACACATGCTCAACACTGAGGTGTCTACCACACACATGCTCAACACTGAGGTGTCTACCACACATGCTCAACACTGAGGCGTCTACCACACACATGCTCAACACTGAGGTGTCTACCACACACATGCTCAACACTGAGGTGTCTACCACACATGCTCAACACTGAGGTGTCTACGACACATGCTCAACACTGAGGTGTCTACCACACACATGCTCAACACTGAGGTGTCTACCACACATGCTCAACACTGAGGTGTCTACGACACATGCTCAACACTGAGGTGTCTACCACACATGCTCAACACTGAGGTGTCTACCACACACATGCTCAACACTGACTTCAGAAACATTGGAGCAATCAGTGGAACAATCGGGTAGAACAATCAGATGGAACAATCAGGTAGAACAATCAGATGGAACAATCAGGTAGAACAATCAGATGGAACAATCAGGTAGAACAATCAGATGGAACAATCAGGTAGAACAATCAGATGGAACAATCAGGTAGAACAATCAGATGGAACAATCAGGTAGAACAATCAGATGGAACAATCAGGTAGGACAATCAGATGGAACAATCAGGTAGAACAATCAGATGGAACAATCAGGTAGGACAATCAGATGAAACAATCAGGTAGAACAATCAGATGGAACAATCAGGTAGAACAATCAGATGGAACAATCAGGTAGGACAATCAGATGAAACAATCAGGTAGAACAATCAGATGGAACAATCAGGTAGAACAATCAGATGGAACAATCAGGTAGGACAATCGGATGAAACAATCAGGTAGAACAATCAGATGGAACAATCAGATGGAACAATCAGGTAGGACAATCAGATGAAACAATCAGGTAGGACAATCAGATGAAACAATCAGGTAGAACAATCAGATGGAACAATCAGGTAGAACAATCAGGTAGAACAATCAGATGGAACAATCAGGTAGAACAATCAGATGGAACAATCAGGTAGGACAATCAGATGAAACAATCAGGTAGAACAATCAGATGGAACAATCAGGTAGAACAATCAGGTAGAACAATCAGATGGAACTATAATTCAAATAGGGATGGCTGTCAGCGGAGACTTATTAACCATTACTATCACTATCACCTACTCTGCTACTATTGAAGTACAACCACTACCTCTACTACTATTAACGTTACTATTACTTCCACTCCAAGTACTATCACTGTAGCTACAATAACCACTATTATTATTACTACTACTACTATTTATGCTGCTGTTACTGCTAGTACAGCTACTACTATTACTACTATCAACACAAGTACTGCTACTACCACTACTACTATTACTACTAACAACACAAGTACTGCTGCTACTACTACTATTACTACTATCAACACAAGTACTGCTACTACCACTATTACTATTACTACTATCAACATAAGTACTGCTACTACCACTACTACTATTACTACTATCAACACAAGTACTGCTGCTACTACTACTATTACTACTATCAACACAAGTACTGCTACTACCACTACTACTATTACTACTATCAACACAAGTACTGCTACTACCACTACTACTATTACTATCAACACAAGTACTGCTACTACCACTACTACTATTACTACTATCAACACAAGTACTGCTACTACCACTACTACTATTACTACTATCAACACAAGTACTGCTACTACCACTACTACTATTACTACTATCAACACAAGTACTGCTACTACCACTACTACTATTAACACAAGTACTGCTACTACCACTACTACTATTACTATCAACACAAGTACTGCTACTACCACTACTACTATTACTACTATCAACACAAGTACTGCTACTACCACTACTACTATTACTACTATCAACACAAGTACTGCTACTACCACTACAACTATTACTACTATCAACACAAGTACTGCTACTACCACTACTACTATTACTACTATCAACACAAGTACTGCTAATACCACTACTACTATTACTACTATCAACACAAGTACTGCTACTACCACTACTACTATTACTACTATCAACACAAGTACTGCTGCTACTACTACTATTACTACTATCAACACAAGTACTGCTACTACCACTACTACTATTACTACTATCAACACAAGTACTGCTACTACCACTACTACTATTACTATCAACACAAGTACTGCTTCTACCACTACTACTATTACTACTATCAACACAAGTACTGCTACTACCACTACTACTATTACTACTATCAACACAAGTACTGCTACTACCACTACTACTATTACTACTATCAACACAAGTACTGCTACTACCACTACTACTATTACTACTATTAACACAAGTACTGCTACTACCACTACTACTATTACTATCAACACAAGTACTGCTACTACCACTACTACTATTACTACTATCAACACAAGTACTGCTACTACCACTACTACTATTACTACTATCAACACAAGTACTGCTACTACCACTACAACTATTACTACTATCAACACAAGTACTGCTACTACCACTACTACTATTACTACTATCAACACAAGCACTGCTACCACTACTACTATTACTACTATCAACACAAGTACTGCTACTACCACTACTACTATTACTACTATCAACACAAGTACTGCTACTACCACTACTACTATTACTACTATCAACACAAGTACTGCTACTACCACTACTACTATTACTACTATCAACACAAGTACTGCTACTACTACTATTACTACTATCAACACAAGTACTGCTACTACCACTACTACTATTACTACTATCAACACAAGTACTGCTACTACTACTATTACTACTATCAACACAAGTACTGCTACTACTACTATTACTACTATCAACACAAGTACTGCTACTACCACTACTACTATTACTACTATCAACACAAGTACTGCTACTACCACTACTACTATTACTACTATCAACACAAGTACTGCTACTACCACTACTACTATTACTACTATCAACACAAGTACTGCTACTACCACTACTACTATTACTACTATCAACACAAGTACTGCTACTACCACTACTACTATTACTATCAACACAAGTACTGCTACTACCACTACTACTATTACTACTATTAACACAAGTACTGCTACTACCACTACTACTATCAACACAAGTACTGCTACTACCACTACTATTACTACTATCAACACAAGTACTGCTACTACCACTACTACTATTACTACTATCAACACAAGTACTGCTACTACCACTACTACTATTACTACTATTAACACAAGTACTGCTACTACCACTACTACTATCAACACAAGTACTGCTACTACCACTACTACTATCAACACAAGTACTGCTACTACCACTACTACTATCAACACAAGTACTGCTACTACCACTATTACTACTATCAACACAAGTATTGCTACTACTATTACTATCAACAAAAGTACTGCTACTACCACTACTACTATTACTACTATTAACACAAGTACTGCTACTACCACTACTACTATCAACACAAGTACTGCTACTACCACTACTACTATTACTACTATCAACACAAGTACTGGTACTACTACTACTATTACTATCAACACAAGTACTGCTACTACTACTATTACTACAATCAACACAAGTACTGCTACTACCACTTCTACTATTACTACTATCAACACAAGTACTGCTACTACCACTACTACTATTACTATCAACACAAGTACTGCTACCACTACTATTACTACTATCAACACAAGTACTGCTACTACCACTACTATTACTACTATCAACACAAGTACTGCTACTACCACCACTATTACTATCAACACAAGTACTGGTACTATTACTACTATCAACACAAATGCCACTACTATTACTACTATGAACACAAGTACTGCTACTACCACTACTATTACTATCAACACAAGTACTGCTACCACTACTATTACTACTATCAACACAAGTGCTGCTACTACCACTACTATTACTATCAACACAAGTGCTGCTACTACCACTACTATTACTACTATCAACACAAATACTGCTACCACTACTATTACTATCAACACAAATGCTGCTACTACCACTCTATTACTACTATCAACACAAATGCTGCTACTACCACTACTATTACTACTATCAACACAAGTACTGCTACTACCACTACTATTACTATCAACACAAGTACTGCTACTACCACTACTATTACTACTATCAACACAAATGCTGCTACTACCACTACTACTATTACTGTCAACACATGTACTGCTACTACTACTATTACTACTATCAACACAAGTACTGCTACTACCACTACTACTATTACTAATATACTACTATTAACACAAGTACTGCTACTACCACTACTACTACTACTATTACTACTATTAACACAAGTACTGCTACTACCACTACTACTATTACTACTAACACAAGTACTGCTACTACCACTACTACTATTACTACTATTAACACAAGTACTGCTACTACCACTACTACTATTACTACTATTAACACAAGTATTGCTACTACCACTACTATCAACATGTTGCAACCCCTGAATGGGTTACAATATATATGATGTATATTATGTATATGTATATAATGTATATTACCTTTTCATATAATTTTACATTGCTTATATTTGCGATAATAGCTAAATCGTAAATATATTGCTTTATATTATTATTTGACTTAGTTACTATTGTTAGGTAGGATGTAACATATTATATGCTCATAGTTCAAGTCTTGATTGTCTAACTACTGTAATTATCGCTTGTGGCTCGTTACTTTGCCGGCTTCTGTGTTGCTGGGCAGCAACTGTCCACGGAGCTATCACGTGATCGAGGGGGGGGTGTTCACACCTCGCCTGAAGTATTCAGTCTGGTCTAGACTCTCTTGGTGGTTGGACGTATTCCTGACAAGTGCCTAACTCTTCCTTATTGGCCCTTGTTGGAAGATCGTCTCTGTAGCTTTCTTGTTAGTTCTGTAGAACTCTGTTCACCAAACATTGTATAGACTTAGTGATTTTCGACGTTGTACTGAGGTTGTGTCGCAAAGACACTTGGAGCAACTCAGGTCCTGAGCTGTAGCTTCTGGCCTAACTTGTACTGGTATCTGTGTACTGTCACAGTCGGTGATTTTCTTATGGTGAACTTAGATTCAGTAGTATGGGAGTTTTGTGACTTTTGTGGAGGATCTGCTGATGGTCCCTACTTAGTGTCGTTATATTATCTCCTTGTTCCTGATTCTGTGTCGCAGTTGCTTGTTACATTGTTGTTCGGCTTATCAGTCGTTTTACTGTTCAAGCAGACTGTTCTGATTGCCAGTTGGTCAAGAAGTTAGTTTATGTGAGGACTTTGTCAGTCACTTGTTTAAGTCTAGTCGAGTCGTGAGACATAGTGAACTACTTAGAGCACTTACACACATACACACAAACTTATTTGTATATTGTATTATTAAATGCTACTGTACCAGACGGTACTTAAGAATTATAAATGTGATATGTGCTTTCAGCACAATAATACTGTACACGAGAGAAGTGATTAATATTATTTTGTTGATATTAATTTAATTTGATGTACGCCTACACAACTTAATTATTAATAAATTTATAAAATTTTAATTTCTCTAGTTAGTAGCCTACCAGTTGTAATCCTGAAGCACTAATAATTCTTATTGAATTCTAATGGATAATTGGACCAGGATACTGACTACTTGTTACAAAAACCCAGTAACAGGCTGGATGCTAGAAGGGCAGTCCTTTCTAGTATTCACTGGAGATCTCTAAGCTTATTAGAAATCGCGTTTTTTGTAACAAACACAAGTACTGCTACTACCACAAATACTATTACTACTATCAACACATGTACTGCTACTACCACTACTACTACAAGTACTGCTACTACCACTACTGCTACAAGTACTGCTACTACCACTACTACTACAAGTACTGCTACTACCACTACTACTATTACTACTATCCACACAAGTTACTACTATCAACATAAGTACTGCTACTACCACTACTACTATCAACACAAGTACTGCTACTACCACAAATACTATTACTACTATCAACACAAGTACTGCTACTACCACTACTACTATTACTACTATCAACACAAGTACTGCTACTACCACTACTACTACAAGTACTGCTACTACCACTACTACTACAAGTACTGCTACTACCACTACTACTACAAGTACTGCTACTACCACTACTACTACAAGTACTGCTACTACCACTACTACTACAAGTACTGCTACTACCACTACTATTGCTGATGCTACCACTACTACTACAACCATTACTAATACTACTACTACTTCAAAAATATACTATCCTCTTCCTCCACCAACTGTTTACGTCTTGACGGAAGACAAACACCTAACAGAGCCCGGCCATGGACCAGGCTCGTCTGGTGCTTGCCTGCTCAACTTTGCAAACACACACTGGATGTTATACGCAATTGTTGCACGTGCCGGTACTGTACACTCAGGCTGGTACACTACGTGTGATGTACACTCAGGCTGGTACACTACCTGTGTACACCCAGGCTGGTACACTACGTGTGATGTACACTCAGGCTGGTACACTACCTGTGTACACCCAGGCTGGTACACTGTGTACACTCAGACTGGTACACTACCTGTGTACACAGAGGCTGGTACACTGTGTACACTCAGACTGGTACACTACCTGTGTACACCCAGGCTGGTACACTACCTGTGGTGTACACTCAGGCTGGTACACTACGTGTGATGTACACTCAGGCTGGTACACTACCTGTGTACACCCAGGCTGGTACACTGTGTACACTCAGACTGGTACACTACCTGTGTACACCCAGGCTGGTACACTACCTGTGGTGTACACTCAGGCTGGTACGCTACCTGTGTACACTCAGGCTGGTACACTACCTGTGGTGTACACTCAGGCTGGTATGCTACCTGTGGTGTACACTCAGGCTGGTACACTACCTGTGTACACTCAGGCTAGTACACTACCTGTGGTGTATACCCAGGCTGGTACACTACCTGTGATGTACACTCAGGCTGGTACACTACCTGTGTACATCCAGGATGGTACACTACCTGCGGTGTACACTCAGGCTGGTACGCTACCTGTGGTGTACACTCAGGCTGGTACGCTACCTGTGGTGTACACTCAGGCTGGTGCGCTACCTGTGGTGTACACCCAGGCTGGTACACTACCTGTGGTGTACACTCAGGCTGGTACACTACCTGTGGTGTATTTCCAGGTTGGTACACTACCTGTGTACACCCAGGCTGGTACACTACCTGTGATGTACACTCAGGATGCTACACTACCTGTGGTGTATACGCAGGTTGTTACACTACCTGTGTACACCCAGGCTGGTACACTACCTGTGATGTACACTCAGGATGGTACACTACCTGTGGTGTACACTCAGGCTGGTACACTACTTGTGATGTACACTAAGGCTGGTACACTACCTGTGTACATCCAGGCTGGTACACTACCTGTGGTGTACACTCAGGCTGGTACGCTACCTGTGGTGTACACTCAGGCTGGTACACTACCTGTGTACACCCAGGCTGGTACATTGCCTGTGGTGTACACCCAGGCTGGTACATTACCTGTGTTGTACACTCAGGCTGGTACACTACCTGTGATGTACACTCAGGCTGGTACACTACCTGTGGTGTACACCCAGGCTGGTACATTACCTGTGTTGTACACTCAGGCTGGTACACTACCTGTGATGTACACTCAGGCTGGTACACTACCTGTGGTGTACACCCAGGCTGGTACATTACCTGTGTTGTACACTCAGGCTGGTACCCTACCTGTGGTGTACACTCAGGCTGGTACACTACCTGTGGTGTACACCCAGGCTGGTACATTACCTGTGTTGTACACTCAGGCTGGTACACTACCTGTGATGTACACTCAGGCTGGTACACTACCTGTGTACATCCAGGCTGGTACACTACCTGTGGTGTACACTCAGGCTGGTACGCTACCTGTGGTGTACACTCAGGCTGGTACACTACCTGTGTACACCCAGGCTGGTACACTACCTGTGGTGTACACCCAGGCTAGTACACTACCTGTGTTGTACACTCAGGCTGGTACGCTACCTATGGTGTACACTCAGGCTGGTATGCTACCTGTGGTGTACACTCAGGCTGGTATGCTACCTGTGGTGTACACCCAGGCTAGTACACTACCTGTGTTGTACACTCAGGCTGGTACGCTACCTATGGTGTACACTCAGGCTGGTATGCTACCTGTGGTGTACACTCAGGCTGGTACGCTACCTGTGGTGTACACTCAGGCTGGTACGCTACCTGTGGTGTACACTCAGGCTGGTACGCTACCTGTGGTGTACACTCAGGCTGGAACGCTACCTGTGGTGTACACTCAGGCTGGTATGCTACCTATGGTGTACACTCAGGCTGGTACGCTACCTGTGGTCTACACTCAGGCTGGTACACTACCTGTGGTGTACACTCAGGCTGGTATGCTACCTATGGTGTACACTCAGGCTGGTATGCTACCTGTGGTGTACACTCAGGCTGGTACGCTACCTGTGGTGCACATTCAGGCTGGTACACTACCTGTGGTGTATTTTCAGGTTGGTACACTACCTGTGTACACCCAGGCTGGTACACTACCTGTGATGTACACTCAGGATGCTACACTACCTGTGGTGTATACGCAGGTTGGTACACTACCTGTGTACACCCAGGCTGGTACACTACCTGTGTACACCCAGGCTGGTACACTACCTCTGTACACTCAGGCTGGTACACTACCTGTGATGTATACTCAGGTTAGTACACTACCTGTGTACACCCAGGCTGGTACACTACCTGTGGTGTACACTCAGGCTGGTACACTACCTGTGATGTACACTCAGGCTGGTACACTACCTGTGATGTATACTCAGGTTAGTACAATACCTGTGTACACCCAGGCTGGTACACTACCTGTGTACACTCAGGCTGGTACACTACCTGTGATGTATACTCAGGCTGGTACACTACCTGTGATGTACACTCAGGCTGGTACACTACCTGTGGTGTACACTAAGGCTGGTACACTACCTGTGATGTACAGTCAGGATGGTACACTACCTGTGATGTACACTCAGGCTGGTACACTACCTGTGGTGTACACTCAGGCTGGTACACTACCTGTGATGTACACTCAGGCTGGTACACTACCTGTGGTGTACACTAAGGCTGGTACACTACCTGTGATGTACAGTCAGGATGGTACACTACCTGTGATGTACACTCAGGCTGGTACACTACCTGTGATGTACACTCAGGCTGGTACACTACCTGTGGTGTACACTAAGGCTGGTACACTACCTGTGATGTACAGTCAGGATGGTACACTACCTGTGATGTACACTAAGGCTGGTACACTACCTGTGGTGTACACTAAGGCTGGTACACTACCTGTGATGTACAGTCAGGATGGTACACTGTGGTGTATACCCAGGTTGGTACACTACCTGTGTACACTCAGGCTGGTACACTACCTGTGATGTACACCAGGTGGGTGTACACCACAAGTAGTGTACCAGCAAATTTTACAAGGAATCTTATAGACACATCCATCAGCATTTTGGCGGGAATTCTTTATCAAAAGTTTTTTTACTGTATCAAGATTTTTAAATACAACTTTAATATTAAAAGTCTTGTATTTAAAAATCTTGACACAGTAAAAAAAAACTTTTGATAAAGAATTCCCCCCAAAATGCTGACGGATGTGTCCATAAGATTCCTTGTAAATTTGCGATAAAGTTTATTACGGTCAAACTGGTAAAAGTCTCGAACTTAGATTAAAACAACATAAATATAGCATTAGAACTGGACAAGATTCCAATGTTCTATTTATTCATGTAAGAGATTTTAACCATCCAATTGATTTTCCAAAAGTTGAGAAAGTTGTATCAAGCAAGTCCATGGTCGACACGAATATAATTGAATCATACAAAGCAGTTTTGAAAATAATATGAATATTTCCTTTGGTTTATATAAATTAGATTCATTTATAATTAATAAAATTTGGGAAGATTTTAATAATACATTGGACAAATAATAAATCTTAATTCTCGGGTAGAGTAGAGTGTTGCTTTGTTGGTAGACAGCAACCACTCAGGGAGGTACTACCGTCCTGCCAAGTGAGTGTAAAACGAAAGCCTGTAATTGTTTTACATGATGGTAGGATTGCTGCTGTCCCTTTTTCCGTCTCATAAACATGCAAGGTTTCAGGTACATCATGCTACTTCTACTTACACTTAGGTCACACTACACATACATGTACAAGCATATATATACACACCCCTCTGGATTTTCTTCTATTTTCTTACTAGTTCTTGTTCTTGTTTATTTCCTCTTATCTCCATGGGGAAGTGGAACAGAATCCTTCCTCCATAAGCTATGCGTGTTGTAAGAGGCGACTAAAATGCCACGAGCAAGGGGCTAGTAACCCCTTCTCCTGTATATATTACTAAATGTGAGAAGAGAAACTTTTGCTTTTCCTTTTGGGCCACCCCGCCTCGGTGGGCCACCCCGCCTCGGTGGGATACGGCAGGTGTGTTGAAAGAAAAGAATATATATATATATATATATATATATATATATATATATATATATATATATATATATATATATATATATATATATATATATATATATATATATCGTGCCGAATAGGCAGAACTTGCGATCTTGGCTTAAATAGCAACGCTCATCTTGCCATATAGGACAAGTGAAAATTTGTGTATGCAATAATTTCGCCAAAATCATTCTGAAACTAACGAAAAAAATATATTTCACTGTGTTTGTTTAGTATTAAATTACTGTAAACAAATCTAAAATATATTTAGTTGGGTTAGGCTAAAATAAATTGCTCTTGTTATAATAAGGTTAGGTAAGTTTTCTAAGATGCTTTTGGTGCAAAATTAAAATTTTTTACATTAACTTTAATGAAAAAAGTATATCTTTAAACGTATAAGAGAAAATTTCAGAAAGGGCTTAATTTTAAATGAGTTCTTGCTAACTGACCAGTTTTACATATTCGGCACGACATTATATATATATATATATATATATATATATATATATATATATATATATATATATATATATATATATATATATATATATATTAGTACTCTATGTGGTGTTACCAACCAGTTTAGTACTCTAGCTGGACTCACCAACCAGTTTAGTGCTCTAGCTGGACTCACCAACCAGTGCAGTACTCTAGATGGACTAACCAACCAGTGCAGTACTCTAGCTGGACTCACCAACCAGTGCAGTACTCTAGCTGGACTCACCAACCAGTCCAGTACTCTAGCTGGACTCACCAACCAGTTTAGTGCTCTAGCTGGACTCACCAACCAGTGCAGTACTCTAGATGGACTAACCAACCAGTGCAGTACTCTAGCTGGACTCACCAACCAGTGCAGTACTCTAGCTGGACTCACCAACCAGTCCAGTACTCTAGCTGGACTCACCAACCAGTCCAGTACTCTAGCTGGACTCACCAACCAGTGTGAAATGATGACAGAAGCAAAGGAATAACATTAATAATAACAAATGCAATATTCCCAGAAGGCTACATAATACTAAGAAAGGAAAGGGGAAAAAGAAGGAAAAAAGAAGAAAGAGGAACAGTAGTACTGACGATCAAAAATCATTGGAGATTTGAGGAATCAGGAACCAGGGATACCTCTGTTAAGTTTCAAGAGTTTTTCTACTCCCGAACCCGGCCATGGGCCAGGCTCGTCTGTTGTTTGTCTGGCCCCAACCAGGTTATTGTTGGTAGTGGTCCACTGACCCACATATCCATCACAGCCTGGTTGATCTGGAACCTGGTGAAGATACTTGCCCAGTTTCTTCTTGAAGACTTCTCCACTTGTTCCAGCAGTGTTTCTGACATCTGTAATTTCATTAACTGTCACAATAGTAATAACAGATATCACCCAATACCAAACATTAGGATACCAAAGGAAGAACAAGATCAGAATGAAGAATCAGACTCATGTACAACATCTGGGTATCTTTACTTGTAGAAGTTTCACTATCCAGTAGTTTTATCAATACAAGAAGTGTGTACGAATATACACTTTGGAGAGTGGAAGATGAGGTAATGAGTGGGTGAGGCTAGGAGCAGGTGATGAGCAGCCTAGGTCACAAACACAGGTCAATGATAAATATGTTGCAGACAGAAAGTGAGAGAGAGAGCAAGAATTAAAGTTGATCTCCTAGCACTAAGAGACTTCAACCGTAAGACTGACTGGTATCATCCCCCTCCACCATGGAGAACAAGTCATGGAGAACAAGAGACATGGAGAACAAGAGACATGGAGAACAAGTCATGGAGAACAAGAGACATGGAGAACAAGAGACATGGAGAACAATAGACATGGAGAACAATAGACATGGAGAACAAGAGACATGGAGAACAATAGACATGGAGAACAAGAGACATGGAGAACAAGAGACATGGAGAACAAGAGACATGGAGAACAATAGACATGGAGAACAAGAGACATGGAGAACAAGAGACATGGAGAACAAGAGACATGGAGAACAAGAGACATGGAGAACAAGTGACATGGAGAACAAGAGACATGGAGAACAGGAGACATGGAGAACTGAAGACATGGAGAGCAAGAGACATGGAGAACAGGAGACATGGAGAACTGGAGACATGGAGAGCAAGAGACACAGAGAACAATAGATATGGAGAACAAGAGACATGGAGAACAAGAGACACAGAGAACAATAGATATGGAGAACAAGAGACATGGAGAACAAGAGACACGGAGAACAAGAGACATGGAGAACAAGAGACATGGAGAACAAGAGACATGGAGAACAAGAGACACGGAGAACAAGAGACATGGAGAACAAGAGACATGGAGAACAAGAGACATGGAGAACAAGAGACATGGAGAACAAGAGACATGGAGAACAAGAGACATGGAGAACAAGAGACACGAAGAACAAGAGACACGGAGAACAGGAGACATGGAGAACAAGAGACACGGAGAACAAGAGACACGGAGAACAAGAGACACGGAGAACAAGAGATATGGAGAACAAGAGACATGGAGAACAGGAGACATGGAGAACAGGAGATATGGAGAACAAGAGACATGGAGAACAGGAGACATGGAGAACAGGAGACATGGAGAACAGGAGACATGGAGAACAAGAGACATGGAGAACAAGAGACATGGAGAACAAGAAACATGGAGAACAAGAGACATGGAGAACAGGAGACATGGAGAACAGGAGACATGGAAAACTGGAAATATGGAGAACAAGAGACATGGAGAACAAGAGACACGAAGAACAAGAGACACAGAAACAAGAGACATGGAGAACAAGAGACATGGAGAACAAGAGACACGGAGAACAAGAGATATGGAGAACAAGAGACATGGAGAACAGGATACATGGAGAACAAGAGACATGGAGAACAAGAGACATGGAGAACAAGAGACATGGAGAACAAGACATGGAGAACAAGAGACATGGAGAACAGGAGACATGGAGAACAGGAGACATGGAAAACTGGAAACATGGAGAACAAGAGACATGGAGAACAAGAGACACGGAGAACAAGAGACATGGAGAACAAGACATGGAGAACAAGAGACATGGAGAACAGGAGACATGGAGAACAGGAGACATGGAAAACTGGAAACATGGAGAACAAGAGACACGGAGAACAAGATACACGGAGAACAAGAGACATGGAAAACAGAAACAAAGAATTTTCTGATAAAACATGTGAGGGAAACAACGAGAGTGAGAGAAAATCAACCAGCAAGACCTGATCTGGTTTTTATATACAATGTCTCCCACATAACTCAAATTACTTTCGGGGAAGCAGTGGACGCTAGCGATCAAGTGGGGATAAGTTGTGAGCGTCTGGAGGAATGGAAATGGACAAAGAAATGAGGTGATGAGTGAAGGCCAGAACTTGTTATCACCTGCAGCTCACAAGACTGCCATCCCCACGAGCCCCTTTGGGGCGGTGCAGATGGCAGACCAGAGGCCTAGCTTCTCCCTACGAGCCCCGTGAGGGCGGGGACTGTGGCTAGGCCTGGGGACACTTGGTGCCAAAGATGAGGGGGTACTTGTACCTCCTCCCATGGGAGACTTAGGTCTCGAGATACCCCCCAGATAGAGAGCCAAGGCCGGGTCACCACTACTTGGAAAAGTCCCGGGCCGGGAGAATACCGGCGAATAAGAAAAAAAAAGGTGACGGGCAACAGAAAAATGAAACTGCAGACAGTGAGACTAATTCTAATATACTTTTATACCTTTGATGAACTCCGAGTCTACTGCAGGAGCCCGGCCATGAGCCATCGTTACGATGGTATGAGAGAGGTGCAACAGAAGAAGGAACAGGAGGGTAAAGACGCACAAGAAAGGACTGAGGTAGAGAAGAAGTGCCAAGAGGCAAAGTTTAGCACCAAGTATCACGAAAAAGCAGAAATGTTAAGTATGAAATACAGAAAACAAGAGGAAGAAGAGTAAGAGGACTTGGAAGAAATAGAGAGTGACAGAAAAGTGGGAAATTAACAGGACAGAATGAAACGAAAATACAAGAATAAGAAGGGAAGGTGAAAGTCAGGTGAAAACTCTGTAACATTAAGAGGCAAAACAAAAGTTGCTCCACAGCCACATAAGATAAAAGAGGAGTGTGAAGGAACAGGTGATAATAACGAAGGAGGATACTAAAACACTGATGTACAATGACAGAGAAACATGTGAAGAACCTGGCAGAAAGGTTCTAAGAAATCTTTACAGAAGTGGAGATAAATGAGACACTTGTGCAATATTCTGGAAACGTTTCGCCAGCCAGTGGCTTTATCAGTCCAATACAAAAAAGAAATGGGTAAGGAGAGGAGGAGTTTGAGGTAATCAGTCCCTCAATCTGGATTCGATGTGTTCAGTCCATCACTCTTGTAGGAAGTGCAGCATAGGGCCAGAGAGGTGACACCAACACTTGTCCAATCTTTGGACTACGACCTACTCACACTAGTGGCAGGTCCCACTGTGATCCCGCCTCCTCCTGCTTCGACTCACCTCACTGCAGTATAAAGCCACCTCTCTGGCCCTATGCTGTACTTCCTACAAGAGTGATGGACGGAACACCTTGAATCTAGGTTGAGGGACTGATTACCTCAAACTCCTCCTCTCCTTACCCATTTCTTCTTTGTATTGGACTGATGAAGCCACTGTGTGGCAAAACATTTCTTCAATAAAGATTCCCATGTGTTGCATAAGTGTCTCAATTCTTCAACTTGTCAGTTTTCAAAACCATTCATTACATAAATGAGACACTTGTGCAATATTCTGGAAACGTTTCGCCAGCCAGTGGCTTTTTCAGTCCACTGCAGAGAAAGGTGCAAGATGAGGAGGAGGTTGAGGTAATCAGCCCCTCAACCTGGAATCGATGTGTTCATTCCATCAATCTTGATAAAACTGAAGAGTTACCAGAAGGAACTGTAGTCAGATCAACAGCTGCTAGACAACATCACCACAACAAATGAAGTACTGAGACTACTCAGTGAGCTTAATGTAAAAAAATCAATGAGACCAGATAACATATCTCTCGTGAGGTCAGAACATTGCGGAGAATGAAAGCTGGCAACCAAGCCTGTGGCTGACTGGTGTCCCTGGGGCCAGGAAAAAACATGGCTTGTAGCCAGGCTACCTAAAGTTTATGAGGCTTGTGTAGCTGAGTGGTTTAAGTCATCATGTTGAGAGTTAAGCTACATGGGTGCTCCTAAGAAGAAAAATCACTATGTGATTCAATAGCAAAGGTAAACAATCACTACAGTCAAGACAGGTGCCAGAAAATTGGTAAACTGTAAATATGGCCCCCTTATATAAAAAGGGGGACCGACAAGTGCCACTGAACACACAACAATATTTCTAACATGCATACTGGCAGTGTTTTGAACTAAAATAAAAAGGAAATTATAATGTAACACTTCGAGCGAAGATTCTTCAAAAAATCAACATGGATTTAAGGATGGAAAATTCTGATAAATTAGACACATGTGCAACACTTGGGTATCTTTATTGAGGAAACGTTGCACCACACAGTGGCTTCATCAGTCCATATAAATGAGAATGGTGAAGAACAGGAGGAGTTTGAGGTAATCAGTCCCTCAGCCTTGAATAAAGACACCCAAGTGATGCACTTGTGTTTTAATATATCAACTTGTCGGTTCTCTGAATCATTTATCTACATAGAAAATTCTATCTTATACATATCCTAGAGAAACCATACCACGGGTGGGATTTGAACCCGCGGTCAGAGAGTCTCAAAACTCCACACCGACGCGTTAGGCACTGGACCAGCTAGCTTCAATAAGATTCATCCAACTAGGTATATTTCTACACCATAGGAAAGTTAGCATAGGCACCACTGTGACCACTAATCTCACTGAAGCTAGCTGGTCCAGTGGCTAAAGCCACGGTCTGGAGTTTTGAGACTCTCTGACCGCGGGTTCAAATCTCACCCGTGGTATGGTTTGTTTGCAATCGTGTCATTACGATTTCGTGAGTCAAGTTAAATATCCTAGAGGTCCACGACAGTGGATGGTGGACTGCATCTTCTTTGACTGCACAAAAGCACTTAATGAAGGACCGCCTCAGAGTTTAATGCTGAAATTAGAGGAAGAGGCAAGGTTAAAAGGAAGAGTAATATGTTGAGTCAGAGAGTACCTGAATGATGCAAGAAAGAGTAACAGAAAGAGTCATCAGAGTGGAAAAGAGTGAAGAGTGGGGTTCCGCAAGAATCACTACTAAGACAGTTACTGTTTCTAATATATGTTAATGACTTTCCAGAGTCAAGTAAATACTGTGTGTCGCTGTTTGATGATGGTGCAAACTTAATGAGAATAATATGAACGGGAAAGGACAATAATAAATTAAGAGAAACTTCAACAAAGTGCAGATGTGGTCAAACAAGTAGGTCGTCGAGCTCAACCTCAGTAAATGGAAGGTCATGCGAGGGCAGACCGGACGCAGAGAGAAGCCGCAAATAGCACAGTGAATAAGGACCTGGGGGTGAACATGACACCAAGCATATCATCAAACATACACATAAACTGTATATCCAATACATCTATTGGTGATCCTGGGGATTATCTTTAATGGGCTTCGAGAGTTTTCCTAGTCTCTGAGCCCGGCCCTGGGCCAGGCTCATCCTGATCTTAGATCAGGAAAAAGAATAATTCAGAACCTTATATACAACATAAATCAGGTGAGTCACTGAGTACACAGCGCCAGCATGGAGCCCACACCTAGTCAAGGACGTGAAGAACTTTCAAAAGTCGAAAGGTTAGCAGACGGGCGAGTACCAGAACTGAGAAGATTGCAATATCAGGAAAGGTTAAAGAAACTG
This sequence comes from Cherax quadricarinatus, assembly GCF_038502225.1. Lineage (NCBI taxonomy): Eukaryota > Metazoa > Arthropoda > Malacostraca > Decapoda > Parastacidae > Cherax > Cherax quadricarinatus. Next base: position 14,206,197 of record NC_091353.1, read on the forward strand.
AACCTGTCAACTTTGGTGGAGAGGACAAGGCAAGACATGATCATGACATACAAAATCCTAAGAGTAATCGACAGGACATATAGGATTAAGAAGACACAGGTGTAAGCAGAAGACACAGATGATAGTGATGTCAGGAAATATTTCTTCAGTGTCAGGCTGGTTGAAAAGTGGAATGACTTGGACAAGGTAGCAGTGGTGGTGGCAAACTCAATACATAGCTTCAAGACTGGATATGACAAGACCCAAGAAGCTAGAAGTCAGTGATGTAGATAAAGGTGGTCTAGGTGGCGGGGTCAGGAGCTGAGTATCAACCCCCGCAAACACACAACACATACACACACGCACACACACACACACACACACAACACACACCACACAACACACCACACACACACACACACACACACACACACACACACACACACACACACACACAACAAACACACACAACAAACACACACACACACTACACACACACACACACACACACACACACACACACACACACACACACACACACACACCCACAAACAACACACAACACACACACACACAACACACACACACAACACACACACACACAAAACACACACACACACAACACACACACACACACACAACACACACACTTCAGTCTGGGGAACATAAGGTAGTCATTGCAGTGATGTATAATCCACCACAGAACTGCAGGAGGCCAAGAGAGGAATAAGAAGAGAGCAACAGAGTAATGGTGGACACATTGGCTGAAGTGGCAAGAAGAGCTCACATGAGCAGAGCAAAGTTACTGGTTGTGGGTGATTTCAACCATAGGGAGATCGACTGGGAAAACCTGGAGCCACACGGGGTCCCGAAACATGGAGAGCCAAGATGATGGATGTGATACTGGAAAACCTCATGCATCAACATGTTAAGGACACTACCAGAGAGAGAAGGGAGGATGAACCAGCAAGACTGGACGTTGTGTTCACCCTGAGCAGTTCAGACATTGAGGACATCACATATAAGAGTTCCCTTGGAGCTAGTTATCACGTGGTTCCGTACTTTGAATACATAGTTGAGCTACAGGAGGAGAGGGTAACAGGAGTTGAATGGGAAAAGCCAAACTATAAAAGGGGGGACAACACAGGTATGAGGAACTTCCTGCAGGAGGTTCAGAGGGACAGAGAATTGATAGGAAAGTCAGTAAACGAAAGGATGGAATACGAAACAACAAAATGCAGGAAGTCAGAGGAAGGGTTTGTTCCAAAGGGCAACAGAAATAATGGAAAGACCAGAACAAGCCCATGGTTTACCCAGAGGTGTAGGGAGGCAAGAACTAAGTGCACTAGAGAATGGAAAAAGTACAGAAGGCAAAGAACCCAGGGAAATAAGGAGATTAGTCAAATAGCCAGAAATGAGTATGCACAGATTAGGAGGGAGGCCCAGCAACAGTTCAAAAACAACATAGCATCAAAAGTCAAGTCTGACCTGAAACTGCTGTATAGCCACATTAGGAGGAAGACAACAGTCGAAGACCAGGATATCAGGCTGAGGAAAGAAGGTGGGAAGCTCTCAAGAAACGATCAAGAGTTATGGGACGACAGCACAGAGGGTAAACTCCAACAGGGAATATACCAACAAGTGTTGGATGACATACACACAACTGAGCAGGAGGTGCAGAAGCTGCTAAGTGACCTTGATACCTCAAAGGCAATGGGACTGGACATCTTCCCGTGGGTCCTTAGAGAAGGAGCCGAGATGCTGTGTGTGCCACTAACCACAATCTTCAACATATCCCTTGAAACTGGGCAACTACCTGAGGTATGGAAGACAGAAAATGTAGTCCCCATTTTTAAGAAAGGAGACATAAATGAGACACTAAACTACAGACCAGTGTCACGGACATGTATAGTATGCAAAGTCATATAGAAGATTATCAGGAGGAGAATGGTGGAGCACGGGAACAGAACAAGATTATAAACAACCAGCACGGATTCATGGAAGGCAAATCCTGTGTCACAAACCTTCTAGAGTTTTATGACAAAGCAACAGAAGTCAGACACGAGAGAGGGGTGGGTTGATTGCATTTTACTGGACTGAAGAAAGGCCTTACACAGAGTGCCTCACAAGAGATTAGTGCAGAAGCTGGAGGATCAGGTGCATATAACAGGAAGGGCACTGCAGTAGATCAGAGAATACCTGACAGGGAGGCAACAGTGAGTCATGGTACATGATGAGGTATCACAGTGGGCACCTGTGATGAGCTGGGTCCCACAGGGGTCAGTCCTAGGACCAGTGCTATTTTTGGTATATGTGAATGACATGATGGAATGGATAGACTGAGAAGTGTCCCTGTTTGCAGATAATGTGAAGTTAATGAGGAGAAATAAATCAGATGAGGATCAGGCAGGACTTCAAAGAGACTTGGACAGGCTGGATACGTGGTCCAGTAACTGGCTTCTCGAATTTGACCCCGTCCAATGCCACTTCACGAAGATTGGGGAAGGGTAAAGAAGACCGCAGACAGAGTATAGGCTAGGTGGACAAAGACTGCAAACCTCACTCAAGGAGAAAGAGCTTGGGGTGAGCATAACACCAAGCACATCTCCAGAAGCACACATCAACCAGATGGCTGCTGCAGTACATGGGCGTCTGGCAGACCTTAGAATAGCGTTCTGCTACCTTAGGAGGGAATCATTCAGGACACTGTACATTGTGTACGTCAGGCCCATATTGGAGTGTGCCAGTTTGGAACCTACACCTGGTCAAGCACGTCAAGAAGTTGGAGGAGGTGCAGGGGTTTGCAACAAGGTTAGTCCCGGAGCTCAGGGAAGTGCCCTGCGAGGGGGGGTTGGGGGAAGTCGGCCTGGCGACGCTGGAGGACGGGAGGGTCGGGAGAGACGTGATGGCGACATACAAAATACTGTGTGGGATAGATAAATTGGACAGAGACGGGATGTTCCAGAGAGGGGACGCAGAAGCAGGGGGTCGCAGTTGGAAGCTGGAGACTCGGATGAGTCAGAGGGGTGTTGGGGAGTGTTTCTTCAGTCATGGAGTTGTCGAGAAGTGGAATAGTCTGGCAAGTGATGTAGCGGAGGCAGGAGCCATGCAT
>NC_091353.1:14216787-14239287 GCF_038502225.1 Cherax quadricarinatus
AGTGTCATGCTCTCAACACCAGTGTCATGCTCTCAACACCAGTGTCATGTTCTCAACACCAGTGTCATGCTTTCAACACCAGTGTCATGCTCTCAACACCAGTGTCATGTTCTCAACACCAGTGTCATGCTCTCAACACCAGTGTCATGCTCTCAACACCAGTGTCATGTTCTCATCACCAGTGTCATGCTCTCAACACCAGTGTCATGTTCTCATCACCAGTGTCATGCTCTCAACACCAGTGTCATGTTCTCATCACCAGTGTCATGCTCTCAACACCAGTGTCATGTTCTCATCACCAGTGTCATGCTCTCAACACCAGTGTCATGTTCTCATCACCAGTGTCATGCTCTTAACACCAGTGTCATGTTCTCATCACCAGTGTCATGCTCTCAACACCAGTGTCATGCTCTCATTACCAGTGTCATGCTCTCAACACCAGTGTCATGTTATCAACACCAGTATCATGATCTCAACACCAGTGCCAGGCTACACCAATGCCATGCTCTTATCACCATTGTCATGCTTTCAACACCAGTGTCATGCTCTCGACACTAGTGTCTTGCTCTCATCACCATTGTCATGCTTTCAACACCAGTGTCATGCTCTCAACACCAGTATCATGATCTCAACACCAGTGTCATGCTGTCAACACCAGTGTCATGTTCTCAACACCAGTGTCATGTTCTCAACACCAGTGTCATGTTCTCAACACCAGTGTCATGTTCTCAACACCAGTGTCATGCTCTCAACATCAGTGTCATATTCTCAACGTTAGTGTCATGCTCTCAACACCAGTGACATGCTACACCAGTGTCATGCTATCAATACAAGTGTCATGCTCACAACACCAATGTCATGTTCTAAACACCAGTGTCATGCTCTCAACACCAGTATCATGATCTTAACACCACTGTCAGGCTACACCAATGTCATGATCTTAACACCAGTGTCATGTTCTGAACACCAGTGTCATGTTCTCAACACCAGTGTCATTCTCTCAACACCAGTATAATGATATCAACACCAGTGTCATGCTCTCATCACCAGTGTCATGCTCTCAACACCACTGTCATGCTCTTAACACCAGTGTCATGCTCTCAACACCAGTGTCATGCTCTTAACATCAGTGTCATGCTCTCAACACCAGTGTCATGCTCTTAACACCAGTGTCATGCTCTCAACACCTGTGTCATGAACATCAAAATGGTATACAATACCGACAGGTTGGTAGGTAAGACACAAAGGCAACAGTTAGGCAACTTTATTCCAAAACGTTTCGCCTACACAGTAGGCTTCTTCAGTCGAATACAGAAAGTAGGCAGGAACAGTAGAGATGTGAAGACGATGTAATCAGTCCATCACCCTTGAAGTCGTAGAATTTTGAGGTTGTCAGTCCCTCAGCCTGGAGAAGTTCAGTTCCATAGTCAGGAACTATCTGAAGATCAAGCGACAGTGCAGAGACTTAAATACTGTCGGAAGGAGAGGTGCAGAGTAGTAGTAGTAGTGAGAATGTAGTCACTGAGAGGTCAGGTCCCTCTCAGATCAAACAGTTCTCACTTGAAAGGGTTGTCCAAGGTGTTTTCTGTACCAAGAGGCCATGTGTTGCAGTGTCTGACAAGATGAACATCAAAATGGTATACAATACCGACAGGTTGATAGGTAAGACACATAGGCAACAGTTAGGCAACTTTATTCCGAAACGTTTCGCCTACACAGTAGGCGTCTTCAGTCGAATACAGAAAGTAGGCAGGAACAGTAGAGATGTGAAGACAATGTAATCAGTCCATCACCCTTGAAGTCGTAGAATTTTGAGGTTGTCAGTCCCTCAGCCTGGAGAAGTTCAGTTCCATAGTCAGGAACTATCTGAAGATCAAGCTTATAAACCGTATGGCAGGAGAGGTGCAGCAGTCATAGGTGGTGTCACATTTGTTCAATGTGGAAGTAGGTCGTGCCCAAGAATTAGGCAAGCGAAGAATTACTAAGTATTAAGATCCCATTCATCTACAAACCTGTCAGACGCTGCAACTTCTTGGGATCTTAATACTTAGGAATTCTTCGCTTGCCTAATTCTTGGGCACGACCTACTTCCACATTGAACAAATGTGACACCACCTATGACTGCTGCACCTCTCCTGCCATACGGTTTATAAGCTGCTTCTCTGCTCATATGCCGTATTCTATTCAAGATTGATGGACTGAACACATCGACTCAAGGTTGAGGGACTGATTACCACATTCTCCTCCTGTTCTTCAAGTTTCTCCTACGTATGGACTGATGAAGCCACTGTGTGGCGAAACGTTTCCTCAATAAAGATACTCAAGAGTTGCACATGTGTCTAATTTATCAACATGTCGGTTCTCTGAACCATTCATCTACATGCCCACAGTTATTTTTAAGGGGACCTATCTTATCTCTAACTTTTGTTCCATATACCTGGAAAAAACTTTTTGGGTTAGTTTTAGAATCCCTAGCAACTTTAATTTCATAGTCCCTTTTAGCTTTTCTTATCCCCTTTTTAATGTCCCTCTTAATGTCAATATACTGATTCATAAGATGACCCTCACCTCTTTTGATATGCCTATAAATTCCTTTCTTATGCCCTAGTAGATATTTCAGCCTATTATTCATCCATTTTGGGTCATTTCTATTTGATCTAATTTCTTTATATGGGATAAACGTTCTTTGAGCAGCATGTATAGTGTTCAGAAAACTGTCATATTGATAGCTCTCTTCGTTACCCCAGTCAACAGATGATAAGTGTTCTCTAAGCCCATCATAATCTGCTAAGCGAAAATCTGGGACTGTTACTGAGTTATCGCTACTATCATACTTCCATTCAATGCTAAATGTAATTGATTTGTGGTCGCTAGCACCCAGTTCCTCTGAAATTTCTAAATTATTAACAAGGGATTCATTGTTTGAGATAACCAAGTCAAGCAGGTTACTTCCCCTTGTAGGTTGTCACAAACTGCTTCAAAAAACAATCCTGAACTACTTCTAAGAAGTCGTATGATTCTAAATTCCCAGTCAAGAAATTCCAATCAATATGACTAAAGTTAAAGTCTCCTAGAATTACTACATTATCGTGCCTTGTGGCCTTAACAATTTCCTCCCATAGTAGTCTCCCCTGGTCCCTATCTAAGTTTGGGGGACGGTATATCACTCCTAAAATCAGTTTTTCATGCCCCTCTGAAAATTCTATCCAAACAGACTCTGTATGTGTTACTTCAGACTTAATACCCGTTTTTATGCAACAGTTCAAGCGATCTCGGACATACAATGCCACCCCACCCCTCATACTTCTACCTACTTCTATCTACTTGGAACAATTTAAAACCCTGAATGTGACATTCCTCAGGCATGTCTCGACTTTTTGAATTAAACCACGTCTCAGTTAAGGCAAATACATCAATGTTACCTGCACTAGCAACTAATCTCAACTCGTCCATCTTATTCCTAGTGCTACGGTTATTAGCATAATAAACATTGAAAGACTCTCCGTTCTCTTTACCCTTCCTGCTCATTTCTGTTTTTCTACTAAACCTATTACTGTCCTTATCACCCAATGTCACTGGCTTTTCAATATCTACCTCGTTCTGATTATTACTAGTTCCCCTAGAACTCATAATATTACTGCACTGGGACTTCACTGTTTTCCTGCCAAAACCCATACCACTAACTATTCCTAGTTTAAAGTCCTAACAGCTCCCTCAACTGCAGTTGCCAGTGCTCCTACCCCAGACCTAGATAAGTGAACCCCATCCCTGGCATACATGTCATTTCTGCCATAGAAGAGGTCCCAGTTGTCAATGAATGTTACCGCATTTTCCTTACAGTATTTGTCCAGCCAGCAATTGACACCAATTGTCCTGGACAACCATTCATTTCCAACTCCTCTCCTTGGCAAAATACCACATATGACAGGGTTCCCACCCTTCCTCCTAATTATTTCTATTGCTGACCTATACCTGCTAATCAGGTCTTCACTCCTACGTCTGCCAACATCGTTGCCTCCAGAACTGAGACAGATAATAGGATTGCTCCCATTACCTCTCATGATGTCATCCAGACGGCTAACAATATCTTCCATCCCAGCCCCAGGAAAGCAAACCATCTGTCTCCTACTCCTGTCCTTCAAGCAGAATGCCTATCCATATACCTAACTTGGCTATACCCAACAACAACAATATTCTTACCTTCCTTGGTGTTGTTCGTCGTGACGTTCCCAGTAGTCGACTCACATTCGTCGGGTAGCACTGAGAATGTATTAGACATTTCCACAACAGTTTCCACGGCAGTCTCTTTCTTCTTCATCGTTTCTACCTTTCCATTCGTCTTCTTGATCGTCAACTTCGTTCCCTGCTGTCCAGCCACTGACCAGTTTCCTTTCTTGATCTGAGGACTCAAAACAGGAGAACTACTACGAATCTTCTTGTTTTCCTCGGTCAGTAGCCAACTCTCCATCTTCGCCATCCTCAATTCTTCCTTAAGCTGTTGGTAAAGTTGCTCGATGGAGGGCATCTTGCTTCAATTCGTAGAGAGCCCGCAAACAGGTCTTCACAGAGCTAAGTACACGTCACCACTGGGCTAAGTACACGTCACCACTGTCTAAGTACATGTCACCACTGTCTAAGTACACGTCACCATCCTAAATTTGAAACTACCCAAGGTTGTAGCCTCGGTAACCCTACTAGGGAGACTGTTCCTCTCATCAACTACCCTATTTCCAAACCAATACTTTCCTATATCCTTTCTAAATCTAAACTTGTCTAATTTGATACAAAGATAGGTAGGATAATTGATTCAAACGTAGATGTTAGGGAACTTCAGGAGGATTTAAACAGACTCTATTCTTGGTCAAAAAAGTGGCAGATGCAGTTCAAAGTAGATAAATGCAAGGTTCTGAAGCTCGGGAGTGTCCATAACCCTAGTACTTATAAGTTAAATGATGTAGAACTTAGCCATACAGATTCTGAAAAGGACTTGGGGGTTATGGTAAGCAGCAACCTTAAACCAAGACAGTAATGCCTAAGCATACGTAATAAGGCAAATAGATTACAGATTTGTGTATGACTTGAAAAAGCCCACCGTGTGGGCGAAACGTTGTTAATAAAGGATCACATTAAACAGTGGTGACGTGTACTTAGCTCAGTGGTGACGTGTACTTAGCTCAGTGGTAACGTGTACTTAGCTCAGTGGTGACGTGTACTTAGCTCAGTGGTGACGTGTACTTGGCTCAGTGGTGATGTGTACTTAGCTCAGTGGTGACGTGTACTTAGCTCAGTGGTGACGTGTACTTAGCCAGTGGTGACATGTACTTAGCTCAGTGGTGACGTGTACTTAGCTCTGTGAAGACCTGTTTGTGTGCTCTCTGTGAATCTGAACCATGATGCACTCTCTTGAGCAACTTTACCAGCAGCTGAGAGAAGAGCTCAGAGTTGCTAAGCTGGAGATACGGCGATTAACGGAGAAGAACAAGAGGATTCATAGTAATCCTCCTGTTGTGAGTCCCCAGGTTAAGAGGAGAGCTTGGTTAGTGGCCGGGCAACATGGAACCAAGCTGAGGATCAAGAAAACAGTTGGAGAGGCAGAAACAACAAGAAACCAGAAGACTACCGTGGAAACTTCCAACCCATTCTCCATGCTACCTGACGAATGTGAGTGTTCTACTGGGAATGCCACAACGAGCACCAAGGAAGCATTGGCAGACGTGAGTGAGACATCCCTAGAAACCCCAACGAAGACCATCGAGAACGTCTTGACGAATTCTACAAGTGGTGTAATGCTACCTGGCGAATGTGAGTCGACTACTCAGAGCATCACGACGGACGACGCCAAAGAAGGTAAAAACATTGTTGTTGTTGGGGATAGCCAGATTAGGTACATGGATAGGGCATTCTGCTTGAAGGATAGGAGTAGGAGACAGAGAGTGCGTTTTACTGGGGCTGGGATGAAGGATATTGTTAGCCGTCTGGATGACATCATGAGAGGTAATGGGAGCAATCCTATTATCTGTCTCAGTGCTGGAGGCAACGATGTTGGCAGATGTAGGAGTGAGGACCTGATTAGCAGGTATAGGTCAGCAATAGAGATAATTAGGAGGAAGGGTGGGAAACCTGTCATATGTGGCATTTTGCCAAGGAGAGGAGTTAGAAATGAATGGTTGTCCAGAGCAATTGGTGTCAATTGCTGGCTGGACAAATACTGTAAGGAAAATGCGGTAACATTCATTGACAACTGGGACCTCTTCTATGGCAGAAATGACATGTATGCCAGGGATGGGGTTCACTTATCTAGGTGTGGGGTGGGAGCACTGGCCAACGCAGTGGAGGGAGCTGTTAGGTCTTTAAACTAGGAATAGTTAGTGGTATGGGTTTTGGCAGGAAAACTGTGAAGTCGCAGGGTAGTAACATGAGTACTAGGAGAACTAGTAATAGGCAAAATGAGGTGGATATTGGAAAGCCAGTGGCACTAATTGACAAGGACAGTAATAGGTTTAGTGGAATAACAGAAAGGAGCAGGAAGGGTAAAGAGAGAGGAGGGTCATTAAATATTTATTACACAAATAGTCGCAGTGCTATGAATAAGATGGACGAGTTGAGACTAGTTGCTAGTGCAGGTAACATAGATGTATTTGGCATTACTGAGACGTGGTTTAATTCAAAAAGTCGGGACATGCCTGCAGAATGTCACATTCAGGGTTTTAAATTGTTCCAAGTAGATAGGAGTATCGGGAAGGGGGGTGGGGTGGCATTGTATGTCCGAGATCGCTTGAACTGTTGCATAAAAACGGGTATTAAGTCTGAAGTAACACATACAGAGTCTGTTTGGATAGAATTTTCAGAGGGGCATGAAAAATTAATTTTAGGTGTGATATACCGTCCCCCAAATTTAGATAGGGACCAGGGGAGACTACTATGGGGGGAAATTGTTAGGGCCACAAGGCACGATAATGTAGTAATTCTAGGAGACTTTAACTTTAGTCATATTGATTGGAATTTCTTGACTGGGAATTTAGAATCATACGATTTCTTAGAAGTAGTTCAGGATTGCTTTTTGAAGCAGTTTGTGACAGAACCTACAAGGGGTAATAACCTGCTTGACTTAGTTCTGGCAAACAATGAATCCCTTGTTAATAATTTAGAAGTTTCAGAGGAACTGGGTGCTAGCGACCACAAATCAATTACATTTAGAATTGAATGGAAGTATGATAGTAGGGATAACTCAGTAACAGTCCCAGATTTTCGCTTAGCAGATTACGATGAGCTTAGAGAACACTTATCATCTGTTGACTGGGGTAACGAAGAGAGCTATCAATATGACAGTTTTCTGAACATTATACATGCTGCTCAAAGAACGTTCATCCCTTATAAAGAAATTAGATCAAATAGAAATGACCCAAAATGGATGAATAATAGGCTGAAATATCTACTAGGGCATAAGAAAGGAATTTATAGGCGTATCAAAAGAGGCGAGGGTCATCTTATGAATCAGTATATTGACATTAAGAGGGACATTAAAAAGGGGATAAGAAAAGCTAAAAGGGACTATGAAATTAAAGTTGCTAGGGATTCTAAAACTAACCCAAAAAGTTTTTTCCAGGTCTATAGAACAAAAGTCAGAGATAAGATAGGTCCCCTTAAAAATAACTATGGGCATCTTACTGACAAAGAGAATGAAATGTGCTCGATTTTAAATAATTATTTTCTCTCGGTTTTTACACAGGAAGATACTAATAATATTCCGGTAATTAATTTTTATAGTGGATCAGAAGATAAATTATGTAACATCACAGTCACTAGTGAAATGGTTGTGAAGCAGATAGACCGACTGAAGCAAAATAAGTCACCGGGTCCTGATGAGGTTTTTTCAAGGGTTCTAAAGGAATGCAAAATGGAAGTCTGTGAACCATTAACTAATATTTTTAATTTATCTCTTCAAACAGGTGTAGTGTCTGATATGTGGAAGATGGCTAATGTAATTCCTATTTTTAAAACAGGGGACAAGTCGTTACTGTCAAATTACCGCCCAATAAGCCTGACCTCAATTGTAGGCAAATTACTAGAGTCAATTAAAGCTCAGATTATAAGAAACCATCTCGATAAGCATAGCTTGATTAATGATACTCAGCATGGATTCACAAGAGCCCAGTCTTGTCTAACTAATTTATTAACTTTCTTCAGTAAAGCTTTTGAGGCTGTTGACCACGATAATGAATTTGATATTATTTACTTAGATTTTAGTAAGGCATTTGATAGAGTTCCACACCAAAGACTGTTGAAAGTAGCAGCTCATGGCATTGGGGGAAGGGTGCTCTCGTGGATCGAATCATGGCTCACAGACAGGAAGCAGAGAGTGTCCATAAATGGGGTTAAATCCGAGTGGGGATCAGTAACAAGTGGCGTTCCACAGGGATCAGTCTTGGGCCCGTTGTTGTTTATAATATATATCAATGCTCTTGATGAAGGAATTACTAGTGATATGAGCAAATTCGCCGATGACACGAAGATAGGTAGGATAATTGATTCAAACGTAGATGTTAGGGAACTTCAGGAGGATTTAGACAAACTCTACTCTTGGTCAGAAAAGTGGCAGATGCAGTTCAATGTAGATAAATGCAAGGTTCTGAAGCTCGGGAGTGTCCATAACCCTAGCACTTATAAGTTAAATAATGTAGAACTTAACCATACAGATTGCGAAAAGGACTTGGGGGTTATAGTAAGCAGCAACCTTAAACCAAGACAGCAATGCCTAAGCGTACGTAATAAAGCAAATAGATTACTGGGATTTATATCAAGAAGTGTAAGCAACAGAAGTCCAGAGGTCATACTGCAGCTTTATACATCATTAGTAAGGCCTCACCTAGATTATGCAGCTCAATTCTGGTCTCCATATTACAGAATGGACATAAATTCGTTAGAAAACATTCAGCGTAGGATGACTAAATTAATACATAGCATTAGAAATCTTCCTTATGAAGAAAGATTGAAAACTCTTAAGTTACATTCACTTGTTAGACGAAGAATGAGGGGAGACCTGATCGAAGTGTATAAGTGGAAGATAGGTATTAATAAAGGGGATATTAACAAGGTCTTGAGGATATCTCTCCAAGAGAGAACCCGCAGTAATGGATTTAAATTAGATAAGTTTAGATTTAGAAAGGACATAGGAAAGTATTGGTTTGGAAATAGGGTAGTAGATGAGTGGAACAGTCTACCTAGTTGGGTTATTGAGGCTAGGACTTTGGGTAGTTTCAAATTTAGGTTGGATAAATACATGAGTGGGATGGGTTGGATTTGAGTGGGACTTGCACATCAGAGCTTATTTCTTGGGTAGCGTTGAGGGTTGGGTTGGTCAGATGTTTGTTAGTGGGATGAATTGTAAAGGGCCTGCCTAGTATGGGCCAACAGGCCTGCTGTAGTGTTCCTCCTTTCTGATGTTCTTATGAGTAGAGTTTGTCTAAGTCCTTCTGAAGTTCCATAACATCTACCTTTGAATCAATTATCCTACCTATCTTCGTGTCATCGGCGAATTTGCTCATATCACTAGTAATTCCTTCATCAAGAGCATTGATATATATTATAAACAACAACGGGCCCAAGACTGATCCCTGTGGAACGCCACTTGTTACTGATCCCCACTCGGATTTAACCCCATTTATGGACACTCTCTGCTTCCTGTCTGTGAGCCATGATTCGATCCACGAGAGCACCCTTCCCCCAATGCCATGAGCTGCTACTTTCTTCAACAGTCTTTGGTGAGGAACTCTATCAAATGCCTTACTAAAATCTAAGTAATTAATATCAAATTCTTTATCGTGGTCAACAGCCTCAAAAGCTTTACTGAAGAAAGTTAATAAATTAGTTAGACAAGACCGGCCTCTTGTGAATCCATGCTGAGTATCATTAATCAAGCTATGCTTATCGAGATGGCTTCTTATAATCTCAGCTATAATTGACTCTAGTAATTTGCCTACAATTGAGGTCAGGCTTATTGGGCGGTAATTTGACGGTAACGACTTGTCCCCTGTTTTAAAAATAGGAATTACATTAGCCATCTTCCACATATCAGACACTACACCTGTTTGAAGAGATAAATTAAAAATATTAGTTAATGGTTCACAGTTCTATTTTGCATTCCTTAAGAACCCTTGAAAAAACCTCATCAGGACCCAGTGACTTATTTTGCTTCAGTCGGTCTATCTGCTTCACAACCATTTCACTAGTGACTGTGATGTTACATAAATTATCTTCTTCTGGCCCACTATAAAAATTAATTACCAGAATATTATTAGTGTCTTCATGTGTAAAAACCGAGAGAAAATAATTATTTAAAATCGAGCACATTTCATTCTCTTTGTCAGTATGATGCCCATAGTTATTTTTAAGGGGACCTATCTTATCTCTGACTTTTGTTCTATATACCTGAAAAAAAACTTTTTGGGTTAGTTTTAGAATCCCTAGCAACTTTAATTTCATAGTCCCTTTTAGCTTTTCTTATCCCCTTTTTAATGTCCCTCTTAAGATGACCCTCGCCTCTTTTGATATGCCTATAAATTCCTTTCTTATGCCCTAGTAGATATTTCAGCCTATTATTCATCCATTTTGGGTCATTTCTGTTTGATCTAATTTCTTTATAAGGGATAAACGTTCTTTGAGCAGCATGTATAGTGTTCAGAAAACTGTCATATTGATAGCTCTCTTCGTTACCCCAGTCAACAGATGATAAGTGTTCTCTAAGCCCATCGTAATCTGCTAAGCGAAAATCTGGGACTGTTACTGAGTTATCCCTACTATCATACTTCCATTCAATGCTAAATGTAATTGATTTGTGGTCGCTAGCACCCAGTTCCTCTGAAACTTCTAAATTATTAACAAGGGATTCATTGTTTGCCAGAACTAAGTCAAGCAGGTTATTACCCCTTGTAGGTTCAGTCACAAACTGCTTCAAAAAACAATCCTGAACTACTTCTAAGAAGTTGTATGATTCTAAATTCCCAGTCAAGAAACTCCAATCAATATGACTAAAGTTAAAGTCTCCTAGAATTACTACATTATCGTGCCTTTTTGGCCTTAACAATTTCCTCCCATAGTAGTCTCCCTTGGTCCCTATCTAAGTTTGGGGGACGGTATATCACTCCTAAAATCAGTTTTTCATGCCCCTCTGAAAATTCTATCCAAACAGACTCTGTATGTGTTACTTCAGACTTAATACCCGTTTTTATGCAGCAGTTCAAGCGATCTCGGACATACAATGCCACCCCACCCCCCTTCCCGATACTTCTATCTACTTTGAATTAAACCACGTCTCAGTTAAGGCAAATACATCAATGTTACCTGCACTAGCAACTAATCTCAACTCGTCCATCTTATTCCTAGCACTACGGCAATTAGCATAATAAACATTGAAAGACTCTCCTTTCTCTTTACCCTTCCTGCTCATTTCTGTTTTTCTACTAAACCTATTACTGTCCTTATCACCCAAAGTCACTGGCTTTTCAATATCTACCTCGTTCTGCTTATTACTAGTTCCCCTAGAACTCGTAATATTACTACACTGGGACTTCACTGTTTTCCTGCCAAAACCCATACCACTAACTATTCCTAGTTTAAAGTCCTAGCAGCTCCCTCAACTGCAGTTGCCAGTGCTCCCACCCCAGACCTAGATAAGTGAACCCCATCCCTGGCATACATGTCATTTCTGCCATAGAAGAGGTCCCAGTTGTCAATGAATGTTACCGCATTTTCCTTACAGTATTTGTCCAGCCAGCAATTGACACCTAGTGCCCTGGACAACCATTCGTTTCCAACTCCTCTCCTTGGCAAAATACCACATATGACAGGGTTCCCACCCTTACTCCTAATTATTTCTATTGCTGACCTATACCTGCTAATCAGGTCTTCACTCCTATGTCTGCCAACATCGTTGCCTCCAGCACTGAGACAGATAATAGGATTGCTCCCATTACCTCTCATGATGTCATCCAGACGGCTAACAATATCCTCCATCCCAGCCCCAGGAAAGCAAACTCTCTGTCTCCTACTCCTGTCCTTCAAGCAGAACGCCCTATCCATATACCTAACTTGGCTATCCCCAACAACAACAATATTCTTACCTTCCTTGGTGTCGTTCGTCATGACGTTCCCTGTAGTCGACTCACATTCGTCGGGTAGCACTGAGAATGTATTAGACATTTCCACAACAGTTTCCACGGCAGTCTCTTTCTTCTTCATCGTTTCTACCTTTCCATTCGTCTTCTTGATCGTCAACTTCGTTCCCTGCTGTCCAGCCACTGACCAGTTTCCTTTCTTGACCTGAGGACTCAAAACAGGAGGACTACTACGAATCTTCTTGTTTTCCTCGGTCAGTCGCCGAATCTCCATCTTCGCCATCCTTAATTCTTCCTTAAGCTGTCTGTCGTCTGTCACCTGGCTCCGTTATGTTGACGACATTCTCCTCATAACTCCTAAACGCTTCAACGTTCAAGCTCTCCAAGACAAGTTCAACCAGGTCGAGCCTTCAATCCAGTTCACACTTGAACAAGTCGACAACACTCTTCCTTTATTTGATGTTCTGCTCTGCAAAGCTGACCACAAACTTCATTTTAAAGTCTATCGAAAACCCACCAACCAAAACGATCTTCTCCACTTCTACTCTCACCACGACACCAAAACCAAACGTGGTGTAATTATAGGCTTCTTCCTGCGTGCACTCAGAATCTGCAGCAATGAGTTCCTTGAGGAAGAATGCACTATAATTGAACAAGTATTTTCTAAACTCCACTATCCTCGTCACTTTATCAGAGACTGCAGACGGCGGGCATTAAACATCTTCAACACACCCAGAGAAGACACTGCCGAGAAGAGATACATAGTCCTCCCCACCAACTCCATTGCCAAACATGTTTCCAACATCTTTTCCAATACATCATTCCAAATATCTACCTCCACAACCACGACCATCAAGGACATCACCAGTAGTAGACAGGACAAGCCTCCATCCTCTGCAGGGGTATACATAATCCCTTGTAATGACTGCAACAAATTATATGTGGGCGAAACATCAAGAGACCTCCAAACACGTATTTCAGAACACCAATATGCAAGCAGGACTGACGATACAAGGAATGCCTGTGTACAACATCGCAATTCACACAACCATTTAATTAACTACAGAAACTCAAGACTTATCGCCACAGAAGACAACACTCAATACCGAAGAATCCTGGAATCATCGCTTATCTCTATAACCAACAATTTCAACCAGAACAACGGCTTCTATAACATAGCTGAACCACTCGCCATGAAACTTCTTCATCGCTATCCCACATAAGAACATAGAACACTGCAGAAGGTCTACTCACAACTTGTCCAATACCCCTGCCAAGCTACCCAAGACTCTATAACCCCACCCGGTAGATCATCAGATTTGTAGATGAATGGTTCAGAGAATCGACATGTTGATAAATTAGACACATGTGCAACTCTTGGGTATCTTTATTGAGGAAACGTTTCGCCACACAGTGGCTTCATCAGTCCATACATAGGAGAAACTTGAAGAACAGGAGGAGAATGAGGTAATCAGTCCCTCAATCTTGAGTCGATGTGTTCAGTCCATCAATCTTGAATAGAATACGGCATATGAGCGGAGAAGCAGCTTATAAACTGTATGGCAGGAGAGGTGCAGCAGTCATAGGTGGTGTCACATTTGTTCAATGTGGAAGTAGGTCGTGCACAAGAATTAGTCAAGCGAAGAATTCCTAAGTATTAAGATCCCAAGAAGTTGCAGCGTCTGACAGGTTTGTAGATGAATGGTTCCGAGAACCGACATGTTGATTAATTAGACACATGTGCAACTCTTGGGTATCTTTATTGAGGAAACACTTCGCCACACAGTGGCTTCATCAATCCATACGTAGGAGAAACTTGAAGAACAGGAGGAGAATGAGGTAATCAGTCCCTCAACCTTGAGTCGATGTGTTCAGTCCATCAATCTTGAATAGAATACGGCATATGAGCGGAGAAGCAGCTTATAAACTGTATGGCAGGAGAGGTGCAGCAGTCATAGGTGGTGTCACATTTGTTCAATGTGGAAGTAGGTCGTGCACAAGAATTAGTCAAGCGAAGAATTCCTAAGTATTAAGATCCCAAGAAGTTGCAGCGTCTGACAGGTTTGTAGATGAATGGTTCCGAGAACCGACATGTTGATTAATTAGACACATGTGCAACTCTTGGGTATCTTTATTGAGGAAACACTTCGCCACACAGTGGCTTCATCAATCCATACGTAGGAGAAACTTGAAGAACAGGAGGAGAATGAGGTAATCAGTCCCTCAACCTTGAGTCGATGTGTTCAGTCCATCAATCTTGAATAGAATACGGCATATGAGCGGAGAAGCAGCTTATAAACCGTACGGCAGGAGAGGTGCAGCAGTCATAGGTGGTGTCACATTTGTTCAATGTGGATAAATCCAAGTAATCTGTTGGCCTTGTTGTGCACACTAAGGCACTGCTGTCTTGGCTTTAGATTTCTGGTTACCATTACTCCCAAGTCTTTTTCACATTCTGTATGATCAAGCTCCACTTCACCTAGATTATAGCTTCGAGGGTTATTTTCATTACCAAGGGCAAGTACCTTACACTTATCCACAATGAACTTCATCTGCCATTTTTCAGACCAAGACATTAATTTGTCCAAATCGTCCTGGAGTTCATTGATATCCTCCTCAGAGTGAATTATACGGCCTATCTTTGTATCATCAGCAAACTTACTCATGTCACTCGTAATCCCTTCATCAAGGTCATTAATGTAAATTATGAACAAGAGAGGGCCTAAAACTGATCCTTGTGGAACGCCACTAGTGACTAATCCCCATTCAGATTTTACTCCATTAATGGTAACTCTCTGCTTTCTATTGGTAAGCCATGCCTCAATCCATGCTAGAACTTTACCTCCTATACAATGAGCTGCCACTTTTCTTAAGAGTCTCTTGCGAGATACTCTATCGAAGGCTTTACTAAAATCTAAATAAACAATATCATATTCCTTATCACTGTCAACTGCCTCAAATGTTCTATTGAAGAACGTCAGTAAGTTTGTCAGGCAGGAACGACCTCTCGTGAATCCATGCTGAGATTCATTTATCAAGTTATGCTCTTCAAGGTGACTTCTGATAATGCCAGCTATAATTGATTCTAATAACTTGTCCACTATAGATGTCAGGCTTATTGGACGGTAATTTAAAGGAGTGGACTTATCCCCTGATTTGAATATAGGAACCACATTAGCCATCTTCCACAACTCTGGCACAACACCGGTAAGGATGGATGCATTGAATACACTCCTTAATGGCTGACTAAGCTCCATCTTGCATTCCTTAAGTACCCTGGAAAACAGCTCATCGGGTCCCGGGGACTTATTTTGCTTCAGTTTGTCTATCTGTTTAATAACCATGTCCCTCGTGACAGTAATATTAGTTAACTTAAATTCATCAGGAACTAAATAATTGTTAATTACTGGAATCTCATTTACATCTTCCTGTGTAAAAACTGACAAAAAATAGTCATTAAATAAGGAACACATTTCCAGTTCATTATCCGTCAGCTGTCCATTCCCAATTTTCAGAGGTCCTACTTTTTCCTTCACTTTCGTCCTATACACTTGAAAGAACCCCTTTGGATTAGTTTTTGATTCATTAGCAACTTTAATATCATAGTCACGTTTAGCCTTTCTAATCCCCTTTTTTACTTCTCTTTTAAGCTGAACATATTGGTCAGTAAGGTTAACCTCTCCTCTTCTGATGCGCCTATAAATTCCCCTTTTCTCCCCTAATAGATGCTTTAGCCTCCTGTTAACCCATTTGGGATCATTATTATTAGACCTAATATCTCTCTGGGGAATGTATATACTCTGGGCACGGAGTACATTATTAAGAAAACAATCATAAAAGCAGATCCCTTCATAATCATAAGTATGATCATCGTCAATAAAATCATTAGCTAGATAACCCCAATCAAGATTAGACAGGTGTTCCCTAAGTCCATTATAATCGGCAGAACGAAAATCAGGGATTTTTACTGTATTATCATTATTCTTGCATTCCCAGTTAATGCTAAAAGTGATGGATTTGTGATCACTTGCGCCAAGCTCTTCAGTGATCTCCAGATTATTCACGAGTGTTTCCTTATTTGACAAGACTAGGTCTAGCAAATTATTATCCCTGGTAGGCTCTGTTACGCCCTGCTTCAGAAAACAGTCCTGAACTGTTTCCATAAAGTCACTGGACTCTAGATTACCTGTCAAAGAATTCCAGTCAATTTGACTAAAGTTAAAGTCCCCTACTATGACTATGTTATTGTGTCTAGAAGCCCTAACAATTTCGTCCCAAAGAAGTCTCCCTCTATCGTGATCCAAGCCTGGAGGTCGGTATATTACACCTAGAATTAGTTTTTCTTGACCCTCTACGAACTCTACCCAAACAGATTCTGTTACTGCTCCATCTATTTTTATTCCTGTTTTTATGCAACAATTAATATTTTCTCGAACATATAATGCAACTCCTCCCCCTTCCCATTAGATCTATCCACATTGAACAACTTAAATCCCTGAATATTACACTCAGCAGTCATATCCCGACTCTCATACCACGTTTCAGTTAATGCAATGATATCAAACTTCCCAGCACATGCTACCAAACGTAGTTCATTAATTTTATTTCTTGCACTTCGACTGTTAGCATAAAATACCATCATATGTTTTTTCTTCTGCACATTTTTCCTATTGATCTTTGTTTTTACACAATTCCTGAAATTATCATTACCCAGAGTTACTCCATGACAGTTACTATTAAGATTCTTAATATCAGAGCATAAGTCAATATATCCATACTTATTATTTATCATTTTTAAACCCATACCTCTAACTAATTCTAGTTTAAAGTCCTAACAACCCCCTCAACTGAGTTAGCAAGAAAACCCACACCTGCCCTGGATAAGTGAACCCCATCCCTGGCATACATGTCATTTCGGCCATAGAAGTTGTCCCAGTTGTCAATGAATGGTACTGCATTATCCTTACAGTGTTTATCCAGCCAACAATTAATACCAATTGTTCTGGACAACCATTCATTACCAACACCTCTTCTTGGCAAAATGCCACATATAACAGGGTGCCCCCCCTTCTTCCTAATTATGTCTATAGCTGTCCTGAACTTTCTAACTAAATCCTCACTTCTATGCTTGCCTACATCATTGCCTCCAGCACTGAGGCAAATAATAGGATTAATCCCATTACCATTCATGATGTTGTCAAGCCGGCTAACAATGTCCTCCATCCCAGCCCCAGGAAAGCAAACCCTCTGTCTCCTACTCCTGTCCTTCAAGCAGAATGCCCTATCCATGTATCTAACCTGGCTATCACCAACAACTACAATATTCTTACCTTCCTTGTCGTTCGTCGTGACGATCCCAGTAGTCGACTCACATTCGTTGGGTAGCACCGAGAATGCGTTGGAGGTTTCCACAAGAGTTTCTACAGCAGAATCTTTCTTCTTCATCGTTTCTGGATTTCCATTCGTCTTCTTGATTGTCAACTTCGTCGTCCCCTGCTGTCCAGCCACTGACCACGATCCCTTCTTGACCTGAGGACTCGAAACAGGAGGACTACTACGAATCCTCTTGTTCTCCTCGGTCAATCGCCGTATCTCCATCTTCGCTGCCCTCAATTCTTCCTTAAGCTGCTGGTAAAGTTGCTCGATGGAGGGCATCTTGGTTCAGTCCATGCGAGCACACAAGACACTTCTTCACAGAGTTAAGTACAGGTCACCACTGAGTTAAGTACAGTGAACTGCATCTGCCACTTTTCTGACCAGGTATCGAATTTGTCTAAATCCTCCTGAAGTTCCCTGATATCTACGTTTGAATCAATTATCCTACCTATCTTTGTGTCATCGGCGAATTTGCTCATTTCACTAGTAATACCCTCATCAAGGTCATTGATATATATTATAAACAACAACGGGCCAAAGACTGATCCCTGTGGTACGTCACTTGTTACAGATCCCCACTCGGATTTAACCCCATTTATGGACACTGCTTCCTGTCTGTGAGCCATGACTCGATCCATGAGAGCACTTTTCCCCCAGTGCCATGAGCTGCCACTTTCTTTAACAGTCTTTGGTGCGGTACTTTATCAAAAGCCTTACTAAAATTTAAATAAACAATATCAAATTCTTTATCGTGATAACAGCCTCAAAAGCTTTACTGAAGAAAGTTAATAATTAGTTAGACAAGAAAGGCCTCTCGTGAATCCATGCTGAGTATCATTAATCAGATTGTGCTTAGCTGCATGCGTGATTTTTGTAGGATCGTTGGCCTAGTGGTAAGGTGATGCGCACATTGTGCTGTCTCTGGAAGCGGTACAAGGTTCGTAGGGTCGAGTCCTGGCCTGCCTCAGTTTGGTAAATGATATATAATTTATATATATAGATATATATATATACTATATATATAATTTATATATATAGATATATATATATATATATATATAATAAGAAAAAGTTTTGGAGTGAGATTAACAAGTTAAGAAAGCCTAGAGAACAAATGGATTTGTCAGTTAAAAATAGGAGAGGAGAGTTATTAAATGGGGAGTTAGAGGTATTGGGAAGATGGAGGGAATATTTTGAGGAACTGTTAAATGTTGATGAAGATAGGGAAGCTGTGATTTCGTGTATAGGGCAAGGAGGAATAACATCTTGTAGGAGTGAGGAAGAGCCAGTTGTGAGTGTGGGGGTAGTTCGTGAGGCAGTAGGTAAAATGAAAGGGGGTAAGGCAGCTGGGATTGATGGGATAAAGATAGAAATGTTAAAAGCAGGTGGGGATATAGTTTTGGAGTGGTTGGTGCAATTATTTAATAAATGTATGGAAGAGGGTAAGGTACCTAGGGATTGGCAGAGAGCATGCATAGTTCCTTTGTATAAAGGCAAAGGGGATAAAAGAGAGTGCAAAAATTATAGGGGGATAAGTCTGTTGAGTATACCTGGTAAAGTGTATGGTAGAGTTATAATTGAAAGAATTAAGAGTAAGACGGAAAATAGGATAGCAGATGAACAAGGAGGCTTTAGGAAAGGTAGGGGGTGTGTGGACCAGGTGTTTACAGTGAAACATATAAGTGAACAGTATTTAGATAAGGCTAAAGAGGTCTTTGTGGCATTTATGGATTTGGAAAAGGCGTATGACAGGGTGGATAGGGGGGCAATGTGGCAGATGTTGCAAGTGTATGGTGTAGGAGGTAGGTTACTGAAAGCAGTGAAGACTTTTTACGAGGATAGTGAGGCTCAAGTTAGAGTATGTAGGAAAGAGGGAAATTTTTTCCCAGTAAAAGTAGGCCTTAGACAAGGATGTGTGATGTCACCGTGGTTGTTTAATATATTTATAGATGGGGTTGTAAGAGAAGTAAATGCGAGGGTCTTGGCAAGAGGCGTAGAGTTAAAAGATAAAGAATCACACACAAAGTGGGAGTTGTCACAGCTGCTCTTTGCTGATGACACTGTGCTCTTGGGAGATTCTGAAGAGAAGTTGCAGAGATTGCTGGATGAATTTGGTAGGGTGTGCAAAAGAAGAATATTAAAGGTGAATACAGGAAAGAGTAAGGTTATGAGGATAACAAAAAGATTAGGTGATGAAAGATTGAATATCAGATTGGAGGGAGAGAGTATGGAGGAGGTGAACGTATTCAGATATTTGGGAGTGGACGTGTCAGCAGATGGGTCTATGAAAGATGAGGTGAATCATAGAATTGATGAGGGAAAAAGAGTGAGTGGTGCACTTAGGAGTCTGTGGAGACAAAGAACTTTGTCCTTGGAGGCAAAGAGGGGAATGTATGAGAGTATAGTTTTACCAACGCTCTTATATGGGTGTGAAGCATGGGTGATGAATGTTGCAGCGAGGAGAAGGCTGGAGGCAGTGGAGATGTCATGTCTGAGGGCAATGTGTGGTGTGAATATAATGCAGAGAATTCGTAGTTTGGAAGTTAGGAGGAGGTGCGGGATTACCAAAACTGTTGTCCACAGGGCTGAGGAAGGGTTGTTGAGGTGGTTCGGACATGTAGAGAGAATGGAGCGAAACAGAATGACTTCAAGAGTGTATCAGTCTGTAGTGGAAGGAAGGCGGGGTAGGGGTCGGCCTAGGAAAGGTTGGAGGGAGGGGGTAAAGGAGGTTTTGTGTGCGAGGGGCTTGGACTTCCAGCAGGCATGCATGAGCGTGTTTGATAGGAGTGAATGGAGACAAATGGTTTTTAATACTTGACGTGCTGTTGGAGTGTGAGCAAAGTAACATTTATGAAGGGATTCAGGGAAACCGGCAGGCCGGACTTGAGTCCTGGAGATGGGAAGTACAGTGCCTGCACTCTGAAGGAGGGGTGTTAATGTTGCAGTTTAAAAACTGTAGTGTAAAGCACCCTTCTGGCAAGACAGTGATGGAGTGAATGATGGTGAAAGTTTTTCTTTCTCGGGCCACCCTGCCTTGGTGGGAATCGGCCAGTGTGATAATTTAAATATATATATATATATATATAATATATATATATATATATATAATATATATATAATATATGTAATATATATATTATATTTTTTTTATTATTATCACACTGGCCGATTCCCACCAAGGCAGGGTGGCCCGAAAAAGAAAAACTTTCACCATCATTCACTCCATCACTGTCTTGCCAGAAGGGTGCTTTACACTACAGTTTTTAAACTGCAACATTAACACCCCTCCTTCAGAGTGCAGGCACTGTACTTCCCATCTCCAGGACTCAAGTCCAGCTTGCCGGTTTCCCTGAACCCCTTCATAAATGTTACTTTGCTCACACTCCAACAGCACGTCAAGTATTAAAAACCATTCGTCTCCATTCACTCCTATCAAACACGCTCACGCATGCCTGCTGGAAGTCCAAGCCCCTCGCACACAAAACCTCCTTTACCCCCTCCCTCCAACCTTTCCTAGGCCGACCCCTACCCCGCCTTCCTTCCACTACAGACTGATACACTCTTGAAGTCATTCTGTTTCGCTCCATTCTCTCTACATGTCCGAACCACCTCAACAACCCTTCCTCAGCCCTCTGGACAACAGTTTTGGTAATCCCCACCTCCTCCTAACTTCCAAACTACGAATTCTCTGCATTATATTCACACCACACATTGCCCTCAGACATGACATCTCCACTGCCTCCAGCCTTCTCCTCGCTGCAACATTCATCACCCATGCTTCACACCCATATAAGAGTGTTGGTAAAACTATACTCTCATACATTCCCCTCTTTGCCTCCAAGGACAAAGTTCTTTGTCTCCACAGACTCCTAAGTGCACCACTCACCCTTTTCCCCTCATCAATTCTATGATTCACCTCATCCTTCATAGACCCATCCGCTGACACGTCCACTCCCAAATATCTGAATACATTCACTTCCTCCATACTCTCTCCCTCCAATCTGATATCCAATCTTTCATCACCTAATATTTTTGTTATCCTCATAACCTTACTCTTTCCTGTATTCACTTTTAATTTTCTTCTTTTGCACACCCTACCAAATTCATCCACCAATCTCTGCAACTTCTCTTCAGAATCTCCCAAGAGCACAGTGTCATCAGCAAAGAGCAACTGTGACAACTCCCACTTTATGTGTGATTCTTTATCTTTTAACTCCACGCCTCTTGTCAAGACCCTCGCATTTACTTCTCTTACAACCCCATCTATAAATATATTAAACAACCACGGCGACATCACACATCCCTGTCTAAGGCCTACTTTTACTGGGAAATAATTTCCCTCTTTCCTATGTACTCTAACTTGAGCCTCACTATCCTCGTAAAAACTCTTCACTGCTTTCAGTAACCTACCTCCTACACCATACACCTGCAACATCTGCCACATTGCCCCCCTATCCACCCTGTCATACGCCTTTTCCAAATCCATAAATGCCACAAAGACCTCTTTAGCCTTATCTAAATACTGTTCACTTATATGTTTCACTGTAAACACCTGGTCCACACACCCCCTACCTTTCCTAAAGCCTCCTTGTTCATCTGCTATCCTATTCTCAGTCTTACTTTTAATTCTTTCAATAATAACTCTACCATACACTTTACCAGGTATACTCAACAGACTTATCCCCCTATAAT
The DNA here is from genome assembly GCF_038502225.1 of Cherax quadricarinatus. NCBI lineage: Eukaryota > Metazoa > Arthropoda > Malacostraca > Decapoda > Parastacidae > Cherax > Cherax quadricarinatus. The sequence goes on from NC_091353.1 coordinate 14,238,969, forward strand.
TTTTGCACTCTCTTTTGTCCCCTTTGCCTTTATACAAAGGAACTATGCTTGCTCTCTGCCAATCCCTAGGTACCTTACCCTCTTCCATACATTTATTAAATAATTGCACCAACCACTCCAAAACTATATCCCCACCTGCTTTTAACATTTCTATCTTTAACCCATCAATCCCGGCTGCCTTACCCCCTTTCATTTTACCTACTGCCTCACGAACTTCCCCCACACTCACAACTGGCTCTTCCTCACTCCTACAAGATGTTATTCCTCCTTGCCCTATACACGAAATCACAGCTTCCCTATCTTCATCAACATTTAACAA
>NC_091353.1:14244287-14364287 GCF_038502225.1 Cherax quadricarinatus
CCATCACAGCCTGGTTGATCTGGCACCTGGTGGAAGCAGTGATCCAGTTTTCTCTTGAAGACTTCTACACTTGTTCCAGCAATATTTTTGATGTCTTCTGGTAGCAGGTTGGAGTCTTGGACCACGCATATTGATACAGTGTTTTCTTATTGTGTTCATTGTGGCCCTGGTTTTCACGGGGTTTATTTTGCACTTCCCCCCATATCTCTTACTCCAGTATGTTGTTATGGCAGTGTGTAAGTTAGGCACCAGGCACTCCAGTTCCTGGCCACAATATACCTAATAGCACTCACAATATACACAATAACCTACAATATACACAATACCCACAATAACACCCACAATGTACACAATAACCCACAATATACACAATAATACCCACAATGTACACAATAACCCACAATATACACAGTAACACCCACAATTTACACAACCCACAATAACACCCACAATATACACAATAACACCCAGAACAACACCTATGTATGGAACATTTGATCTGTGTTCTCCAAGCATAACATTATCTACACAATAACGTACGTATAACGATGATATGACTGTATTCTGTACGTGTTCTTAGTTCTGACACACCTGTCACCCGTCAGACACACCTGTCATCCGTCACACACCTGACAATCATCAGACACACCTGACACTCGTCACACACCTGACAATCATCAGACACACCTGACACTCGTCACACACACCTGACGATCATCAGACACACCTGACACTCATCACACACACACACACACACTACAGACCAGTGTCACTGACATGTATAGTATGCAAAATCATGGAGAAGATTATCAGGAGAAGAGTGGTGGAACACCTAGAAAGGAATGATCTCATCAACAGCAGCCAACATGGTTTCAGGGAAGGGAAATCCTGTGTCACAAACCTACTGGAGTTCTATGACATGGTGAAAGCAGTAAGACAAGAGAGAGAGGGGTGGGTGGATTGCATTTTCTTGGACTGCAAGAAGGCGTTTGACACAGTTCCACACAAGAGATTAGTGCAAAAACTGGAGGACCAAGCAGGGATAACAGGGAAGGCACTACAATGGATCAGGGAATACTTGTCAGGAAGACAGCAGCGAGTCATGGTACGTGGCGAGGTGTCAGAGTGGGCACCTGTGACCAGCGGGGTCCCACAGGGGTCAGTCCTAAGACCAGTGCTGTTTCTGGTATTTGTGAACGACATGACTGAAGGAATAGACTCCGAAGTGTCCCTGTTTGCAGATGACGTAAAGTTGATGAGAAGAATTCATTCGATCGAAGACCAGGCAGAACTACAAAGGGATCTGGACAGGCTGCAGACCTGGTCCAGCAATTGACTACTGGAGTTCAACCCCACCAAGTGTAAAGTCATGAAGATTGGGGAAGGGCAAAGAAGACCGCAGACGGAGTACAGTCTAGGGGGCCAGAGACTACAAACCACTCAAGGAAAAAGATCTTGGGGTGAGCATAACACCAGGCACATCTCCTGAAGCGCACATCAACCAAATAACTGCTGCAGCATATGGGCGCCTAACAAACCTCAGAACAGCATTCCGACATCTTAATAAGGAATCGTTCAGGACCCTGTACGCCGTGTACGTTAGGCCCATGTTGGAATATGCGGCACCAGTTTGGAACCCACACCTAGCCAAACACGTAAAGAAACTAGAGAAAGTGCAAAGATTTGCAACAAGACTAGTCCCATAGCTAAGAGGTATGTCCTACGAGCAGAGGTTAATGGAAATCAACCTGACGACACTGGAGGACAGGAGAGATAGGGGGGACATGATAACGACATACAAATTACTGAGAGGAATTGACAAGTTGGACAAAGACAGGATGTTCCAGAGATTGGACACAGTAACAAGGGGACACAGTTGGAATTTGAAGACACAGATGAATCACAGGGATGTTAGGAAGTATTTCTTCAGCCACAGAGTAGTCAGGAAGTGGAATAGTTTGGGAAGCGATGTAGTGGAGGCAGGATCCATACATAGCTTTAAGCAGAGGTATGATAAAGCTCACGGTTCAGGGAAAGTGACTCAGTAGCGACCAGTGAAGAGGCGGGGCCAGGAGCTAGGAATCGACCCCTGCAACCTCAATTAGGTGAGTACACACACACACACCTGACTCGTCACACACACGTGACACTCGTCACATACACCTGACACTCGTCACACACACCTGACACTCGTCACACGCACCTGACACTCGTCACACACTTGACACTCGTCACACACACCTGACACTCGTCACACACACTTGACACTCGTCACACACACCTGATACTCGTCACACACACCTGACACTCGTCACACACACACCTGACACTCGTCACACACACCTGACAGTCGTCACACACACCTGACACTCGTCACACACACTTGACACTCGTCACACACACCTGACACTCGTTACATACACCTGACACTCGTCACACACACTTGACACTCGTCACACACACTTGACACTCGTCACACACACTTGACACTCGTCACACACACTTGACACTCGTCACACACACCTGACACTCGTCACATACACCTGACACCAAAATAGCAACGCTGGTAAAATATTGACAAGTTTAAAGGCAAACTGTGGCAAGACTGCAGCCAGCACCACAACTGATACCACCAGTGATACCAGCATCACCAATGATACCAGCACTACTAGTGATACCACCACTGATAAATGGTTTAAAAACCGACAAGTTGAGGGTTGAGACACTTATGCAACATACTGAAGAAACGTTTCGCCACACAGTGGCTTCATCAGTCCAATACAAAGTAGAGAGGGGTAAGGAGAGGAACTGATTACTACAAACTACTCCTCTCTATACCCTCTCTCTGTTTTGTATTGGACTGATGAAGCCAGTGTGTGGCGAAATGTTTCTTCAATAAAGATTCCCATATGCTGCATAAGTGTCTCAAACACCACCCTTTCCCTGGTTTGTTTACAATGGTGTCGTTACAATATCCCGAGTTCTGGTGATGCTCCTGTCACCTTCCTGACCTTTAATTCGTTTGTCTTAATTTGTTTTCTAAAGGATAAATTATCTGACCTTAATATTCTTCAGTCTTTTATACGTTCCTTTCCTTCTGTTACACATTCTTGTATTTTATGCCCCGTGTTTGTTCATCTTCCTTCTTTACGTATCATTTTATGCCCCGTGTTTGTTCATCTTCCTTCTTTACGTATCATTTTATGCCCCGTGTTTGTTCATCTTCCTTCTTTACGTATCATTTTATGCCCCGTGTTTGTTCATCTTCCTTCTTTACGTATCATTTTATGCTCCGTGTTTGTTCATCTTCCTTCTTTACGTATCATTTTACGCCCCATGTTTGTTCATCTTCCTTCTTTACGTATCATTTTATGCTCCGTGTTTGTTCATCTTCCTTCTTTACGTATCATTTTATGCCCCGTGTTTGTTCATCTTCCTTCTTTACGTATCATTTTATGCCCCGTGTTTGTTCATCTTCCTTCTTTACGTATCATTTTACGCCCCATGTTTGTTCATCTTCCTTCTTTACGTATCATTTTATGCTCCGTGTTTGTTCATCTTCCTTCTTTACGTATCATTTTATGCCCCGTGTTTGTTCATCTTCCTTCTTTACGTATCATTTTATGCTCTGTGTTTGTTCATCTTCCTTCTTTACGTATCATTTTATGCCCCATGTTTGTTCATCTTCCTTCTTTACGTATCATTTTATGCCCCGTGTTTGTTCATCTTCCTTCTTTACGCATCATTTTATGCTCCGTGTTTGCTCATCTTCCTTCCTTCTTTACGTATTTTATGTTCCGTGTTTGTTCTTCCTTCTTTACGTATCATTTTATGCCCCATGTTTGTTCTTCCTTCCTTCTTTACGTATTTTATGCCCCGTGTTTCTTTCTTTACGTATTTTATGCCCCGTGTTTGTTCTTTCTTTACGTATTTTATGCCCCGTGTTTGTTCTTTCTTTACGTATTTTATGCCCCGTGTTTGTTCTTCTTTCTTCTTTACGTATTTTATGCCCAGTGTTTTTTCTTCCTTTACGTATTTTATTGCCGTGTGTGTTCTTCTTCTTTACATATTCCCCGTGCTTGCTCTTCTTTCTTTATGTATTTTATTCTCCTTTGTATGGACTGATGAAGTCACTGTGTGGCGAAACGTTTCCTCATTAAAGATACCCAAGTGTTGCACATGTGACTAATTTATCAACTTGTTAGTTCTCTGAACCATTCATCTACATTCCCCGTGTTTGTTCTTCCTTCTTTACGTATTTTATTCCCCGTGTTTGTTCTTCCTTCTTTACGTATTTTATTCCGCGTGTTTGTTCTTCCTTCTTTACGTATTTTATTCCCCGTGTTTGTTCTTCCTTCTTGACGTATTTTATTCCCCATGTTTGTTCTTCCTTCTTTACGTATTTTATTCCCCGTGTTTGTTCTTCCTTCTTTACGTATTTTATTCCCCGTGTTTGTTCTTCCTTCTATACATATTTTATTCCCCGTGTTTGTTCTTCCTTCTTTACATGTCACAGCAGCTGGAAGTGTTACTAGAGAATATTCTCCCTGTACACTGAAACATTCTGGTGATATAAGCAACTGAAGTGTAATGAACACCTGTCAATGTTCAATAAGCCAGAATTTCAATCTAAGGTGGCTTAAGCCAGGATTTCAATCTAGGGTGACTTAAGCCAGGATTTCAATCTAAGGTGACTTAAGCCAGGATTTCAGTCTAGAACTCAAATGGAGACAAAACGCAGAAAATTAATTGATCTGTATATATGGACCCCTTACTGGGGTCCTCTCCAGCTGAAGAGGACCCCAGAAAGCTGTCGAAACATACAAATTCACTTTCTGAGTTTTCCGTCTCCATGTGGGTTATTAGTGTTGATGTAACTGGAGTATACCTGGAGGGTGTTCCGGGGGTCAACGCCCCCGCGGCCGGAGCCATGACCAGGCCTCGTGACGAGTCTTTCTACCTGTATCAGTTATAAACATGAGAAACAGCAGAGAAATGGAACTGTGCCTTGCATCACTAAGATAATCTTATCAGACAGACTGAAGTCTGCAGCTCACACTTTGATGTGAGCACCTAGTTGATAAATGAGGAAACGTTTCGCCAGTGAGTGGCTTCTTCAGTCCAACACAGAGAAGAACTATGGATAATAAGGAGGAGGAGGAGTTTGAAGTAATCAGTCCCTCAGCCTGGAGTCGATGTGTTCAGTCCATTCAACGTGTTGGTTTTTTAAAGCATTACATGACCTGTGTCAGACACTGCAACATCCTGGGACCTTCATTCAAGAAATTCTTCAACGCTTGTCTAACCTACAGTCATGACCTACTTAAACTAGTGGATTTGTCCACTGGTGACTCCGCCTCGTGCTGCTTCCATTCACCTGACTTCAGTATATAAGTCAGTAATTCTACCAACATTAATGCAGTATGTAAGTTACTTCTCTGAGCATATGCTGTACATTTCTCAAGATTGATGGACTGAACATATCGACTCCAGACTGAGGGACTGATTACCTCAAACTCATCTTCCACCGTTCTTTTCTGTGTTGGACCGAAGAAGCCACTGGCTGGTGAAAAGTTTCCAGAATAAAGACACCCAGACACCATTTATTCAAAAAAGCTCCATACTACACAGACAGGAACTGCTTGAAGCATATCCTTCAGCTTCCACTTTCTGATTACCACCAGTGTTAACATGATCACAGGAGCAGCACCTCAACAACGCCCACCTAATGTATTTTCCGGCATATAAGGCGCGCTTTTCCCCCACAAAACTCTTGGAAGATCATCCTGCGCCTTATAAGAACATAAGAAAGAAGGAACACTGCAACAGGCCTACTGACCCATGCGGAGCAGGTCCATGCCCCCCCCAAGGGGCTAGACCAATGACCCACCCCACGGATTATCCCAATGACCCACCCAGTCTAGTCATCCCCACTCAAGGATGGAGCACTGTACCAGACCCAGCAGCACAAGCTAGTCAGGTCCAACTCACACCCACTCATGTATTTATCTAACCTATTTTTAAAACTACACAAGGTTTTAGCCTCAATAACTGTACTCGGGAGCTTGTTCCACTCATCCACAACTCTATTACCAAACCAGTGCTTTCCTATATCCTTCCTGAATCTGAATTTTTCCAACTTGAAACCACTGCTGCGAGTCAAGTCTTGGCTGGTAATTTCAGCACACTATTTACATCCCCTTTATTTATTCCTGTTTTCCATTTATACGCCTCGATCACATCCCCCCTAATTCTACGCCTTTCGAGAGAGTGCAGATTCAGGGCCTTCAGTCTATCCTCATAGGGAAGATTTCTGATACATGGGATCATCTTTGTCACCCTCCTTTGTACGTTTTCCAGAGCATTTATATCCATTATGTAATACGGTGACCAGAACTGAGCAGCATAGTCTAAATGAGGCCTAACCAAGGATATATAGAGTTGAAGAACAACCTGAGGACTTCTATTATTTATACTTCTAGATATGAAGCCAAGAATTCTGTTAGCTTTATTGCGAACACTAATGCACTGTCGTCTTGGTTTTAGGTTACTGCTAACCAGAACTCTTAAATCCTTTTCGCAATCGGAAGTACTAAGATCTACATTATTTAGTTTATATGTGGCATGGTTATTTAACTGTCCAACATTTAGAACTTTGCATTTGTCAATATTAAACTGCATCTGTCACTTCTCCAACCATTGCGTCAGTCTATTCAAATCATCCTGGAGTGCTCTAATGTCCTCATTAGAATGAATTGGACGGCCTATTTTGGTGTCATCAGCAAATTTGCTTATGTCGCTGTTTATTCCCTCATCTATGTCGTTTATGTAAATTGTGAACAACGGGCCCAACACTGACCCCTGAGGAACACCGCTTGTGACGTGCCCCCATTCTGATTTCTCTCCATTTATGCAAACTCTCTGCTGTCTATTTGTCAGTCATGCCTCTACCCAGGAAAAAATTTCTCCTCCTATTCCATGTGCCCTAAGTTTCCTCAATAGCCTCTGGTGTGGAACTCTATCGAAAGCCTTACTGAAGTCCATATACACAATATCATATTCATTACCATGATCTACCTCCTCAAACACCTTAGTGAAAAAAGTTAGTAAGTTCTTAAGACAAGAACGCCCCTTTGTAAAACCGTGTTGAGAATCATTAATCAATTTGTGCCTGTCAAGATGGCTACGAATTGCTTCGGCAATTATTGATTCCATAAATTTTCCCACTAGGGAGGTAAGGCTTATTGGTCTATAGTTCGAAGCTAAGGACCTGTCACCTGCCTTGTAAATAGGTATTACATTTGCCATTTTCCACTTATCAGGCACTATGCCAGTTTGTAGTGATATGTTAAAAAGATTAGCCAAAGTTATGCTAAGTTCCTCTTTACATTCCTTTAACACCCTTGCAAACAGTTCATCAGGACCTGGGGATTTGTTAGGTTTTAGTTTCTCTATTTGTCTGAGGACCATGTCACTAGTTACCGCAATCGTACATAGTTCATTATCATCCTGTTCTACGTAATCTATTATTTCAGCAATATCGCTAGTATTTTCCTGGGTGAAAACTGAGAGGAAATAGGTATTTAGAATTTCACACATATCCTTATCACTGTCAGTGATCTGACCAGAGTTACTCTTAAGTAGGCCAATCTTGTCCCTAATCTTACTTCTGTATACCTGAAAGAACCCTTTTGGGTTAGTCTTTGAATCTCTTGCGACCTTAGCCTCATAATCTCTTTTTCCTTTCCTTATTCCTTTCTTTATTTCTCTCTTTAATTGAATATATTGATTTCTTAACTGCCCATCCCCTCTTTTGATACGCCTATATATGCCTCTCTTTTGTCCAATGAGATGTTTTAATCTATTATTCATCCATTTGGGATCATTTTTGTTAGATCTAATTTCCCTACTCGGAACAAAAGTTGTCTGGGCAGCTAGAACTATGCTCCGAAAAACGTCATATTGGCAACCAAGATCACCTACCTGACCCATAGTTAGGACATCCCAATTTAGCCCACCCAAGTAATTTTTCAGTCCCATGAAGTCGGCCAAGCGAAAATCTGGGACAGAGATTTGATTGCAGTTATCTGGGTAATTCCATGATATATTGAAACTAAGTGATTTGTGATCACTTTCCCCAAGCTCATCATTAACCTCAAGATTATTAATTAGTGAATCTTTGTTGGCTAGGACCAAGTCAAGCAGATTATTTCCTCTAGTTGGTTCTGTCACAACCTGTTCTAAAAAGCAATCCTGAACCGTATCAAGAAAGTCACTAGACTCAAGATTTCCTGTCATATTGTTGCAATCAATTTGTCTAAAGTTAAAATCTCCCATTATCACAACATTTTCATATCTAGATGCCTTATGAATTTCGTCCCATAACAGCTTACTGTCCTCCCTATCAAGGTTTGGAGGTCTATAAATCACACCCAAAATTAATTTGTCATGACCCTCGAGAAACTGAAGCCAAACAGATTCTGTGTTCGATGTTTCTAATCTTATATCATGTCTAAGACAACAATTTAAATTTTCTCTGACATACATCGCCACATCACCACCCTTCCTGTTGACCCTATCAGTGTGGAATAGTTTATAACCCTGTATGTTGCATTCAGAAGGCATTTCTCTATCTTTCAGGTTGAACCAGGTCTCTGTTATACCAATAATATCTATATTACCTACACTTGCAAGTAATTTTAGCTCATCTATCTTATTTCTTAGACTCCTACTATTTGTATAGTAAACCTTAAGGGAGCTAGTCACTCGTTGCCCTCTACTATCCCTCTTTGTTGATCAATTGATTTGCTCAAGGCCAGGGTCAAGGGTAGGCTTTGTGTTACACTTTAGCAGTTGTTTACTAACGTTACGTTGCAACTGCTGGCAAACATCGTCTAATATGTCTTATATTCTCATGCGCCTTATATGCCGGAAAAAATCGATACTCATGGTATCCTGGAGAGAGGGATGGTACGTCAATCATGGAAATGTTGGCTAAATATTTTTGTTTGTGGGTTTAAAAAGGACCTGCCTAGTATGGGCTATCAGGCCTGCTGCAGTGTTCCTTCTTAGGTTCTTAAGACCGAGAGAGAGGAAAGCTTATCAAGAAAATATTGAGAATGATAGCAAAGGAACCATAAAACTCTCAGTAAAGCTCAGTGTCAACACCAAAGTTATCAACAGTGTTACCATACCTGCTACCCTACTTTTGTCACCCTCTCTACCAGAACCCCTATCTTTTGATACCCTCTCTACCAGAACCCCTGCTATCTTTTGTCGCCCTCTCTACCAGAACCCCTGCTATCTTTTGATACCCACTCTACCAGAACCCATGCTATCTTTTGTTATCATCTCTTTACCAGAACCCCTGCTATCTTTTGTCACTCTACCAGAACCCCTGCTATCTTTAGTCACCCTCTCTACCAGAACCCCTACTATCTTTAGTCACCCTCTCTACCAGAACCCCTGCTATCTTTTGTCACCCTCTCTACCAGAACCCCTGCTATCTTTTGTTATCATCTCTCTACCAGAACCCCTGCTATCTTTTGTCACCCTTTCTACCAGAACCCCTGCTATCTTTTATCCTCTCTCTACCAGAACCCCTGCTATCTTTTGTCACCCTCTCTACCAGAACCCCTATCTTTCGATACCCTCTCTACCAGAACCCCTGCTATCTTTTGTCACCCTCTACCAGAACCCATGCTATCTTTTGTCACCCTCTACCAGAATCCCTGCTATCTTTTGTCACCCTCTACCAGAACCCCTATCTCTTGTTACTCTTTACCAGAACCCCTGATATCTTTCTGTCACCCTCTCTCTCTACCAGTCGACTAACAACCAGGTACCCATTTTGCTGCTAGGTGAACAGGGACAGCAGGTATCTTAAGGAAACACGTCTTAATGCTTCCACTCGTACTGGGGATCGACCCCCGGACCTGAGTGTGCGTGGTGAGTGCGCTACCAACCCAGCTTGTAGACAGCCTATACTGTCTGCACAGACAGCCCATGCTGTCTGCCAGCTTAGTTCATATTTCATGTCACTCAAGTGTTGCCCTCTGTAGCCAGGCCTCTCGGTGGGCACGGCAGCCTGCCTGCCCTTGCCTCGCTCTCACTCACACAGCGGCCTAGCAGGAAGACACAAGGCCTACTCCTAGCTCTCTCTCGTGTGATGGCCCTCCCGGGCCATGGGCACAACACACAAGCCTGTGTACCCACCATGACTTAATAAAGTAAGAAGCCTCCAAAGACGTATCATTTACTCCCCGCTACCAGAACACCAAATAATCCTTTTTTATAAATGGTGGCAGCGGTGGGATGATGAAGTGAAGATGACTTCATCCACCCACTTACAGCCTACCAAACAATCCATTAAACGTTGGTAGCAGCGGTGGTCGCAGCAGTGTGTTTGCCCAGAGAGAGGAAGGAAGGAATGAAGTTGTTCACTTCATCCCCCTACACAACAAACATCCGTCTCTCAACGAGTTATCCTGATGTCGTGTCCGCACATTTGAGCATCCAGACACAGGTACAAGCAGGATCCAGCCGAAATTTACAGAATTTCTTTGAGAATTGTAAGTAGCGTCCCAGTGACCCCACGCTACAGCGTCCCACGCTGTTTCTCAAGTCACGTGTTCAGTGTCACTTGTATGTTGCTGTTGTTGTTCAGCTCAGCACAGCTGTTTCAGCAAGCCAGAGGTGAGTTTTGTGGCGATTCCTGCGTCCAGTGTGAGTTCTCCACGTGTTTGTGGGAGGAGGAAGTGGCCATTCCTTGCCTCGCCCTGCTGTACTCTCACACCTCACCAGCCTACCATACACCACTCACCACTGCCCACTCCCTCTGCTGTGTTTTCTGCTGCTTTTCGTGTGAATTCTTTGCCAGTGCTGTGTATCCGAGTGCCCGAGGCCACTCAAAGCTACGTGGATCAGCATGCCACATAGATCATGACACCAAGTGGATCACAACGCCACGTGGGTGTGCGCAATGTCACGTGGATCTACAAACCACGTGAGTTACCGAGCCAGATGTCCCAGGCCACATGCTGTGGTCTGCTGCCCGCATCACATTGACGTCACCTCGCGACGTCACGCCCGACATCATATGATGTAACCATCGAGTGCTCTGTAATTATTTCAGTATTGTCGAGAAGACTGAGAGAAGATATATGTCATGTTAATTAATTCCTCTCAGTCAGTGTTCTCACATTTTAGTATATGTCTTAGTGTCAGTTTTGTGCACAGAAAAGCATCATTTGCTAGTTTAAGCCATGTTGTACCGCATGTACTGCGGGTGTGTAAAGTTTCCGTGCGTCCAGTGAGGTCTGAGCCACTGTGCTAAGTCACCCTTGTGACCAGCGCATTTGACAGCTGATTACTCAGCCCTGAGCGTATGAGCCCCCTTGTACAAAAAGCTTTTATGCTCGTTGCTTGTGATGTTCTGCAGAATCGTACCTGCTACGATTCCCATTGAGATTTGTTTCACTTCACCTCCAGACCTTCAGAATGCAGTTATATGTAGAGGAATAAGTCTGGGGACGCTTAGACAAACCTCTGCTATAACTCCAACTGCCGAGAGAATGACACTCGTCAAGCCGAAGTTAGCCCTGTCGGCAGGCGCTGTGTCAGCCTCGTGTCACAAGCTTCAGTGAGCAGCCTGCACAAAGATGATGTCACTTTGACTGCTAGCTCGCTCACTGCAGTCTGGTGTATGATGTTACGACTCCCAGATGTTTTGCCCGGTCGTCTCTGCCATGACTCACTCCACAACTCGCTCCAAGCTCGCCGGCAGTGACAGCCCAGCGACAGTACCAGTCACCAGTCGAGAAGTGTCCTCCTGAGTCGCTTGCCAGAAGTCCTGCCCAGATGCCGAGTTTTGTCGACACCTCACTCGAGGGCACAAGCATGTCGTGCCCCAGGTTGAGTGAAAACCTGCAGCGACTCCTACGATGACTGCTTCACCGTTCCAGAGGAGACCGTACCCTGTTACGTCACAGCTCAGCCACAGCGATGTATCCTGTGCTGCAGTATCTGTCCAGATGCAGGAAGGCGTGCAGTGGTGCCCTTCTATGCTCACTGCCTATGACCACAATGTTTAGCACACCCCACATGTTTTTTCTTCTCTCCCTGCAGGAAGTTTTTTTTCCATGTCCATATGTATATATATGTTTTTATTTTGTGTTCTGTGCCCTGTTCCTACGAGAGACCGAGTTTCTTTTACCACCAGCATTGTTGCATCGGGACGACGCGCGGTAGGTGGCCGAGTGTATGTAGACAGCCTGTACTGTCTGCACAGACAGCCCATGCTGTCTGCCAGCTTAGTTCATATTTCGCGCCACTCAAGTGTTGCCCTCTGTAGCCAGGCCTCTCGGTGGGCACGGCAGCCTGCCTGCCCTTGCCTCGCTCTCACTCACACAGCGGCCTAGCAGGAAGACACAAGGCCTACTCCTAGCTCTCTCTCGTGGGATGGCCCTCCCGGGCCATGGGCACAACACACAAGCCTGTGTATCCACCACGACTTAACAATAAAGTAAGAAGCCTCCGAAGACGTATCATTTACTCCCCACTACCAGAACACCAAATAATCCTTTTTTTATAAGCTAAGGGACACCTCAATGAAATACAAGTTAAAATATTGTTATTTTTTTATATGCAGAATTTTACCAGACTATAAATAATGCAATATATTTTCTAAACTACACACACCTGAGAGTTGCAGTGGTTCCTTCAGTGGCAGGTGAAGTATTAACTGGCTGACTCAGTGGTTCCTTAAGTGGCAGGTGAATACTGTACTGTACTGGTTCATAGTCCAGACAGTGGGTCACAGTGGTGGCCCATGCTAACCTCACTATGGTGTATAAATATACTTAACTGGATGAATCTTATTGTAGCCAGCTGGCCCAGTGGCTTACGCACTGGCCTGGAGTTTTACGACTCACTTGCCGCAAGTTCAATCCCCACCCATACCGCGGTGTGTTTGACAGACAGTACATACTGTACTGAACCTCAGGCGTTTAGGCAAGAAATGTCAACTGTGATAAAAGAAGACACACAGCAGTTCCATTCGGGAGTAGAAATGAGAACATGAATTTCCCAAACAGATCCTGATATCTCCAGAAGGTGTGACACAATCACCTGGTCAATCAGATGGTTCAATTACCATCAGATGCAACACGGTACAGCAACTGCAAGCACACACAGAGTTGGTATGAACCTTGGTAATTAATACCGACAAATTGTTTTAAGAAGACAGGTAAGCAAACACTAGGACGTGTTTATTAGAAGACGTGTCGCTCCAGGGACCTTGATCACTTCTAACACACACAGCTTAAGTAAGGCTGGGTTAGGTTAGGTAAAGCTGGGTTGGGTTACGTTAGGTAAGGCTAGGTTGGGTTAGTTTAGGTAAGGCTACGTTGGGTTAGGTTAGGTATGGCTCGGTTAGGTTAGGTAAGGCTAGGTTGAGTTAGGTTAGGTAAGGTTAGATTTCGATAGGTTAGGTTAGGTTAGGTTAGGTTAGGTTAGGTTAGGTAAGGTTAGGTATGGTTGGGTTAGGTTAGGTAAGGCTAGGTTGGGGTAGGTTAGGTAAGGTTGGGTTGGGTTGGGTTAGGTTAGGTTAGATAAGGCTGGGTTAGGTTAAGTAAGGCTGGGTTAGGTTAAGTAAGGCAAGATTAGGTTAGGTATGCCTAGGTTAGGTTAGGTAAGGCTAGGTTGGGTTAGGTAAGGTTGGGTTGGGTTAGGTAAGGTTGGGTTAGGTTAGGTAACGCTGGGTCCGGTATGGTTTATCAGGATACAGGACAAGTGTTTCCTGACGCAGGTCTCAGTCACATGATGACCCACGACTGGAAGTTTTGGTCACGTGACCGAGACCTTCACCTGGATTACCTTCTCCACCACTTTAACAACTAAGGCTATTATTATAACCATTTATATATATATATATATATATATATATATATATATATATATATATATATATATATATATATATATATATATATATATATATATATATATATATATGCACAGATTAATATAAGAGTAATAATGTTGGAAGAATTACCAACCTGAGCTGACAGACTTCAGCAGTGTCAGCCTGAGCTGGGAAACTTCAGTAGTGTCCTGAGCTGTCTGGGAATTAGTGTGGGGTGTTACTGAGCACCATGGCTTGCTGTAGTGTTTTGGAATCCCAGCTTAAAGTGTTGAAGAAGGAGATTCTACTTCTTCAGGAGGAAAATAGGAAGCTGAAGCTTCGTATAGATGAGTTTGGGAGTGAGTGTGAGATGGTGGTAGCTGGTGAGGAAAAGGATACCACCAGTGACCTAAAGAGTTGCAGCCGCTTTAAGTGGCAAGTGGTTCACATTTCAGGTAAAAGGAACATAAAGACGTTTAATAGAGAAGATGTGAAGGTAGGAAATCGATTCTGTGTTCTCCAAGACGAGTGTACTTCAGTGGTTAGTGAGGTTAAAGGCATCACTGACTCCCCTGCTAATCAAGGTAAGAATATTCTAATTGTAGGAGATTCTCAGGTAAGATATATAGACCATACTATTTGTAACAAAAAGGTCAGACAGAGTGTCTCCCAGGAGCTGGTGTTGGTGACAGTCAGCAGGTTGGGTAATATTATGTCAGGCAAAGGGAACAAGCCCATTATCTGTCTTAGTGTTGGTGGAAATGACATCGGGAAAGGCAGGAGACAGGAGCTACTTGGATAAGTATAGGTCAGCCATGGAAGTTGTCAGGTCTAAGAGAGGGATCCCAATAATATGTAGCATCTTGCCTAGAAGGGGAGTGGGCAATGAATGGATGTCTAGGGCAACTGGTATAAATTGCTGGCTAGACAGGTACTGCAAGGAACTTGCAATCCCATTCATTGATAACTGGAACATATTCTATGGCAAGCATATGTGTGCAAGGGATGGGGTTCAACTCTCTGGGGCTGGAGTGGTTGCATTTGCCAATTCGATTGAGAGGGTCACTGATGACTTGTCTAGGAATTTAAACTGATAGATTATAGAGGTATAGGTGTTTGTGGGAAACAGGCTGCAGTATTAGGGCTGAAAACAGCAGATATTACCAGGATACCTCAGGGATATGTTTAAAAGACAAAGGCAAAGCAAATGATCAACAGAGCGAGATAATAGAGGGCAACGAGTGACTAGCTCCCTTAAGGTTTACTATACAAATAGTAGGAGTCTAAAAAATAAGATAGATGAGCTAAGATTACTTGCAAGTGCAGGTAATACAGATATTATTGCTGTAACAGAGACCTGGTTCAACTTGAAAGATAGAGAAATGCCCTCTGAATGCAACATACAGAGTTATAAACTATTCCACACTGACAGGGTCAACAGGAAGGGTGGTGAAGTGGCGATGTATGTCAGATAATTTAAACTGTTGTGTTAGACAAGATATACAATTAGAAACATCGGACACAGAATCTGTTTGGCTACAGTTTCTCGAAGGTGTGATTTATAGGCCCCCAAACCTTGACAGAGAGTGCAGTAAGTTACTATGGAACGAAATTCATAAGGTGTCTAGATATGAAAATGTGTTAATGGGAGATTTTAACTTTAGATAAATTGATTGGAACAATTTGACAGGAAATCTTGAGTCTAGTGACTTTCTTGATACGGTTCAGGATTGCTTTTTAAAACAGTTTGTGACAGAACCAACTAGAGGAAACAATCTGCTTGACTTGGTTCTTGCCAACAAAGAATCACTAGTTAATAATCTAGAGGTTAATGATGAGCTTGGGGAAAGTAATCACAAATCACTTAGTTTCAATATATCATGGAATTAATTACCCAGATAACTGCAATCAAGTCGCTGTTTCAAATTTCCGCTTGGCCGACTTCATGGGTATAAGAAATTACCTGGGTGGGCTAAATTGGGACGACCTAACTATGTGACAGGTAGGGCGAGTTGGATGCCGATATGACGTATTTCAGAGCATAGTTCTAGCTGCCCAGACAACTTTTGTTCCGAGTAGGGAAATTAGATCTAACAAAAATGATCCCAAATGGATGAACAATAGATTAAAACAAATCATTGCTCAAAAGAGAGGCATATATAGGCGTATCAAAAGAGGGGATGGGCAGTTAAGAAATCAATATATTCAATTAAAGAGAGAAATAAAAAGAGGAATAAGAAAAGCAGAGGGATTATGAGGCTAAGGTCGCAAGGGATTCGAAGACTAACCCAAAAGGGTTGTTTCAGTTATACAGAAGTAAGATTAGGGACAAGATTGGCCTACTTAAGAGTAACTCTGGTCAGATCACTGAGAGTGATAAGGATATGTGTGAACTTTTCAATACCTACTTCCTCTCAGTTTCTACCCAGGAAGATACTAGCGAAATTTCAAAAAATAATAAATAATGTAGAACAGGAAGATAATAAACTATGCACGATTAGGGTAACTAGTGATATGGTTCTCAGACAAGTAGAGAAATTAAAACCTAACAAATCCCCAGGCCCTGATGAACTGTTTGCAAGAGTTTTAAAGGAATGTAAAGAGGAATTTAGCAAACCTTTGGCTAATCTTTCCAATATATCACTACAAACTAGCACAGTGCTTGACAAGTGGAAAATGGCAAATGTAATACGTATTTACACGGCAGGTGACAGGTCCTTAGCTTCGAACTATAGACCAATAAGCCTTACTTCCATAGTTGGTAAATTTATGAAACCAATAATTGTCGAAGCAATTCGTAGCCATCTTGACAGGCACAGATTGATTAATGAATCTCAACATGGTTTTACAAAGAGGCGTTCCTGTCTTACGAATTTACTAACTTTCTTCGCTAAGGTGTTTGAGGAGGTAGATCATGGTAATGAACATGATATTGTGTATATGGACTTCAGTAAGGCTTCTGACAGGGACCCACATCAGAGACTATTGAGGAAAATTAAGGCACACGGAATAGGAGGAGAAATTTTTTCCTGGGTAGACGCATGGCTGACAAATAGGCAGCAGAGAGTTTGCATAAATGAGGAGAAATCAGAGTGGGGAAGCGTCACGAGCGGTGTTCCCTGTTGTTCACAATCTACATAAACGACATAGATGAGGGAATAAATAGTGACATATGCTGATGACACCAAAATAGGCCGTCCAATTAATTCTAATGAGGACATTAGAGCACTCCAGGATGATTTGAAAAGACTGATACAGTGGTCGGAGAAGTGGCAGATGCAGTTTAATACAGACAAATGCAAAGTTCTAAATGTTGGACAGGAAAATAACCATGCTACATATAAACTAAATAAAGTAGATCTTAATATTACTGATTGCGAAAAGGATTTAGGAGTTCTGGTTAGCAGTAATCTAAAACCAAGACAACAGTGCATAAGTGTTCACAATAAAGCTAACAGAATCCTTGGCTTCATAGCAAGAAGTATAAATAAAAGGAGTCCTCAGGTTGTTCTTCAACTCTATACATCCTTGGTTAGGCCTCATTTAGATTATGCTGCACTGTTTTGGTCACCGTATTACAGAACGGATATAAATGCTCTGGAAAACGTACAAAGGAGGATGAAAAAGATGATCCCATGTATCAGAAATCTTCCCTATGAGGATAGACTGAGGACCCTGAATCTGCACTCTCTAGAAATGCGTAGAATTAGGAGGGATATGATTGAGGTGTATAAATGGAAAACAGGAATTAATAAAGGGATGTAAATAGCATGCTGAAAATATCTAACAGACAGGACTCGCAGCAATGGGTTTAAATTGGAAAAACTCAGATTCAAGAAGGATATAGGAAAGGACTGGTTTGGTAATAGAGTTGTGGATGAGTGGAACAAACTCCCGAGTACCGTCATAGAAGCTAAGACGTTGTGTAGTTTTAAAAATAGGTTAGATAAATACATGAGTGTGTGTGAGTTGAACCTAACTTCCTTGTGCTACTAGGTCAGATGCTTTGCTCCTCCCTTAAGTGACTTGTCTGACCTCACTAGGTCAGCGAGGTCAGACGGTCAGTGAGCTTAAGGTCACTAGGTCAGTGAACTTAAGCCGGTGGGAGAATTGAACCTCCCTGGCATAGGCCAGTAGGCCTGTTGCAGTGTTTCTTCTTTCTTATGTTCTAGTGTCAACCTGAGCTGGGAGACTTCAGTAGTGTCAACCTGAGCTGGGAGACTTCAGTAGTGTCAACCTGAGCTGGGAGACTTCAGTAGTGTCAGCCTGAGCTGGGAGACTTCAGTAGTGTCAACCTGAGCTGGGAGACTTTAGTAGTGTCAGCCTGAGCTGGGAGACTTCAATAGGGTCAACCTGAGCTGGGAGACTTCAATAGGGTCAACCTGAGCTGGGAGACTTCAATAGGGTCAACCTGAGCTGAGAGACTTCAGTAGGGTCAACCTGAGCTGGGAGACTTCAGTAGTGTCAACCTGAGCTAGGAGACCTCAGTAGTGTCAGCCTGACCTGACAGACTTCAGTAGTGTCAACCTGACCTGACAGACTTCAGTAGTGTCAACCTGAGCTGGGAGACTTCAGTAGTGTCAACCTGAGCTGGGAGACTTCAGTAGTGTCAACCTGACCTGACAGACTTCAGTAGTGTCAACCTGACCTGACAGACTTCAGTAGTGTCAACCTGACCTGACAGACTTCAGTAGTGTCAACCTGACCTGACAGACTTCAGTAGTGTCAACCTGACCTGACAGACTTCAGTAGTGTCAACCTGAGCTGGGAGACTTCAGTAGTGTCAACCTGAGCTGGGAGACTTCAGTAGTGTCAACCTGAGCTGGGAGACTTCAGTAGTGTCAACCTGACCTGACAGACTTCAGTAGTGTCAACCTGACCTGACAGACTTCAGTAGTGTCAACCTGAGCTGGGAGACTTCAGTAGTGTCAACCTGACCTGACAGACTTCAGTAGTGTCAACCTGACCTGACAGACTTCAGTAGTGTCAACCTGACCTGACAGACTTCAGTAGTGTCAACATGAGCTGGGAGACTTCAGTAGTGTCAGCCTGAGCTGGGAGACTTCAGTAGTGTCAGCCTGAGCTGGGAGACTTCAGTAGTGTCAACCTGAGCTGGGAGACTTCAGTAGTGTCATCCTGAGCTGGGAGACTTCAGTAGTGTCAGCCTGAGCTGGGAGACTTCAGTAGTGTCAGCCTGAGCTGGGAGACTTCAGTAGTGTCAGCCTGAGCTGGGAGACTTCAGTAGTGTCAACCTGAGCTGGGAGACTTCAGTAGTGTCATCCTGAGCTGGGAGACTTCAGTAGTGTCAGCCTGAGCTGAGAGACTTCAGTAGTGTCAACCTGAGCTGGGAGACTTCAGTAGTGTCATCCTGAGCTGGGAGACTTCAGTAGTGTCAGCCTGAGCTGAGAGACTTCAGTAGTGTCAACCTGAGCTAGGAGACTTCAGTAGTGTCATCCTGAGCTGGGAGACTTCAGTAGTGTCAGCCTGAGCTGGGAGACTTCAGTAGTGTCAACCTGAGCTGGGAGACTTCAGTAGTGTCAACCTGAGCTGGGAGACTTCAGTAGTGTCAACCTGAGCTAGGAGACTTCAGTAGTGTCAACCTGAGCTAGGAGACTTCAGTAGTGTCAACCTGAGCTGACAGACTTCAGCAGTGTCAATCTGAGCTGACAGACTTCAGCAGTGTCAGCCTGAGCTGGGAGACTTCAGTAGTGTCAACCTGAGCTGAGAGACTTCAGAAGTGTCAACCTGAGCTGACAGACTTCAGCAGTGTCAATCTGAGCTGACAGACTTCAGCAGTGTCAGTCTGAGATGACAGATTTCTGTAGTGTCAAGCTGATCTCACAGATTTCAGCAGTGTCAACCAGTGCTGACAGACTTCAGCAGTGTCAACCTGAGCTGACAGACTTCAGCAGTGTCAACCTGAGCTGACAGACTTCAGCAGTGTCAATCTGAGCTGACAGACTACAGCAGTGTCAACCTGAGCTGACAGACTGCAGCAGTGTCAACCTGAGCTGACAGACTGCAGCAGTGTCAACCTAAGCTGACAGACTTCAGCAGTGTCAACCTGAGCTGAGAGACTTCAGCAGTGTCAACCTGAGCTGGGAGACTTCAGTAGTGTCAACCTGAGCTGGGAGACTTCAGTAGTGTCAACCTGAGCTAGGAGACTTCAGTAGTGTCAACCTGACCTGACAGACTTCAGTAGTGTCAACCTGAGCTGACAGATTTCAGTAGTGTCAGCCTGAGCTGGGAGACTTCAGTAGTGTCAATGTGAGCTGACAGACTTCAACAGTGTCAGTCTGAGCTGACAGACTTCAGCAGTGTCAGTCTGAGCTGACAGACTTCAGCAGTGTCAGTCTGAGCTGACAGACTTCAGCAGTGTCAGTCTGAGCTGACAGACTTCAGCAGTGTCAGTCTGAGCTGACAGACTTCAGCAGTGTCAGTCTGAGCTGACAGACTTCAGCAGTGTCAGTCTGAGCTGACAGACTTCAGTAGTGTCAACCTGATCTCACAGATTTCAGCAGTGTCAACCAGTGCTGACAGACTTCAGCAGTGTCAACCTGAGCTGACAGACTTCAGCAGTGTCAACCTGAGCTGACAGACTTCAGCAGTGTCAATCTGAGCTGACAGACTACAGCAGTGTCAACCTGAGCTGACAGACTGCCGCAGTGTCAACCTGAGCTGACAGACTGCAGCAGTGTCAACCTAAGCTGACAGACTTCAGCAGTGTCAACCTGAGCTGAGAGACTTCAGCAGTGTCAACCTGAGCTGAGAGACTTCAGCAGTGTCAACCTGAGCTGGGAGACTTCAGTAGTGTCAACCTGACCTGACAGACTTCAGTAGTGTCAACCTGAGCTGACAGATTTCAGTAGTGTCAGCCTGAGCTGGGAGACTTCAGTAGTGTCAATGTGAGCTGACAGACTTCAACAGTGTCAGTCTGAGCTGACAGACTTCAGTAGTGTCAATCTGAGCTGACAGACTTCAACAGTGTCAGTCTGAGCTGACAGACTTCAGCAGTGTCAGTCTGAGCTGACAGACTTCAGCAGTGTCAGTCTGAGCTGACAGACTTCAGCAGTGTCAGTCTGAGCTGACAGACTTCAGCAGTGTCAGTCTGAGCTGACAGACTTCAGCAGTGTCAGTCTGAGCTGACAGACTTCAGTAGTGTCAACCTGAACTGACAGATTTCTGTAGTGTCAACCTGAACTGACAGACTTCAGTAGTGTCAACCTGAACTTACAGACTTCAGCAGTGTCAACCTGAACTGACAGACTTCAGTAGTGTCAGCCTGAGCTGACAGACTTCAGTGTCAACCTGAGCTGACAGACTTCAGTGTCAGCCTGAGCTGACAGACTTCAGTGTCAGCCTGAGCTGACAGACTTCAGTGTCAGCCTGAGCTGACAGACTTCAGTGTCAACCTGAGCTGACAGACTTCAGTGTCAGCCTGAGCTGACAGATTTCAGTGTCAACCTGAGCTGACAGACTTCAGCAGTGTCAACCTGAGCTGACAGACTTCAGCAGTGTCAACCTGAGCTGACAGACTTCAGCAGTGTCAACCTGAGCTGACAGACTTCAGCAGTGTCAACCTGAGCTGACAGACTTCAGCAGTGTCAACCTGAGCTGACAGACTTCAGCAGTGTCAACCTGAGCTGACAGACTTCAGCAGTGTCAACCTGAGCTGACAGACTTCAGCAGTGTCAACCTGAGCTGACAGACTTCAGCAGTGTCAACCTGAGCTGACAGACTTCAGCAGTGTCAACCTGAGCTGACAGACTTCAGCAGTGTCAACCTGAGCTGACAGACTTCAGCAGTGTCAACCTGAGCTGACAGACTTCAGCAGTGTCAACCTGAGCTGACAGACTTCAGCAGTGTCAACCTGAGCTGACAGACTTCAGCAGTGTCAACCTGAGCTGACAGACTTCAGCAGTGTCAACCTGAGCTGACAGACTTCAACAGTGTCAGTCTGAGCTGACAGACTTCAGCAGTGTCAGTCTGAGCTGACAGACTTCAGCAGTGTCAGTCTGAGCTGACAGACTTCAGCAGTGTCAGTCTGAGCTGACAGACTTCAGCAGTGTCAGTCTGAGCTGACAGACTTCAGCAGTGTCAGTCTGAGCTGACAGACTTCAGCAGTGTCAGTCTGAGCTGACAGACTTCAGTAGTGTCAACCTGAACTGACAGATTTCTGTAGTGTCAACCTGAACTGACAGACTTCAGTAGTGTCAACCTGAACTTACAGACTTCAGCAGTGTCAACCTGAACTGACAGACTTCAGTAGTGTCAGCCTGAACTGACAGACTTCAGCAGTGTCAACCTGAGCTGACAGACTTCAGCAGTGTCAACCTGAGCTGACAGACTTCAGCAGTGTCAACCTGAGCTGACAGACTTCAGCAGTGTCAACCTGAGCTGACAGACTTCAGCAGTGTCAACCTGAGCTGACAGACTTCAGTAGTGTCAACCTGAGCTGACAGACTTCAGCAGTGTCAACCTGAGCTGACAGACTTCAGCAGTGTCAACCTGAGCTGACAGACTTCAGCAGTGTCAACCTGAGCTGACAGACTTCAGCAGTGTCAACCTGAGCTGACAGACTTCAGCAGTGTCAACCTGAGCTGACAGACTTCAGCAGTGTCAACCTGAGCTGACAGACTTCAGCAGTGTCAACCTGAGCTGACAGACTTCAGCAGTGTCAACCTGAGCTGACAGACTTCAGCAGTGTCAACCTGAGCTGACAGACTTCAGCAGTGTCAACCTGAGCTGACAGACTTCAGCAGTGTCAACCTGAGCTGACAGACTTCAGCAGTGTCAACCTGAGCTGACAGACTTCAGCAGTGTCAACCTGAGCTGACAGACTTCAGCAGTGTCAACCTGAGCTGACAGACTTCAGCAGTGTCAACCTGAGCTGACAGACTTCAGCAGTGTCAATCTGAGCTGACAGACTTCAGCAGTGTCAACCTGAGCTGACAGACTTCAGCAAAACAATAAGGATATAGACAAATGTTGCACAAGAGTTGATCAGTGGCCTGGTGGTTAAAGCTCCCGCTTCACACACGGAGGGCCCGGGTTCGATTCCCGGCGGGTGGAAATTCCGACACGTTTCCTTACACCTGTTGTCCTGTTCACCTAGCAGCAAATAGGTACCTGGGTGTTAGTCGACTGGTGTGGGTCGCATCCTGGGGGACAAGATTAAGGACCCCAATGGAAATAAGTTAGACAGTCCTCGATGACGCACTGACTTTCTTGGGTTATCCTGGGTGGCTAACCCTCCGGGGTTAAAAATCCGAACGAAATCTTATCTTATCTTATCTTACCTTCAGTGACCGTCTGTCAGCATAACCCGTCACATATACACCAGTTACTGTCACCTGACACTGACCATCTGTCAGCATAACCCGTCACATACACACCAGTTACTGTCACCTGACAGTGACCATCTGTCAGCATAACCCGTCACATACACACCAGTTACTGTCACCTGACAGTGACCATCTGTCAGCATAACCCGTCACATACACACCAGTTACTGTCACCTGACAGTGACCATCTGTCAGCATAATCCGTACCATACACACCAGTTACTGTCACCTGACACTGACCATCTGTCAGCATAACCCGTCACATACACACCAGTTACTGTCACCTGACAGTGACCATCTGTCAGCATAATCCGTCACATACACACCAGTTACTGTCACCTGACACTGACCATCTGTCAGCATAACCCGTCACATACACACCAGTTACTGTCACCTGACACTGACCATCTGTCAGCATAACCCGTCACATACACACCAGTTACTGTCACCTGACACTGACCATCTGTCAGCATAACCCGTCACATACACACCAGTTACTGTCACCTGACACTGACCATCTGTCAGCATAACCCGTCACATACACACCAGTTACTGTCACCTGACACTGACCATCTGTCAGCATAACCCGTCACATACACACCAGTTACTATCACCTGACAGTGACCATCTGTCAGCATAACCCGTCACATACACACCAGTTACTATCACCTGACACTGACCATCTGTCAGCATAATCCGTACCATACACACCAGGAATATGTTATGAGAGAGGAGGAAGAGGAGAGAGAGAGAGAGAGAGAGAGAGAGAGAGAGAGAGAGAGAGAGAGAGAGAGAGAGAGAGAGAGAGAGAGAGAGAGAGAGAGAGAGAGAGACCAACAACGAGGTACCAGTGGTAGCTGACAACGTATTGAAGATGGAAAGAATAGCACCAGCTGTCAGAATGATGCTCTGTGTTGTCTAGCACCAGCTGTCAGTATGATGCTCTGTATTGTCTAGCACCACCTGTCAGTATGATGCTCTGTGCAGTCTAGCACCACCTGTCAGTATGATCTGTGTTGTCTAGCACCAGCTGTCAGTATGATGCTCTGTGTTGTCTAGCACCAGCTGTCAGTATGATGCTCTGTATTGTCTAGCACCACCTATCAGTATGATGCTCTGTGTTGTCTAGCACCAGCTGTCAGTATGATGCTTTGTGTTGTCTAGCACCAGCTGTCACTATGATGCTCTGTGTTGTCTAGCACCACCTGTCAATATGATGCTCTGTGTTGTCTAGCACCAGCTGTCAGTATGACGCTCGGTGTTGTCTAGCACCAGCTGTCAGTATGATGCTCTGTGTTGTCTAGCACCAGCTGTCAGTATGAGGCTTTGTGTTGTCTAGCACCAGCTGTCAGTATGATGCTCTGTATTGTCTAGCACCACCTATCAGTATGATGCTCTGTGTTGTCTAGCACCAGCTGTCAGTATGATGCTCTGTGTTGTCTAGCACCAGCTGTCAGTATGAGGCTTTGTGTTGTCTAGCACCAGCTGTCAGTATGATGCTCTGTATTGTCTAGCACCACCTATCAGTATGATGCTCTGTGTTGTCTAGCACCAGCTGTCAGTATGATGCTCTGTGTTGTCTAGCACCACCTGTCAGTATGATGCTCTGTGTTGTCTAGCACCAGCTGTCAGTATGATGCTCTGTGTTGTCTAGCACCACCTGTCAGTATGATGCTCTGTGTTGTCTAGCACCAGCTGTCAGTATGACTCTAGGTGTTGTCTAGCACCAGCTGTCAGTATGATGCTGTGTTGTCTAGCACCAGCTGTCAGTATGATGCTCTGTGTTGTCTAGCACCAGCTGTCAGTAGGATGCTCTGTGTTGTCTTGCACCAGCTGTCAGTATGATGCTCTGTGTTGTCTAGCACCAGCTGTCAGTATGATGCTCTGTGTTGTCTAGCACCAGCTGTCAGTATGATGCTCTGTATTGTCTAGCACCAGCTGTCAGTATGATGCTCTGTGTTGTCTAGCACCAGCTGTCAGTATGATGCTCTGTGTTGTCTAGCACCAGCTGTCAGTATGATGCTCTGTGTTGTCTAGCACCAGCTGTCAGTATGATGCTCTGTGTTGTCTAGCACCAGCTGTCAGTATGACTCTCGGTGTTGTCTAGCACCAGCTGTCAGTATGATGCTCTGTGTTGTCTAGCACCAGCTGTCAGTATGACTCTCGGTGTTGTCTAGCACCAGCTGTCAGTATGATGCTCTGTGTTGTCTAGCACCAGCTGTCAGTATGATGCTCTGTGTTGTCTAGCACCAGCTGTAAGTATGATGCTCTGTGTTGTCTAGCACCAGCTGTCAGTATGATGCTCTGTGTTGTCTAGCACCAGCTGTCATAATGATGCTCTGTGTTGTCTAGCACCAGCTGTCAGTATGATGCTCTGTGTTGTCTAGCACCAGCTGTCAGTATGATGCTTTGTGTTGTCTAGCACCAGCTGTCAGTATGATGCTCTGTGTTGTCTAGCACCAGCTGTCAGTATGATGTTCTGTGTTGTCATGCCACTTGTCAACGCCACTATCAATATGCCACCTGTTACTGCACCTACTGTGCCACGTACTACCACCACCACTGTGGCATGTATCACCACCAGTGCCACCTACCATCACCAGTGTGCCACGTACCACCACCACTGTGCCACGTACCACCACCACCACTGTGGCATGTATCACCACCAGTGCCACCTACCATCACCAGTGTGCCACGTACCACCACCACTGTGCCACGTACCACCACCACTGTGGCATGTATCACCACCAGTGCCACCTACCATCACCAGTGTGCCACGTACCACCACCACTGTGCCACGTACCACCACCACTGTGCCACGTACCACCACCACCACTGTGGCATGTATCACCACCAGTGCCACCTACCATCACCAGTGTGCCACGTACCACCACCACTGTGCCACGTACCACCACCACTGTGCCACGTACCGCCACCAGTGTGCCACGTACCACCACCACTGTGCCACGTACCACCACCACCACTGTGCCACGTACCACTACCACCACCACTGTGCCACGTACCACCACCAGTGCCACCTACCATCACCACTGTGCCACGTACCACTACCACTGTGCCACGTACCGCCACCACCACTGTGCCACGTACCACCACCAGTGCCACCTACCATCACCAGTGTGCCACGTACCACCACCACTGTGCCACGTACCACCACCACCACTGTGCCACGTACCACCACCAGTGCCACCTACCATCACCAGTGTGCCACATACCACCATCACTGTGCCACGTACCACAACCACTGTGCCACGTACCGCCACCAGTGTGCCACGTACCACCATCACTGTGCCACGTACCACCACCACTGTGCCACGTACCACCACCACTGTGCCACGTACCGCCACCAGTGTGCCACGTACCACCACCACTGTGCCACGTACCACCACCACCACCACTGTGCCACGTACCGCCACCAGTGTGCCACGTACCACCACCACTGTGCCACGTACCACCATCACTGTGCCACGTACCACCACCACTGTGCCACGTACCGCCACCAGTGTGCCACCTCCCACCACTAGTGGCAGCATCGGTCATAACTACTCACAGTGTTATAATGGGTTAAGCATTAGTAGAGTCCTTCCAGCCTGGTCGTCTCATACTGATATATTCTGTACCATCTTCATCAATCACACTGAGAGAGAGAGAGAGAGAGAGAGAGAGAGAGAGAGAGAGAGAGAGAGAGAGAGAGAGAGAGAGAGATGGAAATATTTCTTAAGGAGGGTGTGAGACTAGGCCTCCTGCTACACAGCCTAATCACTTAAGCTGGTAATGTTGTTCACATAACAACGTAGGCACCATTACTTAAGCGACAGGTACAGTAAAACTCAAGGGATGCAACAGTTGCAACAACTTGCAACACCTTCACAATAAGCGTAATCACCAGTCGACTCGTGGCACTTTTCAAAAAGGAATTCCAAAGAGTTCGCAATAAGTGGGGCTGAGGAGGTGTCTATGAGTACGTGCAGCGGGCACTAACAGCCTCGGTGATCAGGAAAAAGAAAAGATATACCTGGTAATATATACATATATACACAAAATACTTAAGGGTCAGGTTCCCACTCTACACACTGCCATAACAACATACTGCAGTGTCAGGTTCCCACTCCACACACTGCCATAACAACATACTGCAGTGTCAGGTTCCCACTCAACACACTGCCATAACAACATACTGGAGTGTCAGGTTCCCACTCCACACACTGCCATAACAACACACTGGGGTGTCAGGTTCCCACTCAACACACTGCCTTAACAACATACTGCAGTGTCATGTTCCCACTCAACACACTGCCTTAACAACATACTGGAGTGTCAGGTCCCCACTCCACACACTGCCATAACACACTGGAGTGTCAGGTTCCCACTCAACACACTGCCTTAACAACATACTGGAGTGTCAGGTTCCCACTCCACACACTGCCATAACAACACACTGGAGTGTCAGGTTCCCACTCAACACACTGCCTTAACAACATACTGCAGTGTCAGGTTCCCACTCCACACACTGCCTTAACAACACACTGGAGTGTCAGGTTCCCACTCTACACACTGCCATAACAACATACTGCAGTGTCAGGTTCCCACTCTACACACTGCCTTAACAACATACTGCAGTGTCAGGTTCCCACTCCACACACTGCCATAACAACATACTGGAGTGTCAGGTTCCCACTCCACACACTGCCATAACAACATACTGGAGTGTCAGGTTCCCACTCTACACACTGCCATAACAACATACTGGAGTGTCAGGTTCCCACTCAACACACTGCCATAACAACATACTGGAGTGTCAGGTTCCCACTCTATACACTGCCATAACAACACACTGGAGTGTCAGGTTCCCACTCTATACACTGCCATAACAACACACTGGAGTGTCAGGTTCCCACTCTATACACTGCCATAACAACATACTGCAGTGTCAGGTTCCCACTCAACACACTGCCATAACAACATACTGCAGTGTCAGGTTCCCACTCAACACACTGCCATAACAACATACTGGAGTGTCAGGTTCCCACTCAACACACTGCCATAACAACACACTGGAGTGTCAGGTTCCCACTCTATACACTGCCATAACAACATACTGCAGTGTCAGGTTCCCACTCAACACACTGCCATAACAACATACTGCAGTGTCAGGTTCCCACTCAACACACTGCCATAACAACATACTGGAGTGTCAGGTTCCCACTCAACACACTGCCATAACAACATACTGGAGTGTCAGGTTCCCACTCAACACACTGCCATAACAACACACTGGAGTGTCAGGTTCCCACTCCACACACTGCCATAACAACACACTGGAGTGTCAGGTTCCCACTCTACACACTGCCATAACAACACACTGGAGTGTCAGGTTCCCACTCTACACACTGCCATAACAACACACTGCAGTGTCAGGTTCCCACTCTACACACTGCCATAACAACACACTGCAGTGTCAGGTTCCCACTCTACACACTGCCATAACAACATACTGGAGTGTCAGGTTCCTACTCTACACACTGCCATAACAACATACTGGAGTGTCAGGTTCCCACTCTACACACTGCCATAACAACACACTGGAGTGTCAGGTTCCCACTCTACACACTGCCATAACAACATACTGGAGTGTCAGGTTCCCACTCTACACACTGCCATAACAACACACTGGAGTGTCAGGTTCCCACTCAACACACTGCCATAACAACATACTGCAGTGTCAGGTTCCCACTCAACACACTGCCTTAACAACATACTGGAGTGTCAGGTTCCCACTCAACACACTGCCTTAACAACACACTGGAGTGTCAGGTTCCCACTCAACACACTGCCATAACAACACACTGCAGTGTCAGGTTCCCACTCTACACACTGCCATAACAACACACTGGAGTGAGAGATATGGGAGGAAGTGTAAAATAAACCTCGTGAAAACATCAGAAATATTGCTGGAACAAGTGTAGAAGTCTTCAAGAGGAAACTAGATCACTACCTCCACCAGGTGCCAGATCAACCAAGCTGTGATAAATATGTGAGTCAGCGGGACGCTAACAGTAACAAAGTGGTTGACCAAGTACTCTAATAAGAGCCGCGCCCTCAGATCCAGCTGGGAGGGCAAAAGAGCCCTGGAAACAGGTGAGAGTTACGTCACAGTGACATACCTGGGTAGCCTCAACATGGACCTGCCTAGCATGGGCAGGTAGGTCTTCTGCAGTGCTCCTTCTTGATCTTAAAGCTACCTGCAGTAATCTTTGCCTAGCTGCCAACATCAACTTACTCTCTAATAATACACTCATACGTTTACCTGTTTAACCTGCTTCACTCCCTCCCTCCCTCCCTACCTAACTTGCTGACTTAACTCTCTACCTAAACACCTGTCCACCTCCCTACCTTGTTGATCTCCCTCCTCGACCTTCATAATGGTACCATATAAGATGTATATTACAAAATGACATTGGAATATATACTACCCAACATAAACATTACCACCATAACAGGCGATAGGAAGAGAGCAGAGGCGATAGGAAGGGAGTAGAGGTGATAGGGAGGGAGTAAAGACGATAGGAAGGGAGTAGAGGCGATAAGAAGTAGAGATGACAGGGAGTAGAGGCGATAGGAAGGAAGTAGAGATGACAGGGAGTAGAGGCGATAGGAAAGGAGTAGTGACGACAGGGAGAGTAAAGATGACAGAGAGTAGAGATGATAGGAAGGGAGTAGAGGAGATAGAAATGGAGTAGAGGTGATAGGAATGGAGTAGAGGTGATAGGAAGGGAGTAGAGGTGATAGGAAGGGAGTAGAGGTGATAGGAAGGGAGTAGAGGTGATATGAAGGGAGTAGAGGTGATAGGAAGGGAGTAGAGGTGATAGGAAGGGAGTAGAGGAGATAGAAACGGAGTAAATGTGATAGGAAGGGAGTAGAGGCGATAGGAAGGGAGAAGAGGTGATAGGAAAGGAGTAGAGGTGATAGAAAGGGAGTAGAGGCGATAGGAAGGGAGTAGAGGCGATAGGAAGGGAGAAGAGGTGATAGGAAAGGAGTAGAGGCGATAGGAAGGGAGTAGAAGTGATAGGGAGTAGAGGTGACAGGGAGTAGAGGCGATAGGGAGTAGAAACGATAGGGAGTAGAGACGATATTGAGTAGACGTGACAGTAAGAGAGTAGAGGTAATAGGGAGTAGTTATGACAGGAAGGTAGTAGAGGTGACAGGGAGTAGAGGTGACAGGAAGGGAGTAGAGGTGACAGGAGGGTAGTAGAGGTGACAGGGAGTAGAGACGATAGGAAGGGAGTAGAGGTGACAAGGAGTAGAGGTGACAGGAAGGTAGTAGAGGTGACAGGGAGTAGAGACGATAGAAAGGGAGTAGAGGTGACAGGAAGGGAGTAGATGTGACAGGAACGGAGTAGAGGTGATAGGAAGTGAGTAGAGCCCATAGGAAGGGAGTAGAGGTGACAGGGAGTAGAGGAGGCAGAGAGTAGAGGTAATAGGGAGTAGAGGTGACAGGAAGGTAGTAGAGATGACAGAAAGGTAGAGGTGACAGGAAGGTAGTAGAGGTGACAGGAAGGTAGTAGAGGTGACAGAAAGGGACTAGATGTGACAGGAAGGGCGTAGACGTAATAGAGTAGAGGTGACAGGGAGTAGAGGTAATAGGGAGTAGAGGTGACAGGAAGGGAGTAGAGGTAATAGGGAGTAGAGGTGACAGGAAGGTAGTAGAGATGACAGAAAGGTAGAGGTGACAGGAAGGTAGTAGAGGTGACAGGAAGGTAGTAGAGGTAACAGAAAGGGACTAGATGTGACAGGAAGGGCGTAGACGTAATAGAGTAGAGGTGACAGGGAGTAGAGGTAATAGGGAGTAGAGGTGACAGGAAGGGAGTAGAGGTAATAGGGAGTAGAGGTAATAGGGAGTAGAGGTAATAGGGAGTAGAGGTAATAGGGAGTAGAGGTGATAGGAAGCGAGTAGAGGCGATAGGAAGGGAGCAGAAGCAATAGGGAGTACAGGTGATAGGGAGTAGAGGCGATAGAAATGGAGGCGATAGGCAGGTAGGTGATAGAAACGAAGTAGAGGCGATAGGAAGGGAGTAGAGGTGATAGGGAGTAGAGGTGATAGGGAGTAGAGGTGATAGGGAGCAGAGGTGATAGGGAGTAGAGATGACAGAAAGGGAGTAGAGGTGATAGGAAGGGAGTAGATGTGATAGAAATGGAGGAAATACGATAGGGAGTAGAGGCGATAGGGAGTAAAGGCGATAGGGAGTAGAGGCGATAGGCAGTAGAGGTGACAGGAAGAGAGTAGAGGTGATAGGGAGTAGAGGTGACAGGAAGAGAGTAGAGGCGATAGGGAGTAGAGGTGACAGGAAGGGAGTAGAGGTGACAGGAAGAGAGTAGAGGTGATAGGGAGTAAAGGTAATAGGGAGTAGAGACGATAGGAAGGGAGTAGAGGTGACAGGGAGTAGAGGTGACAGGGAGTAGAGGTGATAGGGAGTAGAGGTGATAGGGAGTAGAGGTAACAGGAAGAGAGTAGAGGCGATAGGGAGTAGAGGTGACAGGAAGGGAGTAGAGGTGACAGGAAGAGAGTAGAGGTGATAGGGAGTAGAGGTGAAAGGGAGTCGAGGTGACAGGGAGTAGAGGTGATAGGAAGGGAGTAGAGGTGATAGGGAGTAGAGGTGACAGGAAGAGAGTAGAGGCGATAGGGAGTAGAGGTGACAGGAAGGGAGTAGAGGTGACAGGAAGAGAGTAGAGGTGATAGGGAGTAAAGGTAATAGGGAGTAGAGACGATAGGAAGGGAGTAGAGGTGACAGGGAGTAGAGGTGACAGGGAGTAGAGGTGACAGGGAGTAGAGGTGACAGGGAGTAGAGGTGATAGGGAGTAGAGGTGAAAGGGAGTCGAGGTGACAGGGAGTAGAGGTGATAGGAAGGGAGTAGAGGTGACAGGGAGTAGAGGTGACAGGGAGTAGAGGTGATAGGAAGGGAGTAGAGGTGACAGGGAGTAGAGGTGACAGGGAGTAGAGGTGATAGGGAGTAGAGGTGACAGGGAGTAGAGGTGACAGGGAGTAGAGGTGACAGGGAGTAGAGGTGATAGGAAGGGAGTAGAGGTGACAGGGAGTAGAGGTGACAGGGAGTAGAGGTGAAAGGGAGTCGAGGTGACAGGGAGTAGAGGTGATAGGAAGGGAGTAGAGGGGTGAGGGAGAAGGAAACAGTGTCTAAGGGAGGAGGAAAAAGGGAGAGGAAGATATAAGGGAGAGGGTGAGCAGGAAGAGAGAGTGGAAGGAACGGAAGAAGGAACTAAGGAACAATGGAGGGAATAACAGAAAAAAGAAGGAACAAATAAAACAATGAACGGGATAAGGAAAGGAAAAATGAAAGAAAAAGTACAAAGCATGGCGAAGGTATAAGAGACATCCTACCACCTATAACAAGAACTTGCACAGGCAAGCCTGTAGGCATATGGGTGATGTTCAAAAGTGGGCCATTGCTAAATGGGAGGTGGACACTAAAAGAAAGCTAGCATCAGGTAGGGTAGGCTCCAAAACCTGGTGGTCCCTGGTCAAGGACAGATGAACTCATTCCACCTCTAAATCGACAGGATGGGACCACCTCTACTAGTAGTCAAGAGAAGGCGGACCTCTTTGCCGAACACTTTGCTACCAAAATGCAAGTTCCTGATCCAGCAAGGGACCCTCCTTGGCTAGCTGCAAGAACTGTGTCAAAACTGTCAGTGATGGCAATAAGGCAGGAGGTGTATTTCCTTTTTAAATCACTTGACCAAGAAAAGGCTGTGGGCCCAGACAAGTTGAGCCCAAGATTGCTGAGAAGATGTGCAGACCAACTAGTAGTACTTCCAACTTGCGTCTTTCAGCACTGCTTAGTACAGTGTAAATGACCTTCTCTGTGGAAAGAGGCAAATGTAGTCCCTGTTCACAAAAAGAAGAGCAGAGCAGAAATCAGCAACTACAGACCAATGTCACTCCTGTCAATCACTGGCAAGATCCTTGAGACAATAATCTCAACTACCACTCACTACTTTGTGACCGTCAATATGGCTTCAGGAAAGGTTACTCTGCTGCTGATCTGTTGTTAAACCTCTCCACTAAGTGGCACCAGTCACTGGATGAATCCAAAGTCAGCTGTGTGGTAGCACTGGACATTGCTGGTGCTTTCGACCGGGTGTGGCACCAGGGCCTCTTAGCAAAACTGCAAGCACTGAGAATTGCAGGCTCTACGCTATGTTTCCTCAGTGATTACCTTCATGGTAGATCTCTAAGTGTAGTTCTCAATGGAACGGAATCAGTAAGACATCCTATTGGGGCAAGTGGTCCACAAGGAAGCGTCGTGGAACCATTGTTATGGAATGTCTACTTCAATGGCCTTCTTCATCTCACCCCAGAATCCCATGCATATGCAGACGGCTGTACACTGACATTCACGTATCCAAAAGAAGAAATGTCAGCTGCTCTAAGCTACATCAATCACCAGCTAAGAGCTATATCAGCTTGGGGAAATAGATGGCAAGTAACATCTGCACCTGAAAAAATACAAATGATGATGGTCTCTAGGCACCATGATGGTAATGCCGGTGCAGTAGTAAGGATGAATGGGAGGGTGTTGGTACCTAGAGAGGAAGTTGATATCCTTGGGGTGAAATTTGACTCCAAATTGATCATGAAGAACCACCTTGTAAATCTTGCAAACAAGGCAGCCAAGAAGCTTACAGCACTTCGCCGTATCTCGCATCTGCTTGACAGTAGGGGTTGCAAGATTCTGTATGAGGCACAAGTACGCTCACACCTTGAGTATGCTCCACTTTCTTGGTTTGCCTGCCCCCCCCCCTCTCATCTGCGACTGCTTGACAGAGAAGAGAACAGAGCAAGACGTCTCATCTCTCGCCTGGACCCATCCTGGATAGATCTGTCATTTCAGCAGAGCCTTCAAAACAGGAGGGATGTGGGTGGCCTTACTGTTATGTACAAGGCCAATATTGTCAAAGTACCACACTTGGATCCACTTCGAGGACAGCGTGAAAGAAGCTTTTATGCCACAAGACGGGCAGAAAGCAACAACTTCACTCTGGCTGTACCCTTCTTCAGAACTTCACTCCATCTGAGATCATATATACCCAGGATGACTCGAGTATGGAATACATTCGTACAGCATAATGATGTCAACGAGATAAAGTCAGTTGATCAAATGAAAATGCTGGTCCACAGATGGCTCCAACTTCATCCTGTTCCCTACTTGTATGTCTCATAACAATAAAAACGTTTTCAAATGAGCTGATGTAGGTAACAGCTCTTAGCTTGCCAATAAAGTTAGGAATCCTTAACCTGTAAATAGCTTGTCAATAAAGCTAGGGATCCTTAACCTTGTCAAACCTTGTGTAAAAAAAAAAAGGAAGGAAAAAGGGAAGGAAAAAGGGAAGGAAAAAAGGGAAGAAAAAACGGAAGGAAAAACGGAAGGAAAAAGAAGGAAAAAGATAAAGAAAAAAAAGGAAGGAAAAAGGGAAGGAAAAGGAGATGGAAAATTAAAAGAAAAAACGAATGGAAAAAAAGGGAAGGAAAAAGAGAAGGAAAAGAGAAAGGAAAAAGGAAAGAAAAAGTAAGGAAAAAAGGAAGAAAAAAGGGAAGGAAAAAGGGAGGAAAAAGAGAAAGAAGAGGCAGGAAAAGAGAAGGAAGGGGAGAGAAGAGACGGGCAGGAAGAGAGAAGGAAAGGGCAGGAAGAGAGAGGGAAGGGAAGGATGAGAGAAGGAAGGGCAGGAAGAGAGACGGGGGGGGGCAAGAAGAGAGAAGGAAGGACAGGAAAAGAGAAGGAAAGGGCAAGAAAAGAGAAGGAAGGGCAGGAAAAGAGAGGAAGAGGGCAAGAAGAGAGAAAGGGAAGGGAGAATGGAAAAGAGACAGGAGGACAAGGAAAAAGTAGAGGAAGAAGAGAACGTGGGAGCAAAGGAAGAAGAAAAGAGAAAG
The DNA here is from genome assembly GCF_038502225.1 of Cherax quadricarinatus. NCBI lineage: Eukaryota > Metazoa > Arthropoda > Malacostraca > Decapoda > Parastacidae > Cherax > Cherax quadricarinatus. The sequence goes on from NC_091353.1 coordinate 14,279,497, forward strand.
GGAGTAAAGGTAAGAAAGAAAAAAGGGTAGAGGGAAATAGCGAGAGCGAGAGAGAGCGAGAGAGAGAGAGAGAGAGAGAGAGAGAGAGAGAGAGAGAGAGAGAGAGAGAGAGAGAGAGAGAGAGAGAGAGAGAGAGGAGTACAAACTAATTAAGAAAGTTTGAGAGAGAACTGCTGAACGAAAACATATTAAAAACTGTTAATTTCCAGAATGTACACACACACACACATACACACACACATACACACACACACACACACATACACACACACATACACACATACACACACACATACACACACACACACACACACATACGTACGCACACACACACACACGCACACACACACACACACACACACACACACACACACACACACACACACACATACACACACACACATACACACACACGACAAATACAAAGTCATGAAGGTTGGGGAAGGCCAAAGAAGACAGAGCATAGGCTAGGTGGACAAACACTGCAAACCTCACTCAAGGAGAAAGATCTTGGGGTGACCATAACACCGAGCATGTCTCCGGAGGCACACATCAACCAGATAACTGCTGCAGCATATGGGCGCCTGGCAAACCTGAGAATAGCGTTCCGATACCTCACCAAGGAATTGTTCAAGACTATACACAGTGTACGTCAGGCCCATACTCGAGTATGCAGCACCAGTTTGAAACCCACACCTGGTCAAGCACGTCAAGTTAAAGAAAGTGTAAAGGTTTGCAACAAGACTAGCTCCAGAGCTAAGGGGTATGTCCTATAAAGAAAGGTTAAGGGAAATCGGCCTGACGACACTGGAAGACATGAGGGTTAGGGAATACATTATAATGACATAAAAAATACTGCCAGGAATTGACAAGGTGAACAGGGACAGGATGTTCCAGAGATGGGTCACAGAAGCAAGGGGTCACAATTGGAAGTTGAAGATTCGGATGAGTCAGAGGGATGTTAGGAAGTATTTCTTCAGTCACAGAGTTGTTAGGGAGTGAAGTAGTCTGGAAAGCGTAGTGGAGGCAGGAACCATACATAGTTTTAAGATGAGGTTTATAAAGCTCATGGAGCAGAGAGAGAGAGGACCTAGTAGCGATCAGTGAAGATGCGCAGCCAGGAGCTATGAATCGACTCCTGCAACCACAAATAGGTGAGTACACACAGAGACACACACACACACACTCATGTACAACACACATATATACAACCCCACACACACAACAAGTGTACAAAACAATGGGGCCCCAGAGGGCAACAGAACAGAGGAAAATGGGCCTGGAAAGGAAGAAAGAATGGAAGAGCTAAGGAGAAGAATGGAACAAGAATGGGAGAGGAAGCTTATCACTAATATGGAGAGGATGGATGCAGAGAACAAGAAATATGAGCTGCGAGTTGAATCTGCAGAAGCAAAAATACAGAGCCTAGAAGATGAACTCAAAATGCTAAAACAAGACATAGAACCAAAGAACAGAGCGGGTATGGCATCAGGAGCAGGTACACCAATGTCCAATGAGGGGACTGAAGGCCACCAGGAAATGTCGAGGAATGAAAGTGGCATGCCGCTGGGCACAGGGACAGTAGTGAGGGGCGAGGGAATAGGTGGAGGTGATAGGCCCCATGCAGAGGTACAATCAGGCCACCAGGAGATCCAGGAAATGATAACGAAGCAGCAATGGTTATGTTTAAATGGGATGCAAAGGGAAAAGCAATGAGAAGAGGAGAGGAAGAGGTCAGTTTTCATTTATGGGCTTCAGGAGACTGAAGACAACCGGGAGAAAAAAAAAGTTTGAAAAATATAATCAAACAGGAAAGGAGGACATGACTGAGTTGATAAATTTTCAGAGAATAGGGGGACACTCGAGGGGAAGAAATTGGCCAGGCAAATTGATTTTCAAGACATAAAATGGTGCAGACCAGGATCCTGCAGCAGAAACCATGGCTAAAGGAAACAGAAAAATACCAGAGGATGTACCCAGACTGTGACAGAATGAAAATGACACAAACTGAGAGGATACAAAGACTGTGGCATGCAAAGAGTATGTAACCTTCATTTGCAGCATGTTCACATTTTCACATAGGCTACCTCCCCAACCAGCAAACCAGGCACTAAGGGTCTAACGATTCAGGTGTCAGCATAGTTGCTGATCTCCTTATGTGTGTTGTATAGCGTATCATAATACCATCCATGTGCTTTATATATAAGATCCCTAGGCCGAGTGCCTGTATGACATCACGGGATGCAGCATGAGTGAGTGACGAGCTGCCTCTTCCTCACTCGACGGATAGACATAGACAGGTGAACAGGGCAGGCCTGGGCTCCTACCTCTCATCCACAGTCTGACAATATATAGTGTTACCATCCAACAAGGTGTTTACCTTCAACCCTCGTATCTCCTTAAGAACCTCTACGACAAATTGGTGCCAGCGGAGGGCCTGTAATTCTGACAATTACAGCGATTTCGGGAGATAAATTTCTACTGAGCTGGTCGCCATATTGTGACTAGGCCTGCCGAGCAGGGTAACACTCGACCTACCTCAAGCCAGCCAGCAAGCCAGCCAGCTACCTCAGTCAAGCATCTACCAGTCACTACATTATTCACTGGTCAGTCTCTTTGTATTAGTGTTTATCTGCTTATTTGCATCACTCCCGAGGGGTTGACCCGAGTTTGCAAAATAAGCCAGTAGACAGTCTGTGGTGAGGGAGTCAGTCAGCCTAGCCTACACCATTCCAGCCTTTGCCTGCCAAACCAGCTTTCCACCCCTGCTGTGCTCATCGTTAGAAGTTATCAAGCTATTCTGTGTGAAGGGTTAAGATAAGCCAGCCAGCAACTAACCCAGGTGATTAACCCAGTACTCAAGCAAACCATGTGGGTACAGTCTTCATCGCTTGTGCTTCAAGTTCCAAGCCATTCTGAGTGCTTTTTCATCCGTGGTGTTGTGGTATTTCGTGGGTTTGTTTTTTAAGCCAGCCGGCTTGGAATATTTTCGCGCCAGTGAGGGTGTCCCCAGTGAGGCTTACGCCGTTCATCCCATAGGCTCACTCACCACCCCCGGCCTCAGCCCTGCTTCAGCCCACTCACCCAACCACTACCACTGTAGTCTTACTATGGGTCCTAGCACCATATTTTAAGGACCACATAGGGGGTCAAGAGCTAGAGTGTGTCTTCATCAGTGGCGCCACCGTTGAAAGCCTCCTGTGTGAGTCTATCGTCGATTTAAGCGCAAAATTCTACGATCACGTGTGGACAGCAGCCAGCCGCAAGTCGACATAAACATCCTCCAACCTTCCACCATCTACCTAATTCTTCACCAAGTCGCTACAGTGATAATATTTTTCATAGGGACATTTGCGAGTGTTGAGACATTTTTTTTTTGTGTTTCCAGTGATTTCTTAGTGACATTCAGTAACTCTCGATTAGACTCAGTGTTTATATACTGATTGCCATATTTATTTTTATCTTCTTAATTCAGTGTTAATTTTCGTGCTATTATTTTATGTCTGTTGTGTTGTGCTTCTTTTTTTTATACACTTGAAGTATCTTAGTGTTTTTTTCCTTGTGTGCAACATATGAGCAGTATAGAACTTGTGTTTACACTTCAGAATCACCTTGTGTTCTCAGTATTCCAGTGAAGTAATTCAGTAATTTATTACCTTATATTCTGCATCACAACTCAGTGTTGTCTGTTATATTTTCCTCCCAGCATTTGTGTATTCTTGCCAGTTTATTTCATTTTTTTCTCTGTGTGTTGAACATTTTTGTGTTCATATTCTTCATTCAGCCAGTGTCTAATTTGTCTTATCTCCACAGACAATAGTGCCATTGTTTTGTGCAAGCAAGAAAATAATTTTTTCAAATTTTTCACACCTCAAGTTTCATAGCAAGAAAATTCTAGTATTGTATTTATATTGATGTGTTGTGTTCTGTATCACTGTAAGTGTTCAACCCTTTTTGTCCTGTGTTTTTGCACCTATTATTTTTCATGTTTCATTGAACAATTCACTCTTAGTGCAATTTTTAAGTTGTTCATTTAAAGTAAATTGTTCTTTGTTCAATAAGTGTTGCTTAAGCTGCAATTAAGAGTTAAAGTGTTCACTCAGTTCATTCCTTGATATATTTTCTTTTCTTGTAAACAGTATTTTCTTGTGTGTGTAATAATTTTTTTATTATTGCACATTGACTCATTTTGCAATAATTCTTGTGCAAGCTTTGTGTTGTCATTAAAATTTTTCTTGCAGAAATTTTAAGTAGTGTGTGCAATAATCTTGATTAGCAATTGTTATTTGTAATATTGCTACAGTTTATTTCAGTGCAGTTTCTTATGCTCTGTTCTGTGCTTAATATTTTATTCTTTGTGTGCCATTTTATTTTCTTTTAGTGAATTGTTTCCCAGTTTGTTTTATTTTGCACAAGCTTTATTGAGTCCAATTTAACATTTTTGATTGATTCATCATTTTATTGTTGAATTTCCCTATTGCATTGAGAGTAAAGACAACTCACTGTGCCATTCATTCAATTTTAAAGTAAAGTTGAGCAAATTAGATTTGAGTAAAGTACAAGTTCTCTTGATTTTCAACGTGTTGTTTATTCAGTTGAGTATTTTCTTGTGTGAGTTTCCTTGCTTACAGTGTGACCTGTCAATTTTTAATTATGCAGAATAGATAAGCATTTTCTTCCCGTTTAAGCTTACTGTGTCATTCTCTCTATTTTTTTTTTTCCTTATGCCCTTGAGTAAGTTCCCTGAGAACATGTCCCAGTCACTTTTGAACGTTCACTTAGTGTATCATGCCAGTCAAAGTCAATATGAATCAGTCCACAGTACAAATGTTCCCTTACTGACTGAAAGACAATATCTAGCCCTTGAGCAATGTGTTTGTTCTCACAGCTTGTATCTGAGATTTGTTAAAGTGCTGTGAAATGCGAAGTTCAGATTAAGTTCCTATAGATTCGTTCATTACTTATTAACGTAGTCGAGCGGTCAGGCACTAGTAACTCTGTCACTCCCATCTGTGTTCCACCTACACCTTCAGACATGCAAGATAGTGTATTGCCTCAAGTGTCCGAGGACACTCAGACTGCCTTGAGAGCTCAGCCTATCCCTGCAATGTCTGCTAGTCCAAGTAGTAGTTTCTCCACAGGGGATGCCTTGTCGGAAAACGATTACTTGAAACTAGTAATGCCATCTCTTGTTGATATCACATGCCGTATGCAGAAAGACATCTCAGTTGCAGCTAGTGCTCTCACTAGAGTGTCTGTTGTTGTTCCTTGTGTTCCAGATGGTGATCCCATCCTAGTTGACAGTAATTCATGCAACGTAAGAAGTTATTTCTCGAGTAACTTTCACATGTTGTTAATGTTTGCAAGTGAAGTTTCTTTATAGCTGATACCTTGTGTCACTGTGTGCGACTCAGATTGAATATCAGCATTGTTCACCGTGTTCATTTCTTTTCCCCTGTGCTTGTAGTGATAGATAGTAGATTCGTTCTCCTTTGCTCATATTGCATGTTATAGCGTTAATTTTTTCAACCGGGGAGAGTCATCCACTCCACCGAGTTTGTTCATTCCTCCAGCAAGAAAGAACCGATCCCTTGTGTTCTGGTGATTCGATTCCTGCTCCAGGAAGATCTTATTCTGACTGTGAAGCCATCAGCACCCATCAGCGACTTTGTAGTGAGCCAAGAATTACTGTACCGAACAGCCGAATTGGGTACTCCAAGTAGAAGAGTATACCAGTTAGTAATTCCACAGTCACCAGTGAATGTAGCTCTACAGCTAGTTTACGATGGACCAGGTTTTGCACACCCTGGTATGGATCGTTCTGTGAAACAAGCCAGAATGAAGTACTTTTGGCCACGTATGGCAAATGACATTTCTGAGTATGTTAAGAAATGTAGTGTTTGTATGCAACATAAAGGAAATGTCAATGGTCCTAATCCAATCCAAGTGTACCCAACCACTAGCGAACTTTGGGAAAGAGTTGTCCTTGATTTGTTAACCAATTTTAAATGTTCCCTCCTAGGCAACAAACGTTTGTGTGTTATGGTAGACCATTTCACCAGATATTGTGAGTTAGTTCCTATTGCAGATAAGACTGCTGAGACAGTAGCTAAAGCATTTAAAGAACGCATTATCTGCAGGCATACCACCCCTAAGTCCTTAGTAACAGATAATGGAGGTGAATTCTGTAATGAGATTCTTGAAAATTTGTGTACTTTGTACAAGATCTCTAAATCCACCATTGTTCCTCATCATCCTGCCAGCAATGGGTTAGCTGAATGAACCAATAAGAAAGTACTTGATGTCTTGAGAGCCACTATCAACCCCAATAGTGAAACTTGGGATGAAGCTATACCAGATGTTCAATGTGCCATAAATTCTGCTTACAATGTTTCCATAGGTGATACTCCACATTATGCATTGTATGGTGGAGACAAGCATTTACCCTATGAGTTGTTATATTCCACTCCGAAACCCAATTACAACCCTGATGATTTCGTAGCAACTCGTACAAGCATGGCTCAGAGTGTTTTTAGAAGAATCCGTGAAACACTTCATAAATCAACAGCAGAATTTACCAGAGTAACTAACAGCCGTGCTAAACCATCAAAAGTTAGAGTAGGTTCGAGAGTAATGCTGACAAATTTCAACAAAACATCCGAAATGCCTAGGCTCGATCAAAAGTTTGCTGGCCCTTATTGAGTTGTAGAACATATCTCTGGCAATAAGTATAAGGTTAGAGAAATTAGTACTGGTAAGTACAAAGAATCGCATTTAGATCATATGAAATTAGTATGCGATGTTGATGACATTGCTACCCAGACTAATGTGACAGATGCTGAAAATCCTCTTGACTCTGTACTCTCTACCTCAAATACTCAGTCAGATATTCAACCTGAATGTCGTTACTCCTTGCGTACTCGACAAGTAATGAGAAACCCACAAGTATCTTTTGTAGATACTCGTTCAGATCTCCCTCAGTCAAGGCATGTGTTAGCCATTGCAGAGGAATTCGATCCTCCCAGAGATGATAACCATTCTGCATATGTAAACCTCATCCTCACAGAATTGGATTTAAATGTACATAGTCTGTATAACTAGTTGTCCGAGATGAAGGAAACTGTCAACTGTTTGTTATTAACTGATCAGTTTTTCAGAATTTTTTTTTTTCGTGTTCACGTTCCCTCCGTATTCTGAGAATTTCACAGTAATGATCTGAGTGCCCACCTTTGCTGTTAATTTCACCTTGTATATATATTTTTTATTATTTTTTTTATTATCACACTGGCCGATTCCCACCAAGGCAGGGTGGCCCGAAAAAGAAAAACTTTCACCATCATTCACTCCATCACTGTCTTGCCAGAAGGGTGCTTTACACTACAGTTTTTAAACTGCAACATTAACACCCCTCCTTCAGAGTGCAGGCACTGTACTTCCCATCTCCAGGACTCAAGTCCGGCCTGCCGGTTTCCCTGAACCCCTTCATAAATGTTACTTTGCTCACACTCCAACAGCATGTCAAGTATTAAAAACCATTTGTCTCCATTCACTCCTATCAAACACGCTCACGCATGCCTGCTGGAAGTCCAAGCCCCTCGCACACAAAACCTCCTTTACCCCCTCCCTCCAACCTTTCCTAGGCCGACCCCTACCCTGCCTTCCTTCCACTACAGACTGATACACTCTTGAAGTTATTCTGTTTCGCTCCATTCTCTCCACATGTTCGAACCACCTCAACAACCCTTCCTCAGCCCTTTGGACAACAGTTTTGGTAATCCTGCACCTCCTCCTAACTTCCAAACTACGAATTCTCTGCATTATATTCACACCACACATTGCTCTCAGAAATGACATCTCCACTGCCTCCAGCCTTCTCCTCGCTGCAACATTCATCACCCATGCTTCACACCCATATAAGAGCGTTGGTAAAACTATACTCTCATACATTCCCCTCTTTGCCTCCAAGGACAAAGTTCTTTGTCTCCACAGACTCCTAAGTGCACCACTCACCCTTTTCCCCTCATCAATTCTATGATTCACCTCATCTTTCATAGACCCATCCGCTGACACGTCCACTCCCAAATATCCGAATACATTCACCTCCTCCATACTCTCCCTCCAATCTGATATCCAATCTTTCATCACCTAATCTTTTTGTTATCCTCATAACCTTACTCTTTCCTGTATTCACTTTCAATTTTCTTCTTTTGCACACCCTACCAAATTCATCCACCAATCTCTGCAACTTCTCTTCAGAATCTCCCAAGAGCACAGTGTCATCAGCAAAGAGCAACTGTGACAACTCCCACTTTATGTGTGATTCTTTATCTTTTAACTCCATGCCTCTTGCCAAGACCCTCGCATTTACTTCTCTTACAACCCCATCTATAAATATATTAAACAACCACGGTGACATCACACATCCTTGTCTAAGGCCTACTTTTACTGGGAAATAATTTCCCTCTTTCCTACATACTCTAACTTGAGCCTCACTATCCTCGTAAGAACTCTTCACTGCTTTCAGTAACCTACCTCCTACACCATACACCTGCAACATCTGCCACATTGCCCCCCTATCCACCCTGTCATACGCCTTTTCCAAATCCATAAATGCCACAAAGACCTCTTTAGCCTTATCTAAATACTGTTCACTTATATGTTTCACTGTAAACACCTGGTCCACACACCCCCTACCTTTCCTAAAGGCTCCTTGTTCATCTGCTATCCTATTCTCCGTCTTACTCTTAATTCTTTCAATAATAACTCTACCATACACTTTGTCAGGTATACTCAACAGACTTATCCCCCTATAATTTTTGCACTCTCTTTTATCCCCTTTGCCTTTATACAAAGGAACTATGCATGCTCTCTGCCAATCCCTAGGTACCTTACCCTCTTCCATACATTTATTAAATAATTGCACCAACCACTCCAAAACTATATCCCCACCTGCTTTTAACATTTCTATCTTTATCCCATCAATCCCGGCTGCCTTACCCCCTTTCATTTTACCTACTGCCTCACGAACTTCCCCCACACTTACAACTGGCTCTTCCTCACTCCTACAAGATGTTGTTCCTCCTTGCCCTATACACGAAATCACAGCTTCCCTATCTTCATTAACATTTAACAATTCCTCAAAATATTCCCTCCATCTTCCCAATACCTCTAACTCTCCATTTAATAACTCTCCTCTCCTATTTTTAACTGGCAAATCCATTTGTTCTCTAGGCTTTCTTAACTTGTTAATCTCACTCCAAAACTTTTTCTTATTTTCAACAAAATTTGTTGATAACATCTCACCCACCCTCTCATTTGCTCTCTTTTTACATTGCTTCACCACTCTCTTAACCTCTCTCTTTTTCTCCATATACTCTTCCCTCCTTGCATCACTTCTACTTTGTAAAAACTTCTCATATGCTAACTTTTTCTCCCTTACTACTCTCTTCACATCATCATTCCACCAATCGCTCCTCTTCCCTCCCGCACCCACTTTCCTGTAACCACAAACTTCTGCTGAAGACTCTAACACTACATTTTTAAACCTACCCCATACCTCTTCAACCCCATTGCCTATGCTCTCATTAGCCCATCTATCCTCCAATAGCTGTTATATCTTACCCTAACTGCCTCCTCTTTTAGTTTATAAACCTTCACCTCTCTCTTCCCTGATGCTTCTATTCTCCTTGTAACCCATCTACCTTTTACTCTCAGTGTAGCTACAACTAGAAAGTGATCTGATATATCTGTGGCCCCTCTATAAACATGTACATCCTGAAGTCTACTCAACAGTCTTTTATCTACCAATACATAATCCAACAAACTACTGTCATTTCGCCCTACATCATATCTTGTATACTTATTTATCCTCTTTTTCTTAAAATATGTATTACCTATAACTAAACCCCTTTCTATACAAAGTTCAATCAAAGGGCTCCCATTATCATTTACACCTGGCACCCCAAACTTACCTACCACACCCTCTCTAAAAGTTTCTCCTACTTTAGCATTCAGGTCCCCTACCACAATTACTCTCTCACTTGGTTCAAAGGCTCCTATACATTCACTTAACATCTCCCAAAATCTCTCTCTCTCCTCTGCATTCCTCTCTTCTCCAGGTGCATACACTCTTATTATGACCCACTTCTCGCATCCAACCTTTACTTCAATTCACATAATTCTTGAATTTACACATTCATATTCTCTTTTCTCCTTCCATAACTGATCATTCAACATTACTGCTATCCCTTCCTTTGCTCTAACTCTCTCAGATACTCCAGATTTAATCCCATTTATTTCCCCCCACCGAAACTCCCCTACCCCCTTCAGCTTTGTTTCGCTTAGGGTCAGGACATCCAACTTTTCATTCATAACATCAGCAATCATCTGTTTCTTGTCATCCGCAATACATCCACGCACATTTAAGCATCCCAGTTTTATAAAGTTTTTCTTCTTCTCTTTTTTAGTAAATGTCTACAGGAGAAGGGGTTACTAGCCCATTGCTCCCGGCATTTTAGTCGCCTCATACGACACGCATGGCTTACGGAGGAAAGATTCTTTTCCACTTCCCCATGGACAATAGAAGAAATAAAGAGGAACAAGAGCTATTTAGAAAAAGGAGAAAAACCTAGATGTATGTATATATATATGCATGTGCGTGTCTGTGAAGTGACCAAAGTGTAAGTAGGAGTAGCAAGATATCCCTGTTATCTAGCGTGTTCATGAGACAGAAAAAGAAACCAGCAATCCTACCATCATGCAAAACAGTTACAGGTTTCTGTTTCACAGTCATCTGGCAGGACGGTAGTACTTCCCTGGGTGGTTGCTGTCTACCAACCTACCTATATATATATATATATATATATATATATATATATATATATATATATATATATATATATATATTTGTTCTTCCTCAGAATCCGTAGAGTGCATGAATACAGATCGATCAATCAATTCCATCCATATTGTACAATGATTTGTTCTTACAAGTCGTAATGCATTACAATGAAACTAATTACGTTAAAAGTGATTATGTTAACACCCATTACATAAAACTCATGATGTTAACATCCATTATGATACCATCCATTAGTTCTAAGTTATATATGAATTTGTTATTGTATAGAATCAGCCCAGAACCACCTGCCTGTTCAGCCTATAGCATAGTAGTGTATGTCGAGACGACATACGTAACATGACCGAGCTGTCAGCATAGTTGCTGATCTCCTTATATGTGTTGTATAGCGTATCATAGTACCATCCATGTGCTTTATATAGAAGATCCCTAGGCCGAGTGACTGTATGACGTCACGGGATGCAGTGTGAGTGACGAGCTGCCTCTTCCTCACTCGACGGATAGACATAGACAGGCGAACAGGGCAGGCCTGGGCTCCCACCTCTCATTCACAGTCTGACAATATATAGCGTTACCATCCAACAAGGTGTTTACCTTCAACCCTCGTATCTCCTTAAGAACCCCTAAGACACAGGGGGCTCCATCATCAGATCAGTACCTAGATTAAACCAATCATAATGTGGATCTGGCAATTGTGAAGGTGATGTAGTTACCACTCACGTTTTCACCCTGTCATTCATTCAGCTGCTAGTTGAAGCACGGTTGTCTCTTGTCTCTGGCTGCTGTTTTGCCTTGATTACCATGGCATGCCCTTATATTACCTATTTACAGTACATAGTGTATATAGTGTACATACTTCTGTTTATACCTGGTGAAGGAAAATACAATTCAAAGATTTTCAGTGGTGTTTATTTCGCTCCAAGCTTCCTTTTACACCCAGGATAACAGGCTGTGCTTACCTGGGTCATAATAAAGACGAAAGGGGCAAGAAAGAGAAACAAGACTAAAGTCAGGTGGGGACAACCAGAGTTGGGAGGAGCAGCAAGTGCAACCACCCACAGAACCCCACAACCAAACATATCCCAAAAAAACCACACTCCACACTCAAAGATCACACCCAACCCTACACAGCAGACTTCCATAGTACCCTGCCAGGTCTTCCACACCACCAATGCAGATGGAATAGCAAATAAGTGAGGAGCTCCACAAAAGAATCACAGATGCATGACCAGACATCATAGCACTCACAGAAACCAAACTCACAGGAATAACAGATGTCATCTTTACAACTGGATATAAGAGCCTGAGGAAAGATAGAGGGAATAGAGGGGTAGAGGAGTTGCACTGCTCATTAAAAACCAATGGAGGTTTGAGAAGTTGGAAGGAGGGGACAGAGGGGGAAGCAAGGGACTACATAGTAGGAACACTTCAGAATGGGGGTCCCAAGGTGGTGACTGCTTTCCTATATCCTTCTTGAATCTGAATTTTTCGAATTCAAAGCCACTGCTGTGAGTTCTGTCTATGTTAGATATTTTTTGCACGCTATTTACATCCCCTTTAATTCCTGTTTTCCATTTATACACCTCAATCATATTATCCCTAATTATACGCCTTTCTAGAGAGTGCAGGTTCAGGGCCCTCAATCCTCATAGGGAAGATTTCTGATACATGGGATCAACTTTGTCATCCTCTTTTGTACGATTTCTAGTGCATTTATATCCATTCTGTAATACGGTGACCAGAACTGTGCAGCATAATCTAAATGAGGGCTAACCAAAGATATATAGAGTTGAAGAACAACCTGAGGCCTTCTATTATTCATATTTCTTGCTATGAAGTCAAGGATTCTGTTAGCTTTATTGGGAACACTAATGCACTTTTGTCTTGGTTTTAGATTACTACTAACCAGAACTCGTAAATCCTTTCACAATCCGTAATATTAAGATCTACATTATTTAGTTTATATGAGGCATGGTTATTTTCCTGTCCAACATTTAGAACTTTGCACTTGTCTATATTAAACAGCATCTGCCACTTCTCCGACTACTGCATCAGTCTATTCAAATCATCCTGGAGTGCTCTAATGTCCTCCCAAGAATGAATTGGACGGCCTATTTTGGTGTCATCAGCATATGTCGCTATTTATTCCCTCATCTATGTCGTTTATGTAGATTGTGAACAACAAGGGGCCCAACAATGACCCCTGTGCAACACCACTTTGATGTGCCCCCATTCTGATTTCTACCCATTTATGCAAACCCTCTGCTGCCTATTCGTCAACCATGCTTCAACCCAGAAAAAAATTTATCCTCCTATTCCGTGTGCCTTAAGTTTCCTCAACAGTCTCTGATGTGGGACTCTATCGAAAGCCTTACTGAAGTCCATATACACAATATCATATTCAATACCATGATTACCTCCTCAAATACTTCAGTGAAGAAAGTTAGTAAATTCTTAAGACTGGAACGCCCCTTTGTAAAACCGTGCTGAGATTCATTAATCAATTTATGCCTTTCGAGATGGCTTCGGAAATTACTGATTCCATAAATTTTCCCACAATGGAGGTAAGGCTTATTGGTCTACAGTTCGAAGCTAAGGACCTGTCACCTGCCTTGTAAATTGGTATTACATTTGCCACTTTCCACTTGTCAGCCACTATGCAAGTTTGTAGTGATATGTTGAAAAGATCAGCCAAAGGTATGCTAAGTTCCTCTTTACATTCCTTTAACATCCTTGCAAACAGTTCATCAGGGCCTGGGAATTTGTTAGCTTTTAATTTCTCTATTTGTCTCAGGACCATGTCACTAGTTACTGCAATCGTGCATAGTTGATTATCGTCCTGTTCTACATAATCTATTATTTCTGGAATTTCGTTAGTATCTTCCTGAGTAAAAACTGAGAGGAAGTAAGAACTGAAAATTTCACACATATCCTTATCACTGTCAGTGATCTGACCTGAGATACTCTTAAGTGGGCCTATCTTGTCCCTACTATTACTTCAGTATACCTGAAAGAACCCCTTTGGGTTAATCTTCGAATCCCTTGCGACCTTAGCCTCATAATCCCTTTTTGCTTTTCTTATTCCTTTTTTTTATTTCTCTCTTTAATTGAATATATTGATTTCTTAACTGCCCATCCCTTCTTTTGATACGCCTATATATGCCTGTCTTTTGACCAATGACATGTTTTAATCTATTGTTCATCCATTTGGGATCATTTTTGTTAGATCTAATTTCCCTACTTGGAATAAAAGTTGTTTGGGCAGCTAGAACTATGCCCTGAAAAACGTCATATTGGCAACCAAGACCACCTACCTGACCCATAGTCAGGACATCCCAATTTAGCCCACCCAGGTAATTTCTTATACCCATGAAGTCGGCCAAGCAAAAGTCTGGGACAGAAATTTGATTGCAGTTATCTAGGTAATTCCATGATATATTGAAACTAAGTGATTTGTGATTACTTTCCCCAAGCTCATCATTAACCTCAAGTTTATTAACAAGTGATTCTTTGCTGGCAAGAACCAAGTCAAGTAGATTGTTTCCTCTAGTTGGTTCTGTCACAAACTGTTTTAAAAAGCAATCCTGAACAATATCAAGAAAGTCACTAGACTCAAGATTTCCTGTCACACTGTTCCAATCAATTTGTCTCAAGTTAAAATCTCCCATTAACACATTTTCATACCTAGATGCCTTATGAATTTCGTCCCATAGCAGCTTACTGCACTCTCTATCAAGGTTTGGGGGCTTATAAATCACACCCAAAATTAACTTTTCACGACCCTCGAGAAACTGTAGCCAAACAGATTCTGTGTCCGATGTTTCTAATCTTATATCTTGTTTAACACAACAATTTAAATTATCTCTGACATACATCGCCACTCTACCACCCTTCATGTTGACCCTATCAGTATGGAATAGTTTATAAGAACATAAAAACATAAGAATGGAGGAACACTGCAGAAGGCCTACTGGCCCATACAAGGCAGGTCCTTATCAAATTAACCTCTACCAAAAGCAAGCAACCCAAGAATTTACTCCCGTACCCAATGACACCAATCAAACCCAGCCCCTCCCACTCGTATATTTGTCCAATCTCTTTTTAAAGCTACCCAAGGTCCTAGCCTCGATCACCCCACTGGGAAGATTGTTCCATACATCCACAACTCTGTTAGAAAACCAGTACTTACCTATGTCCTTTCTAAATCTAAATTTTTCCAACTTAAATCCACTATTTCTGGTTCTTACCTGGTTCGACACCCTCAGTTCTTTATTAACATCTCCCTTGTTTATGCCCGTCATCCACTTATACATCTCAATGATATCTCCCCTCATTCTATGTCTCTCCAGAGAGTGGAGATTTAAGGCTTTAAGTCTATCTTCATATGGGAGATTCTTTACACAGTAAATCATTTTAGCCATTCTTCTCTGTATGTTCTCCAATGAATCTATATCCATCCTGTAGTAAGGAGACCAAAATTGAGCGGCATAATCTAAATGAGGTCTCACTAGAGAGGTATAGAGCTGTAAAATAACTTTTGGACTTCTGTTACTTATACTTAGCTCAGTGGTGACGTGTACTTAGCTCTGTGAAGACCTGTTTGTGCGCTCTCTACGGATTGAAGCAAGATGCCCTCTATCGAGCAACTTTACCAACAGCTTAAGGAAGAATTGAGGATGGCGAAGATGGAGATTCGGCGACTGACCGAGGAAAACAAGAAGATTCGTAGTAGTCCTCCTGTTTTGAGTCCTCAGGTCAAGAAGGGAAACTGGTCAGTGGATGGACAGCAGGGAACGAAGTTGACGATCAAGAAGACGAATGGAAAGGGAGAAACAATGAAGAAAGAGACTGCCGTGGACACTGATGTGGAAACATCTAATACATTCTCAGTGCTACTGACGAATGTGAGTCGACTACTGGGAACGTCACGACGAACGACACCAAGGAAGGTAAGAATATTGTTGTTGTTGGGGATAGCCAAGTTATGTATATGGATAGGGCGTTCTGCTTGAAGGACAGGAGTAGGAGACAGAGGGTTTGCTTTCCTGGGGCTGTGATGGAGAATATTGTTAGCCGTCTGGATGACATTATGAGCGGTAATGGGAGCAATCCTACTGTCTCAGTGCTGGAGGCAACGATGTTGGCAGACGTAGGAATGAAGACCTGATTAGCAGGTATAGGTCAGCAATAGAAATAATTAGGAGGAAGGGTGGGAACCCTGTCATATGTGGTATTTTGCCAAGAAGAGGAGTTGGAAATGAATGGTTGTCCAGGGCAACTGGTGTCAATTGCTGGCTGGACAAATACTGTAAAGAAAATGTGGTAACATTCATTGACAACTGGGACCTCTTCTATGGCAGAAATGACATGTATGAAAGGGATGGGGTTCACTTATCTAGGTCTGGGGTGGGAGCACTGGCAACTGCAGTGGAGGGAGCTGTTAGGACTTTAAACTAGGAATAGTTAGTGGTATGGGTTTTGGCAGGAAAACAGTGAAGTCCCAGTGTAGTAATATTATGAGTTCTAGGGGAACTAGTAACAAGCAGAACGAGGTAGATATTGAAAAGCCAGTGACACTGGGTGATAAGGACAGTAATAGGTTTAGTAGAAAAACAGAAATAAGCAGGAAGGGTAAAGAGAAGGGAGAGTCTTTCAATGTTTATTATGCTAATAGCCGTAGTGCTAGGAATAAGATGGAAGAGTTGAGATTAGTTGCTAGTGCAGGTAACACTGATGTATTTGCCTTAACTGAGACGTGGTTTAATTCAAAAAGTCGGGACATGCCTGCGGAATGTCACATTCAGGGTTTTAAATTGTTCGGAGGAGATAGAAGTATCGGGAAGGGGGGTGGGGTGGCATTGTATGTCCGAGATCGCTTGAACTGTTGCATAAAAACGGGTATTAAGTCTGAAGTAACACATACAGAGTCTGTTTGGATAGAATTTTCAGAGGGGCATGAAAAACTGATTTTAGGAGTGAAATACCGTCCCCCAAACTTAGATAGGGACCAAGGGAGACTACTATGGGAGGAAATTGTTAAGGCCACAAGGCACGATAATGTAGTAATTCTAGGAGACTTTAACTTTAGTCATATTGATTGGAATTTCTTGACTGGGAATTTAGAATCATACGACTTCTTAGAAGTAGTTCAGGATGGTTTTTTGAAGCAGTTTGTGACAGAACCTACAAGGGGAAATAACCTGCTTGACTTAGTTCTGGCAAACAATGAATCCCTTGTTAATAATTTAGAAATTTCAGAAGAACTGGGTGCTAGCGACCACAAATCAATTACATTTAGCATTGAATGGAAGTACGATAGTAGCGATAACTCAGTAAGAGTCCCAGATTCTCGCTTAGCAGATTAGGATGGGCTTAGAGAACACTTATCATCTGTTGACTGGGGTAACGAAGAGAGCTATCAATATGACAGTTTTCTGAACACTATACATGCTGCTCAAAGAACGTTTATCCCGTATAAAGAAATTAGATCAAATAGAAATGACCCAAAATGGATGAATAATAGGCTCAAATATCTACTAGGGCATAAGAAAGGAATTTGTAGGCGTATCAAAAGAGGTGAGGGTCATCTTATGAATCAGTATATTGACATTAAGAGGGACATTAAAAAGGGGATAAGAAAAGCTAAAAGGGACTATGAAATTAAAGTTGCTAGGGATTCTAAAACTAACCCAAAAAGTTTTTTCCAGGTCTATAGAACAAAAGTTAGAGATAAGATAGGTCCCCTTAAAAATAACTATGGGCATCTTACTGACAAAGAGAATGAAATGTGCTCGATTTTAAATAATTATTTTCTCTCGGTTTTTACACAGGAAGACACTAACAATATTCCAGTAATTAATTTTTATAGTGGGCTAGAAGAAGAAAAATTATGTAACATCACAGTCACTAGTGAAATGATTGTGAAACAGATAGACTGAAGCAAAATAAGTCGCCGGATCCTGATGAGGTTTTTTCAAGGGTTCTTAAGGAATGCAAAATGGAACTTTGTGAACCATTAACTAATGTTTTTAATTTATCTCTTCAAACAGGTGTAGTGTCTGATATGTGGAAGATGGCTAATGTAATTCCTATTTTTAAAACAGGGTACAAGTCGTTACCGTCAAAGTACCGCCCAATAAGCCTGACCTCAATTGTAGGCAAATTACTAGAGTCAATTATAGCTGAGATTATAAGAAGTCATTTGGATATGCATAATCTGATTAATGATACTCAGCATGGATTCACGAGAGGCCGTTCTTGTCTAACTAATTTATTAACTTTCTTCAGTAAAGCTTTTGAGGCTGTTGACCACGATAAAGAATTTGATATTATTTACCTAGATTCTAGTAAGGCTTTTGATAGAGTTCCGCACCAAAGACTGTTGAAGAAAGTGGCAGCTCATGGCACTGGGGGAAAAGTGCTTTCGTGGATCGAGTCATGGCTCACTGACAGGAAGCAGAGAGTGTCCATAAACGGGGTTAAATCCGAGTGGGGATCTGTAACAAGTGGCGTTCCACAGGGATCAGTCTTGGGCCCGTTGTTGTTTATAATATATATCAATGATCTTGATGAGGGAATTATTAGTGATATGAGCAAATTCGCCGATGACACAAAGATAGGTAGGATAATTGATTCAAACGTAGATGTTAGGGAACTTCAGGAGGATTTAAACAAACTCTATTCTTGGTCAGAGAAGTGGCAGATGCAGTTCAATGTAGATAAATGCAAGGTTCTGAAGCTTGGGAGTGTCCATACCCTAGCACTTATAAGTTAAATGATGTAGAACTTAGCCATACAGATTGCGAAAAGGACTTGGGGGTTGTGGTGAGCAGCAACCTTAAACCAAGACAGCAATGCCAAAGCGTACGTAATTAGGTAAATAGATTACTGGGATTTATATCAAGAAGTGTAAGCAACAGACGTCCAGAGGTCATACTGCAGCTTTATACATCATTAGTAAGGCCTCACCTAGATTATGCAGCTCAGTTCTGGTCTCCACATTACAGAATGGACATAAATTCGTTAGAAAACATTCAGCGTAGGATGACTAAATTAATACATAGCATTAGAAATCTTCCTTATGAAGAAAGATTGAAGACTCTTAAATTACATTCACTTGTTAGATGAAGAATGAGGGGAGACCTGATCGAAGTGTATAAGTGGAAGATAAGTATTAATAAAGGGGATATTAATAAGGTCTTGAGGATATCTCTCCAAGACATAACCCACAGTAATGGATTTAAATTAGATAAGTTTAGATTTAGAAAGGACACATAGGAAAGTATTGGTTTGGAAACAGGGTAGTTGATGAGTGGAACAGTCTACCTAGTTGGGTTATTGAGGCTAGGACTTTGGGCAGTTTCAAATTTAGGTTGGATAAATACATGAGTGAGAGGGGTTGGATTTGAGTGGGACTTGCACATCAGAGCTTATTTCTTGGGTAGCATTGAAAATTGGGTTGGGCAAATGTTTTGTTAGTGGGATGAATTGTAAAGGACCTGCCTAGTATGGGCCAACAGGCCTGCTGCAGTGTTCCTCCTTTCTTATGTTCTTATGTAATCTGTTTTCTTTGTTGCACACACTAAGGCACTGCTGTCTTGGCTTTAGATTTCTGCTTACCATGATTCCCAAGTCTTTTTCACGTTCTGTATGATCAAGCTCTACTTCACCTAGATTATAGCTTCGAGGGTTATTTTCATTACCAAGGACTAGTACCTTACACTTATCCACATTGAACTTCATCTGCCATTTTTCAAACCAAGACATTAATTTGTCCAAATTCTACTGAAGTTCATTGCTATCCTCCTCAGAATGAATCATACGGCCTATCTTTGTATCATCAGCAAATTTACTCATGTCACTCGTAATCCCTTCATCAAGGTCATTAATGTAAATTATGAACAAGAGAGGGCCTAAAACTGATCCTTGTGGAACGCCACTAGTGACTAATCCCCATTCAGATTTCACCCCATTAATGAAAACTCTCTGCTTTCTATTGGTAAGCCATGCCTCTATTCATGCTAGAACTTTACCTCCTATACCATGATTATTATTATAATCAAGGGGGAAGCGCTAAACCCGGAGGATTATACAGCGCCTGGGGGGGGATGTGGAAGGCATTCAGGCTTAATTCGGGGAACTGGAGCACAGATCCAATTCCCTATACCATGAGCTGCCACTTTTCTTAAGTCTCTCTTGTGAGGTACTCTATCGAAGGCTTTACTAAAATCCAAATAAACAATATCATATTCTTTATCACTGTCCACTGCCTCAAATGTTCTATTGAAGAAGGTCAGAAAATTTGTCAGGCAGGAACGACCTCCCGTGAACCCATGCTGAGATTCATTAATCAAATTATGCTCTTCAAGGTGACTTCTAATAATGTCAGCTATAATTGATTCTAATAACTTGCCCACTATAGATGTCAGGCTTATTGGACGGTAATTTGAAGGAGTGGACTTATCCCCTGATTTGAATATAGGAACCACATTAGCCACCATCCACAACTCTGGCACAATACTGGTAATATGAACACATATGCAGTATAATGTGATCCTTTATTGACAACGTTTCGCCCATACAGTGAGCTTTTTCAAGTCACAAACAGATCCCTGTATGTTGCATTCAGAGGGCATTTCTCTATCTTTCAAGTTGAGCCAGGTCTCTGTTACAGCAATAATATCTATATTACCTGCACTTGCAAGTAATCTTAGCTCATCTATCTTATTTTTTAGACTCCTACTATTTGTATAGTAAACCTTAAGGGAGCTAGTCACTCGCTGCACTCTACTATCCCTCTTTGTTGATCAAATGATTTGCCTTTACTAGCAACTTTATTTTGAAAATTGTCTTTTAAACATATCCCTGAGGTACCCTGGTTATATCTGCTGTTTTCAACCGTAGCACTGCAGCCTGTTTCCCACAGACACCCATACCTCTATAATCTATCAGTTTAAAGTCCTAGACAAGTCGTCAATGACCCCCTCAATCGAATTGGCTAATGCAACCACTCCAGCCCCAGAGAGTTGAACCCCATTCCTTGCATCCATATCATGCTTGCCATAGAATATGTCCCAGTTATCAATGAATGGAATTGCAAGTTCCTTGTAGTACCTGTCTAGCCAGCAATTTATACCAACTGCCCTAGACATCCATTCATTGCCCACTCCCCTTCTAGGTAAGATGCTACATGTGACTGGGATCCATGCCTTAGACCTGACTACATCTATGGCTGACCTATACTTATCCAGCAGCTCCTGTCTCCTGCCATTCCCGACAGATAATGGACTTGTTCCCAATGACTGACATATTATCCAACCTGCTATGTCACCAACACCAGCTCCTGGGAGACACACCCTCTGTCTGACCTTTCTATCTCTGTTACAAAAAACACAATCCATATATCTTACCTGAAAATCTCCCACAATCAGAATATTCTTACCTTGATAAAAAGGGGAGTCAGTGGTACCTTTAATCTCACTAACCACTGAAGTACACTCGTCCTGGAGAACAGAGAATTGATTTTCTACTTTCACATCTTCTCTATTAACTTTCCTCATCATGATTCTTCCTGAATTGTGAACCACTTGCCACTTAAAGCGGCTGCCACTCTCCAAATCACTGCTTGTAACATTTCCCTCCTCACCAGCTACCACCATCCCACACTCACTCCCAAACCCATCCAGACGAAGCTTCAGCCTCCTATTTTCCTCCTGAAGAAGTAGAATCTCCTTCTTCAACACTTTAACCTGAGATTTTAAAACACTACAACACGCCATGGTGCCAACACCCCACGCTAATCCCAGACAGCTTAGGACAGGTATGACCACACGTGACCACTCGTAGGTAGTATTGTCAGTCTGCCGAGTCTTGGGGTCTCGTAGGTAGTAATGTCAGTCTGCAGAGTCTCGGGGTCTCGTAGGTAGGAATGTCAGTCTGCCGAGTCTCGGGGTCTCGTAGGTAGGATTGTCAGTCTGCCGAGTCTCGGGGTCTCGTAGGTAATGTCAGTCTGCTGAGCCTCGGGGTCTCGAAGGTAATGTCAGTCTGCCGAGCCTCGGGGTCTCGTAGATAGTAATGTCAGTCTGCTGTGTCTCGGGGTCTCGTAGGCAGTAATGTCAGTCTGCCGAGTCTCGGGGTCTTGTAGGTATTAATGTCAGTCTGCCGAGTCTCGGGGTCTCGTAGGTAGAAATGTCAGTCTGCCGAGTCTCGGGGTCTCGTAGGTAGAAATGTCAGTCTGCCGAGTCTCGGGGTCTCGTAGGTAGTAATGTCAGTCTGCCGAGTCTCGGGGTCTCGTAGGTACAAATGTCAGTCTGCCGAGTCTCGGGGTCTCGTAGGTAGAAATGTCAGTCTGCCGAGTCTCGGGGTCTCGTAGGTAGTAATGTCAGTCTGCCGAGTCTCGGGGTCTCGTAGGTAGAAATGTCAGTCTGCCGAGTCTCGGGGTCTCGTAGGTAGAAATGTCAGTCTGCCGAGTCTCGGGGTCTCGTAGGTAGTAATGTCAGTCTGCAGATTTGGGACAAGTCACTCAAAATATTTCAAGGTGTATATATAAGGCATTAACATGAGAGGAAGCAGTAAGTGGGTGTGTGTAGCAGTGACCTTCGGCGAGTCTCAACAATCTTACTACTCTCACAGACCCGCCATATACCACTAATATTACTTGTTATCCTTGTATGTTAACCATTATTATTACTGTTAATATTACTGTTATCATTATTATTATTGTTAATATTACTGTTATTATTATTATTATTATTATTATTATTATAATTTATGTTATTGTTACCATTATTCCTGTTATTATTATATGTATTATAATTATTACTGTTTTTGTTATTGTTTTAGTTATTATTATGACTCTTATTATTATTAATATAAAGAAGTGTGTGGTATAATATCTTTGTTTACTTCTTCAATTAGAGGCAGGAAAAATAATTTATAAGAAAGCGAAGTGAAGGTTCAAGGTGAGACTAATGAAAGGTACCTTCAAGGTGACACACCACCACCTTACTAATGAAAGGTACCTTCAAGGTGACACCATCACCTTACTAATGAAAGGTACCTTCAAGGTGACACCATCACCTTACTAATGAAAGGTACCTTCAAGGTGACACCATCACCTTACTAATGAAAGGTACCTTCAAGGTGACACACCATCACCTTACTAATGAAAGGTGCCTTCAAGGTGACACACCATCACCTTACTAATGAAAGGTACCTTCAAGGTGACACAACACCACCTTACTAATGAAAGGTACCTTCAAGGTGACACACCACCACCTTACTAATGAAAGGTACCTTCAAGGTGACACCATCACCTTACTAATGAAAGGTACCTTCAAGGTGACACACCATCACCTTACTAATGAAAGGTACCTTCAAGGTGACACACCACCACCTTACTAATGAAAGGTACCTTCAAGGTGACACACCACCACCTTACTAATGAAAGGTACCTTCAAGGTGACACACCATCACCTTACTAATGAAAGGTACCTTCAAGGTGACACACCACCACCTTACTAATGAAAGGTACCTTCAAGGTGACACACCACCACCTTACTAATGAAAGGTACCTTCAAGGTGACATCTCAGTAGTAGTAACCAGTTACCAGTAACCAGTGTACCAGTAGATGACTCACTACCAACCGTCTCTGCGTGAATCACTGTCTGTATTCATATTGCTGCTGACCATAGCAGGATTTCAAACACCCCCTCACATATGGGCACTGTGAGTTAGTCAGTCTTACGATAGAGAGCAGAGAGGCAGGCCGGCTGTGGCGCTTCCCATACTTCCGTCGTTATAATATACGTACTACCAGCCTACGTGAGTATTTTTACCCAATCCACGTTTCGAACCACAACCTTCCCCTGATCACCAGTTACTCCGTCTACTACTCCAGACTTCAGTGATAATTTTCTGTTTAGAGACATTTTCTTGCATTTAAAGACATTTGCGTGTGTGAGACATTTACAGTGAATTTCTTGTGTACTCTAAGCCTTGTATTTTCAGTGTAGACTCAGTGTTTCTTTGACTCGTTATTTTTGCAATATTTTTCAGTGTTTTCGCTCATCTCATATCTTTTTATCTGTGTTTTATTTTATGCTACTCTCTGTCTGTAGTATTATTGTGTAGTGTACCAGTCAGTCACTCCGTGTGAAGTAATTCATTTTTTTATCTTGTATTCTTTCAGCATTGTATTCTCCAGTATTTGTCATTGTATTTCATGCAGTGATATTCACCCCAGTATACCAAATTATCCATTTATTTCTATGTGTGTCTTTTTTCGTATGCCAGCAGTGTCTCATTCCTCTAATTTTTTCGCAGACTTGTGTACCATTATTTTTGCCAGCAAATTTTTGTCGTATCAGTCACAGCAAGATTTTGTTGTAAGAATATACTAAAATAATGAATACGTGATTATGTGTTGTGTGCCCCGCCACTTGTAAGTGTTACACTTGCCTCACCACTTGTAAGTGTTACACTTGCCTCACCACTTGTAAGTGTTACACTTGCCTCACCACTTGTAAGTGTTACACTTGCCTCACCACTTGTAAGTGTTACACTTGCCTCACCACTTGTAAGTGTTACACTTGCCTCACCACTTGTAAGTGTTACACTTGCCCCGCCACTTGTAAGTGTTACACTTCCAGTTTTGTTTATTTTATTTTTATTCATATTGTTCATATTTCTTTGAACAAATTCACTCTTAGTGTAATTTTCTTTTTAACGTAAAGTGTTTTCTTTACTCTGAGTAAATTGTTTTGTCTAATTTACAATTAAGAGTTAAAGTGTTCAATCAGTTTTTCTTCATACTTTTATTTTATTATTTAACCTACATTTTCCCAGTGAGACTTTATTACTGCAGTGATTATTCTGTGCCTTATTTTGTTGAACTTGTTCTGCAGTGAATTATTTTCTTTTATTGATATTTTTATGCTTTATTATTCTCAGTTCATTATTGCATCTTGTTTTTCATTTTATTAATTTTCCTGTTGTTGTCTTTGCATTATATTTTAATTTTGTTTATGCATTCTTAGAAAATATTTAAATTTTCCAGTTATCTCCCGTTGCATACAATTTAGTGATTTTATTTTATACTTCAAGGTGACACACCATCACCTTACTAATGAAAGGTACCTTCAAGGTGACACACCACCACCTTACTAATGAAAGGTACCTTCAAGGTGACACACCATCACCTTACTAATGAAAGGTACCTTCAAGGTGACACACCATCACCTTACTAATGTAAGGTACCTTCAAGGTGACACACCACCACCTTACTGTTTATATGAGCTTGTCTGTTATCCTTGTTCTGTTATCCTTGTTCTGTTGTCCTTGAGTGTCATCCTTATATGTTATCCTTGTTCTGTAATAAAGTTGGTAGAATTACCGACAATATGTAAAGTAAAAGGACACAAGTGCAACCAATGTGACATTTATTGTGGCAACGTTTCGCTCTTCAGGAGCTTGATAAAGCCATTACAAACAATACATGGACACAGAGGGTATATAAAGGCTCAGAGTGAGGTGCAATACTAGTGAGGTAACGTTTCGATGTTCACTAGTGGTGGTAGTAGTAGTAGTAGTAGTAGTAGTAGTGACAAAAGTAATACAATATGGTAGAGCTGTTACCCAAGTAATAAGTTTTATATCCTTTTACTCATGTACGAATTAATTGCTCTACCATATTGTATTACTTTTGTCACTACCACTACTACTACTACTACTACTACCACTAGTGAACATCGAAACGTTACCTCACTAGTATTGCACCTCACTCTGAGCCTTTATATACCCTCTGTGTCCATGTATTGTTTGTAATGGCTTTATCAAGCTCCTGAAGAGCGAAACGTTGCCACAATAAATGTCACATTAGTTGCACTTGTGTCCTTTTACTTTACATATCCTTGTTCTGTTACCCTTGTGTGTTATCCCTGTTCTCTTATCCTTATGTGTTATCCTTGTTCAGTTATCCTAGTTCTGTTATCATTGTGTGTTATCCTTGTTCTGTTATCATTGTGTGTTATCCTTATGTGTTATTCATGTTCAGTTACCCTTGTTATCATTGTGTGTTATCCTTGTGTGTTACCCTTGTTCTGTTATCCTTGTGTGTTACCCTTGTTCTGTTATCCTTGTGTGTTACCTTTGTTCTGTTATCCTTGTTCTGTTATCCTTGTGTGTTACTCTTGTTCTGTTATCCTTGTGTGCTATCCTTGTTCTGTTATCCTTGTGTGTTATCCTTGTTCTGTTATCCTTGTGTGTTATCCTTGTTCTGTTATCCTTGTGTGTTACCCTTGTTCTGTTATCCTTGTGTGTTACCCTTGTTCTGTTATCCTTGTGTGTTATCCTTGTTCTGTTATCCTTGTGTGTTACCCTTGTTCTGTTATCCTTGTTCTGTTATGCTTGTTCTGTTATCCTTGTGTTACCCTTGTTCTGTTATATTTGTGTGTTACCCTTGTTCTGTTATCCTTGTGCGTTATCCTTGTTCTGTTATCCTTGTGTTATGCTTGCTCAGTTATCCTCGTTCTATTATACTTGTGTGTTATCCTTGTTTTGTTATACTTGTGTGTTGTCCTTGTTCTGTAATCCTTCTGTTATACTTGTGTGTTACCCTTGTTCTGTTATCCTTGTGTGTTATCCATGTTCTGTTATCCTTGTCCTGTTATCCTTGTGCGTTATCCTTGTTCTGTTATCCTTGTGTGTTATCCTTGTTCTGTTATCCTTGTGTGTTATCCTTGTGTTATCCTTGTTCTGTTTTTCTTGTGTGTTACCCTTGTTCTGTTATCCTTGTGCGTTATCATTGTGTGTTATCCTTGTTCTGTTATCCATGTGTTTTATCCTTGTGTGTTATCCTTGTTGTGTTATCTTTGTTCTGTTACCCTTGTTCTGTTATCCTTGTGTGTTACCTTGTTCTGTTACCCCTGTGTGTTATCCTTGTTATGTTATCCTTGTGTGTTATCCTTGTTGTGTTATCCTTGTTCTGTTATCCTTGTTCTGTTACCTTTGTTTTGTTATCCTTGTGTGTTATCCTTATCCTTGAGTGGAATCCTTGTTCTGTTATATTTGTGTTATCCTTGTTATTTTATCCTTATGTTATCCCTGTGTGTTATCCTTGTCATGTTATCCTTGTTCTTTATCCTTGTGTGTCATCCTTGTTCTTTTATCTTTGTGTGTTATCCTTGTGTTTTACCCTTGTGTTATACTTGTTCTATTATCCTTGAGTGGTATCCTTGTTCTGTTATCCTTGTGTGTTATCCTTATGTCATCCTTGTGTGTTGGGTGTTACCCTTGTTCTGCTATCCTTGTGTGTTATCCATGTGTTATCCTTGTGTGTTATCCTTGTTCTGTTGTCCTTGTATGTTATCCTTGTGTGTTATCCTTATGTTGTCCTTGTATGTTATCCTTGTGTGTTACCCATGTATGTTACCTTTGTGTGTTATCCTTGTTCTGTTGTCCTTGTGTGTTATCCTTGTATGTTATGCTTGTGTGTTATCCTTGTTGTGTTATCTTTGTTGTGTTATCTTTGTTGTGTTATCTTTGTGCGGTATCCTTGTTATCCTTGTATGTTACCCTTGTGTGTTATCCTTGTATGTTATCCATGTTGTCTTATCCTTGTATGTTATTCTTGTTGTGTTATCCTTGTGTGTTATCCTTGAGTGTTATCCTTGTGTTATCCTTGTGTGTTATCCTTGTGTTATAATTGTATGTTATCCTTGTTGTGTTATCCTTGTGTTATAATTGTATGTTATCATTGTTGTGTTATCCTTGTGTTATAATTGTATGTTATCCTTGTGTTACCCTTGTTGTGTTATCCTTGTGTTATAATTGTATGTTATCCTTGTGTGTTATCCTTGTGTTATCCTTGTTGTGTTATCCTTGTGTTATCCTTGTGTTATCCTTGTGTTATCCTTGTGTTATCCTTGTGTTATCCTTGTGTGTTATCCTTGTGTTATCCTTGTGTTATCCTTGTGTTATCCTTGTGTTATCCTTGTGTTATCCTTGTGTTATCCTTGTGTTATCCTTGTTGTGTTATCCTTGTTGTGTTAACACAGCATTATTATTGATGTAATTATATTTTTATTAGTTATTATTATTGTTACTGTTACCATTATATTTATTATTGCTATAATTAGTATTACTGATATTATTATCATCATCTGTTATTGTTACTCTCCCTGATATCAAGCAGGCTGTTCGTGCTGCGTGTGGCCAGCAGTAGCAGTCTGCTTGATCAGGTCTTGATCCACCGGGAGGCCTGGTCTGAGACTGAGCCGCGGGGGCGTTGACCCCCCGAAAACATCCTCTAGGCCCGTTGGACTGCATGCATGCTAACACCAACAACCTGATTGGTCAGGTATAGCATTCTAACACAGCTGTCAATGACACAGTTGTCATGTGGGGGTTCGAAACGTGGATTGGGTAAGAACACTCACGTAGGCTGGTTAGTATGTATAAATATAACGGAAAATATGGGAAGCACAGGCCCGCATTGCCTCTCTGCTCTCTATCTTAAGACTGACTCACGAATGATGCCTAGGAGTGAGCAGCATTCAAAAACATTCTATAGTCAGTAGCAACAGTGAATAACAACAAGTGATTCACACAGACGGTTGGTAGTGAGTCATACTACTGGTAACTGGTTACTGGTAACTGGTTACTAGGAACTGGTACTACTGAGAGCTCGGCGATGCTAACGTATGTCGTCCCGACATACAGCTAATACAAACTAGAGACGGTAGGCATACGGCTTGGGCTGATCCTATGCAATGTCAAAGTACACAACAATTGAACATTATAACATACATAAGGAGAATATTGGAATGGAAGCTAACATAATGCATTACAAGGTATGATATAGCACAACTCAAAGAATGACACTCAACATTGGGATTACACAATAGAAGTGATAAAAAAAATTTGATCGATCAATCTGTATTCATGTGGTCTACGGATTCTGAGGAAGGATATGTACAAAGAAAGAAGTGTTTAACAGAAAGGCAGACTTGGTGCACTCAAATCTAGACTGAGGACCCTGAATCTGCACTCTCTCGAAAGGCGTAGAATCAGGGTGGATATGATCGAGGTGTATAAATGGAAAACAGGAATAAATAAAGGGGATGTAAATAGCGTGCTGAAAAATTCCAGCCAAGACAGGACTCGCAGCAAAAGTTTCAAGTTGGAAAAATTCAGATTCAGGAAGGATATATAGGAAAGCACTGGTTTGGTAATAGAGTCGTGGATGAGTGGAACAAACTCCCGAGTACAGTTATTCAGGCTAAAACTTTGTGTAGTTTTAAAAATAGGTTAGATAAATACACGAGTGGGTGTGGGTGGGTGTGAGTTGGACCTGACTAGCTTGTGCTGCTGGGTCTGGTGCCGTGCTCCATCCTTGAGTGGAGGTGACCAGACTGGGTGGGTCATTGGGCTAATCGGGGGGGGGGGTCGTCATTGGGCTAATCCGGGGGGGACACATGGACCTGCTCTGCATGGGTCAGTAGGCCCGTTGCAGTGCTCCTTCTTTATGTTAAATCCCAGAATTCGGAGAGAACGTGAATACAAAAAAAAAAATCTTGAATATTAATAAGTTGATACTGTAATTATTCATCTGTACAGGTTATTTACATTTAACCCCAACTCTGCTAGGGTGAGATTGACATATACAGAATGGGTGTCATCTCTGGGAGGATCAAACTCTGTTGCACTGGCTAACTCATGCCGTATTTGAGGCAGCTCTGAATTGGAAGTTACAAATGATGCTTGAGGATTTCTCAATACCTGTCGTGTACGTAGGGAATAACAACATTCAGGTTGATCGTCTGACTGAGTACTAGAGGTAGAGGGTACAGAGTCAGGAGGATTGTCAAGAGTCTGTCACATTAGTCTGGGTTGGAACATCATTATCACATACTAACTTCATATGATCTAAATGCGATTCTTTATACTGACCAGTACTAATTTCTCTAGCCTTATACTTATTGCCAGTGATATGTTCAACTACTCGATAAGGACCAACAAACTTTTGATCAAGCTTAGGCATTGCAGACGTTTCGTTAAAGTTAGTCAGCATAACTCTCGAACCTACTTTGATTTTGGATGGCTTTGCTCGAGTGTTAGCGACTCTTGTAAATTCTGCTGTTAATTTATGAAGTGTTTCATGGATTCTTCTAAAGACGCTTTGAGCTAGGCTGGTACGAGTTGCTATGAAATCATCAGGGTTGTAATTTGGTTTCGGGTTAGAATATAGCAACTCATAAGGCAAATGTTTATCCACACCGTACAATGCATAATGTGGAGTATCACCTATGGAAACATTGTAAGCAGAATTTATAGCACACTGCACATCAGGTATAACTTCATCCCAAGTTTCACTATTGGGATTGAGAGTGGCTCTCAAGACATCAAGTACTTTCTTATTGGTTCGTTCCGCTAACCCACTGCTG
Source organism: Cherax quadricarinatus (assembly GCF_038502225.1). NCBI lineage: Eukaryota > Metazoa > Arthropoda > Malacostraca > Decapoda > Parastacidae > Cherax > Cherax quadricarinatus. The sequence goes on from NC_091353.1 coordinate 14,309,798, forward strand.
GCAGGATGATGAGGAACAATGGTGGATTTAGAGATCTTGTACAAAGTACACAAATTTTCAAAGAATCTCATTACAGAATTCACCTCCATTATCTGTTACTAGGGACTTAGGGGTGGTATGCCTGCAGATAATGCGTTCTTTAAACGCTTTAGCTACTGTCTTGGCAGTCTTATCTGCAATAGGAACTAACTCACAATATGTGGTGAAATGGTCTACCATAACACACAGATGTTTGTTGCCCTGGAGGGAACATTGGAAATTAGTTAACAAATCTAGCGCAACTCTTTCCCACGGTTCGCTAGTAGTTGGATACACTTGGATTGGATTAGGACCATTAACATTACTTCTGTGTTGCATGCAGACACTACATTTGGGCAATTGGTGTAAATTGCTGGCTAGACAGATACTGCAAGGAACTTGCAATCCCATTCATTGACAACTGGAACAACTTTTATGGCAAACATGATATGTATGCAAGGGATGGGGTACATCTCTCTGGGGCTGGGGTGGTAGCACTTGCAGACTCGATTGAGAAGGTCATTGGTGAAATGCCTATGATTTTAAACTGATGGAAGATAGAGGTATGGGTGTGTGTGGGAAACAAGCAGGTTGCAACACTTGGGTTGGAAACAGTAAATGTATAAAAGGCATTCAGCATGAAGTTATCAATAAAGACAGGTCAGCAAACAAAGGGGGACAGCAGAGGGCAGCAAGGGACTAGCTCCCTTAAGGTTTACTATACTAATAGCAGGAGTGTAAGAAATAAGATAGATGAGCTAAGATTAATTGCAAGTGCAGGAAACATAGATATTATTGCTATAACAGAGACCTGGCTCAATCTGAAAGATAGAGAGATGCCCTCTGAATGTCACATACAAGGCTATAAATTATTCCACACTGACAGGGTCAACAGGAAAGGTGGTGGAGTAGCGATGTATGTCAGAGACAATTTAAACTGTTGTGTTAGACAAGATATTAAATTAGAAGCGTCAGCCACTGAATCTGTTTGGTTACAGCTTCTCGAGGGCCGAGAAAAACTAATTTTGGGTGTGATTTACAGGGCCCCAAATCTTGATAGGGAGTGCAGTAAACTTCTATGGGACGAAATTCGTAAGGCATCTACATACGAAAATGTTGTGCTAATGGGAGATTTCAACTATAGACAGATTGACTGGAGCAATTTGACAGGAAATTTAGAGTCAGGTGACTTTCTTGATACGATCCAGGATTGTTTTTTAAAACAGTTTGTGGCAGAGCCAACTAGGGGAAATAACCTCCTTGACTTGGTTCTTGCCAGTAGGGAAACACTAATTAATAATCTTGAGGTTAATGATGAGCTTGGGGAAAGTGATCACAAATCACTCAGTTTTAATATATCATGGAATTCCCCTAATAATGGCAATCAAGTCTCCGTCCCTGACTTTCGCTTGGCTGATTTCATAGGACTGAAAAATTACTTAGGTGGGCTGAACTGGAATGACCTGACTAAGGGTCAGGTAGGTGGTGATGGTTGCCGATATGATGCTTTCCAGGGCATAGTTCTAGCTGCTCAGTCAAATTATGTTCCAAATAGGGAAATCAGATCAAACAAAAATGATCCTAAATGGATGAACAATAGATTAAAATATCTGATTGGTCAAAAGAGAGGCATATATAGGCAAATCAAAAGAGGAGAGGGGCAATTGAGAAATCGATATATTCAGTTAAAGAGATAAATAAAAAAGGGAATTAGAAAAGCAAAAAGAGATTATGAGGTTAAAGTTGCAAGAGAATCGAAGACTAACCCAAAAGGATTCTTTCAGGTATACAGAAGTAAGATCAGGGACAAGATAGGCCCACTCAAAAGTTCCTCGGGTCAGCTCACTGGCAGTGATAAGGAAATGTGTAGAATTTTTAACACATACTTCCTCTCAGTTTTTACACAGGAGGATACCAGCGATATTCCAGTAATGATAAATTATGTAGAACAGGACGATAATAAACTGTGCACTATTAGGGCCACAAGTGACATGGTCCTTAGGCAAATAGATAAATTAAAACCTAACAAATCCCCAGGCGCTGATGAACTGTATGCAAGGGTTCTAAAGGAATGTAAAGAGGAGCTTAGCACACCTTTGGCTAATCTTTTCAACATATCACTACAAACTGGCATGGTGCCAGATAAGTGGAAAATGGCAAATGTGACACCTATTTTCAAAACAGGTGACAGGTCCTTAGCTTCGAACTATAGACCAATAAGCCTAACCTCCATAGTGGGAAAATTTATGGAATCAATAATTGCCGAGGCAGTTCGTAGCCACCTTGAAAAGCATAAATTAATCAACGAATCTCAGCATGGTTTTACAAAGGGGCGTTCCTGCCTTACGAATTTATTAACTTTTTTCACTAAGGTATTTGAGGAGGTAGATCATGGTAATGAATATGATATTGTGTATATGGACTTCAGTAAGGCTTTTGACAGGGTCCCACATCAGAGACTATTGAGGAAAATTAAAGCACATGGAATAGGAGGAGAGATTTTTTCCTGGATAGAGGCATGGTTGACAAATAGGCAGCAGAGAGTTTGCATAAATGGGGAGAAATCAGAGTGGGGAAGCGTCACGAGCGGTGTTCCACAGGGGTCAGTGTTGGGCCCCCTGCTGTTCACAATCTACATAAACGACATAGATGAGGGCATAAAGAGCGACATCGGCAAGTTTGCCGATGACACCAAAATAGGCCGTCGAATTCATTCTGACGAGGACATTCGAGCACTCCAGGAAGATTTGAATAGACTGATGCAGTGGTCGGAGAAGTGGCAGATGCAGTTTAATATAGACAAATGCAAAGTTCTAAATGTTGGACAGGACAATAACCATGCCACATATAAACTAAATAATGTAGATCTTAATATTACGGATTGCGAAAAAGATTTAGGAGTTCTGGTTAGCAGTAATCTGAAACCAAGACAACAGTGCATAAGTGTTCGCAATAAAGCTAATAGAATCCTTGGCTTCATATCAAGAAGCATAAATAATAGGAGTCCTCAGGTTGTTCTTCAACTCTATACATCCTTGGTTAGGCCTCATTTAGATTATGCTGCACAGTTTTGGTCACCGTATTACAGAATGGATATAAATTCTCTGGAAAATGTACAAAGGAGGATGACAAAGTTGATCCCATGTATCAGAAACCTTCCCTATGAGGATAGACTAAGGGCCCTGAAACTGCACTCTCTAGAAAGACGTAGAATTAGGGGGGATATGATTGAGGTGTATAAATGGAAGACAGGAATAAATAAAGGGGATGTAAATAGTGTGCTGAAAATATCTAGCCTAGACAGGACTCGCAGCAATGGTTTTAAGTTGGAAAAATTCAGATTCAGGAAGGATATAGGAAAGTACTGGTTTGGTAATAGAGTTGTGGATGAGTGGAACAAACTCCCAAGTACCGTTATAGAGGCCAGAACGTTGTGTGGCTTTAAAGATAGGTTGGATAGATACATGAGTAGATGTGGGTGGGTGTGAGTTAGACCTGATAGCTTGTGCTACCAGGTCGGTTGCCGTGTTCCTCCCTTAAGTCAATGTGACCTGACCTGACTAGGTTGGGTGCATTGGCATAAGCCTGTAGGAGACTTGGACCTGCCTCGCATGGGCCAGTAGGCCTTCTGCAGTGTTCCATCGTTCTTATGTTATGTTCTTACATTTCTTAACATACTCAGAAATTTCAGTTGACATACGAAGCCAAAAGTATTTCAATCTGGCTTGTTTTACTGAACGATCCATACCAGGGTGTGCAACACCTGGTACATCGTGAACTAGCTGTAAGGCTACATTCACTAGTGACTGTGGAATTACTAACTGGTATACTCTTCTGCTAGGAGTACCCAACTCGGCTGTTCGATACAGTAATTCTTGGTTCATGACAAAGTCACTGATGGGTGCTGGTGTCTTCACAGTCAGAATAAGATCTTCCTGGAGCAGGAATCGAATCACACCAGACCACATGGGATCTGTTCGTTGAGCATTCTTTACATCTTCAGCACTAAATGGAGGGTCTGCAGTTACTATACTAACATGTCGCGATAAGGCATCTGCGACATTTGACTTGCCAGGTAAGTGTTCAAAGGTAGGATTGAACTCTTGGATAGTCAAGGTCCATCTGGCTAGCCTTCCAGTAGGTTGTTTGTTCTGGAATAAAGGTATCAGTGGAGCATGGTCTGTCAAGACATGAACAGAGTACTGATAAATAATGCCTCGGAAGTGCTTCAAAGACCATACTATTGCTAAAGCTTCTTGCTCAGTTACTGTATAATTACGTTCAACCTTCGTAAGGACTCGGCTAGCAAATGCAACTGCGTTGTACTTGCCATCAGTCTTCTGAGCTAGTACGGCACCTATGCCAATAGAACTAGCATCAGCTGTCAGATAGAAGGGCTTAGAAAAATCTGGAAATTTCAAAATTGGAGCAGATGTTAGCTTTTCTTTTAGAGTTTGGAATGCTCTTTCTTGATGGAAGGTCCAAACAAAAAGAGCATCTTTCTTAAGCAACTCAGGGGAGCTACTATGGAAGAAAAATTGGCAGTGAACGATCTATAAAAACCTGCTAAGCCCACAAAGGATCTTACGGCATCAACAGTTTTGAGAGTTGGAAAATTTAGTACTGCAGTTACTTTACTTTGGTCAATTGTAATCCCTCTAGGAGTGACTACGTGACAAAGAAACTTGATTTCTGATCTGAAAAATTGACATTTAGACAGTTTGATCTCTAAATTGGCTTCTTCAAGCTTACCAAGTACTACATCAAGTCTTTTCAAGTGTGTATCCACATCTTCAGACATGACGATTACATCATCTAAGTACACCATAAGTGCATTACCTATAAGACCTCTAAAGATATTAGTTATGAGCCTTGAGAACGTGGTAGGGGAGGATCATAATCCAAAGGCCATATGGAGGAAGTGATAATGACCTGTAGGAGTGGAGAATGCAGTTAGCTCTTGGCTGTCCTCGTGAAGAGGGACTTACCAAAACCCTTGTAACAAGTCCAGGGTCGAAAAGACTTTGTTATCTCCGATGTTACGTAAAAGATCACCAAGTACAGGAAGTGGGAAGCGATCTGGAATAGTTTTCACATTTAACTTCCTAAAGTCAATCACTGGGCGCCAAGTACCATCCTTCTTTGGTACTAGGATCAAGGGTGCATTCCAAGGTGAATTGCTAGGTGCAATAACTCCATCATCAAGCATTTGACTGATCAATTCTTCTGCGACAGCAACTTGTGAATGAGGCATTCTGTATGCAGGTATATAGATAGGTCTAGTACCAGGCTCAAGTGGGATACGATGGGACAATAAGTTCGTTATACCCATCTTCGCACCTGGTAAGGCAAAGGCTTTACGACGTTTGTTCAACAGAGTCAACAAACGCTTGACCTCGTCTGGGAAGTCAGTGGGAGCTAAGTCTTTCTCCTCAACTGGTGGAACAGATTGATCCAGTGAAGTGGATGAGGTCTACCCAGAAGAAATAGCACCGACCCACTGGTCAGGTGGAACTGGTACTACTGAGACAGCTGTCAGCACACTTACCCTCTTTCCTGAGCAGCCATAACATCCCAACAGCTGTCAACAACACAGCTGTCAGCACACTTGTCCTCATCCCTGAGCAGCCATAACATCCTAACAGCTGTCAACAACACAGCTGTCAGCACACTTGTCCTCATCCCTGAGCAGCCATAACATCCTAACAGCTGTCAACAACACACCTATCAGCACAATTGTCCTCATCCCTGAGCAGCCCTAACATTCTCACACAGCTGTCAGCACACTTGTCCTCATCCCTGAGCAGCCATAACATTCTCACACAGCTGTCACCACACTTGTCCTCATCCCTGAGCAGCCCTAACATTCTCACACAGCTGTCAGCACACTTGTCCTCATCCCTGAGCAGCCATAACATTCTCACACAGCTGTCAGCACACTTGTCCTCATCCCTGAGCAGCGTTAACACAGCTGTCAGCACACTTGTCCTCATCCCTGAGCAGCGTTAACACAGCTGTCAGCACACTTGTCCTCATCCCTGAGCAGCGTTAACACAGCTGTCAGCACACTTGTACTGTTACCTGGCACAGCTCAACATTCTCCTGTCATAGTAATGTATTTAACTCTATGCATACATTACAATATTACATACATTACATTGTAACTAGAACTGTAGTAGGAGTGACATCTATAACAGTAGTAGTGACATCTACTACAACAGTAGTAGTGACATCTACAACAGTGGTAGTGACATCTACAACAGTAGGAGTGACATCTACAACAGTAGTAGTGACATCTACTACAACAGTAGTAGTGACATCTACAACAGTGGTAGTGACATCTACTACAACAGTAGTAGTGACATTACATTGTAACTAGAACTGTAGTAGTGGCATCATCTACTACAACAGTAGTAGTGACATCTACAACAGTAGGAGTGACATCTACAACAGTAGTAGTGACATCTACAACAGTAGGAGTGACATCTACAACAGTAGTAGTGACATCTACTACAACAGTAGTAGTGACATCTACAACAGTGGTAGTGACATCTACTACAACAGTAGTAGTGACATCTGCTACAACAGTAGTGACATCATTTACTTCAAAGTACCACAGGTGGCAGTTGCTGGCACTATCCCGCAGTGCTGGATTGTTAAACGGAGGTTGTCATAGGTCAGAAGTCAAGGTTGCTGGGAACACCAGGAACTAGGTCACCTGCACCAGGTTACTGCTAGGTCAACTATCTTGCTACCTCCAACATCTTCCTCATCTCCTGACCTCAAATGATCTGGATAAACTGATCTCTGCTGAAGATTCAGGGTGTGTTGGCAGGGAGAGTACTGAAGAGCCTTGGTGCCTTTAAACTTAATGGGTTATCAAACATATAGCAAAGCTGGGAGATGACTACTGAGAGTTTTTCTACTACCATAGCCCGACCCTGGGCCAGGCTCGTCTGGCACTTGCCTGGTCAACCAGTTGTTGATGCCAGCGGCCTGTTGGCCCACAAGTCATCATAGGTTGTGTCTGCTACAAACTATGTCTAGTGTGTCAGCATTAGTGTCTGCCACAACCTATGTCTAGTGTGTCAGCATTAGTGTCTGCCACAACCTATGTCTAATGTGTCAGCATCAGTGTCTGCCACAACCTATGTCTAGTGTGTCAGCATTAGTGTCTGCCACAACCTATGTCTAGTGTGTCAGCATTAGTGTCTGCCACAACCTATGTCTAGTGTGTCAGCATTAGTGTCTGCCACAACCTATGTCTAGTGTGTCAGCATTAGTGTCTGCCACAACCTATGTCTAGTGTGTCAGCATTAGTGTCTGCCACAACCTATGTCTAGTGTGTCAGCATTAGTGTCTGCCACAACCTATGTCTAGTGTGTCAGCATTAGTGTCTGCCACAACCTATGTCTAGTGTGTCAGCATTAGTGTCTGCCACAACCTATGTCTAGTGTGTCAGCATTAGTGTCTGCCACAACCTATGTCTAGTGTGTCAGCATTAGTGTCTGCCACAACCTATGTCTAGTGTGTCAGCATTAGTGTCTGCCACAACCTATGTCTAGTGTGTCAGCATTAGTGTCTGCCACAACCTATGTCTAGTGTGTCAGCATTAGTGTCTGCCACAACCTATGTCTAGTGTGTCAGCATTAGTGTCTGCCACAACCTATGTCTAGTGTGTCAGCATTAGTGTCTGCCACAACCTATGTCTAGTGTGTCAGCATTAGTGTCTGCCACAAACGCTGTCATGTTAGTGGCTTTCTTTGCACACAACAATTTTTTATTAATGTAAATTACACATAGTATGCAAAGATTTCAAATTTGAGTAAGTGAACTTATAAAGGAACCAGTAAGTGAACCAGTAACTGAACCAGCAAGTGAACCAGTAACTGAACCAGCAAGTGAACCAGTAACTGAACCAGCAAGTGAACCAGTAACTGAACCAGTAAGTGAACCAGTAACTGAACCAGCAAGTGAACCAGTAACTGAACCAGCAAGTGAACCAGTAACTGAACCAGCAAGTGAACCAGTAACTGAACCAGTAAGTGAACCAGTAACTGAACCAGCAAGTGAACCAGTAACTGAACCAGCAAGTGAACCAGTAACTGAACCAGTAAGTGAACCAGTAACTGAACCAGTAAGTGAACCAGTAACTGAACCAGCAAGTGAACCAGTAACTGAACCAGGAAGTGAACCAGTAACTGAACCAGCAAATGAACCAGTAACTGAACCAGTAAGTGAACCAGTAACTGAACCAGCAAGTGAACCAGTAACTGAACCAGCAAGTGAACCAGTAACTGAACCAGCATGTGAACCAGTAACTGAACCAGCAAGTGAACCAGTAACTGAACCAGTAAGTGAACCAGTAACTGAACCAGCAAGTGAACCAGTAACTGAACCAGCAAGTGAACCAGTAACTGAACCAGCAAGTGAACCAGTAACTGAACCAGTAAGTGAACCAGTAACTGAACCAGCAAGTGAACCAGTAACTGAACCAGCAAGTGAACCAGTAACTGAACCAGCAAGTGAACCAGTAACTGAACCAGTAAGTGAACCAGTAACTGAACCAGCAAGTGAACCAGTAACTGAACCAGCAAGTGAACCAGTTACTGAACCAGTAAGTGAACCAGTAACTGAACCAGCAAGTGAACCAGTAACTGAACCAGCAAGTGAACCAGTAACTGAACCAGCAAGTGAACCAGTTACTGAACCAGCAAGTGAACCAGTTACTGAACCAGCAAGTGAACCAGTTACTGAACCAGTAAGTGAACCAGTAACTGAACCAGCAAGTGAACCAGTAACTGAACCAGCAAGTGAACCAGTAACTGAACCAGCAAGTGAACCAGTTACTGAACCAGCAAGTGAACCAGTTACTGAACCAGTAAGTGAACCAGTAAATGGACCAATAAGTAATGCAGTAAATGATCCAGAAATGCAGTGAGACAGTGAGCCAGTAAATGAGACAGAGGCAGAAAGTGAACCAGCGAGGCAGAAAATGAGCCAGCGAGGCAGAAAATGAGCCAGAGAGGCAGTAAGTGAGCCAGAGAGGCAGTGAGCCAGAGAGCCAGTGAGCCAGAGAGGCAGTGAGCCATAGAGGAAGTGAGCCAGAGAGGCAATAAGTGAGTCAAAGAGGCAGTAAGTTAGTGAGACAGAGAGACATAGAGGCATTAAGACAGTAAAAGAGACAGTAAGTGGGAGGCAGTGGGTGAGGGAGAGGCAGTAAGCTTCCCTCACCTTTAAGAGAAAGCAAAGGCCTCTCACCCTAACGTCTTCTCAGTTCCTTACCACTTGACAACCCCGGGGTATACCACCTGACAACCCCGGGGTATACCACCTGACAACCCCGGGGTATACCACCTGACAACCCCGGGGTATACCACCTGACAACCCCGGGGTATACCACCTGACAACCACGGGGTATACCACCTGACAACCCCGGGGTATACCACCTGACAACCACGGGGTATACCACTTGACAACCCCGGGGTATACCACCTGACAACCCCGGGGTATACCACCTGACAACCCCGGGGTATACCACCTGACAACCCCGGGGTATACCACCTGACAACCCCGGGGTATACCACCTGACAACCCCGGGGTATACCACCTGACAACCACGGGGTATACCACTTGACAACCCCGGGGTATACCACCTGACAACCCCGGGGTATACCACCTGACAACCCCGGGGTATACCACCTGACAACCCCGGGGTATACCACCTGACAACCACGGGGTATACCACCTGACAACCACGGGGTATACCACCTGACAATCACGGGGTATACCACCTGACAACCCCGGGGTATACCAACTGACAACCCCGGGGTATACCACCTGACAACCCCGGGGTATACCACCTGACAACCCCGGGGTATACCACCTGACAACCACGGGGTATACCACCTGAAAACCCCGGGGTATACCACCTGACAACCCTGGGGTATACCACCTGACAACTCCGGGGTATACCACCTGACAACCCCGGGGTATACCACCCGACAACTCCGGGGTATACCACCTGACAGTCCCGGGGTATACCACTTGACAACCCTGGGGTATACCACCTGACAACCCCAGGTTATACCACCCGACAACCTAGGGGTATACTACCTGACAACCACGAGGTATAACACCTGACAACCCCAGGGTATACCACCTGACAACAACGGGGTATGCCACCTGATAACCCCGGAGTATACCACCTGACCAACCACCCTTCTGGCACTCTTGCCACTCCCACCACTGCCTTTTGGCACTCACTGGCATTCCCACCACTGCCTTCTGGCACAACCTTAGCACTCCCAACACTACCTTCTGGCACTCTCAGCACTGCCTTCTGGCACTCTCAGTATTGCCTTCTGGCACTTTCAGCACTGCCTTCTGGCACTCCCAGCACTACCTTCTTGCACTCTCTTGGCACTCCCAGCACCGCCTTCTGGCACTCTCTTGGCACTCCCAGCACTGTTTTCTGACACTCTCTTGGCACTCCCAGCACTGTCTTCTGGCACTCTCAGCACTGTCTTCTGGCACTCTCTTGGTTCTCCCAGCACTGCTTTCTTGCACTCTCAGCACTGTCTTCTGGCACTCTCTTGGCTCTCCCAGCACTGCCTTTTGGCACTCTCTTGGCACTCCCAGCACAGTTGAATGAAGGGGGGAGGGGGTGGATCGACATCAGAGCTACGAGGCTACAATCTCAAAACAATTCACGGGTATGTGACACCGATTTGGCACACAGCTTATGACACTGGCTTGGCACTCCTGGCCTAGCTTAGGAAAAGCAGCCCACCGGGGAGTCAAATTCAGGGGAATAACCTGCATAGTGCATGAACCCCCTAGGGGAGAAAACCTCTACAGTCTACAGCATGGAACACCAAGTGGAAGAAAAACCCCTCTAGTGGGGTGAGATGTGGTGAAAGGAATTCCACTCCCGTGAGAGAGAAAGTGGGGTATGGCTTTTCAGTGAAAGGTTGTGAAGAGAAGCCCCCTGAATGAGGGGGCACCGACCCCCAAGATAGTATACAGCTTCAGAAGTACCACACAGAAGGGAGAAAATAGAGAAAGAGTGAGAGGGTGTGTACGTACGTTAAAAACAGACATGCGAATATCTTACAGCCCACACCGAGGATGACAGCTAAGACTAACAACAGTTTAGCAAATCTCTACTGCTGTCTGGAGTCAAGACAGAAGTACAGTGTTGGACAAGCAAAAGGCTGTCTGCCTGTCCACCACTCCGCCGGCCACACTGCTGCCGTCTTATATACAACGTTTAAGAAATCAATTATGCATTGAAAATAGTGTACATTAACATTACTAACACATTTACTATTGATACTACTATTACTGTTACTAATACTACTGTTGCTGCTGCTACTACATTTTTACTAGGACTACTGCAGCTGCTACTATTATATTCCTACTACTACCATGCCCAGTTATTGTGTGTCATTGGTGAACTAACAACAGTATTCCAGTGGTCTTAACTAACCATTGTATTTACCTGAAAAACAACATTTGCAAATGGCTTGCCAAAAAAGTCTGCTAATGTGACAGATTGTCTTCCTGGAAGACGAGAATATCAACCAAGAGGGAATAACAGAGACAAGGCACAACAAGCCTGTCTTAAGACCAGAATTCACTCGAACATTGCCTCTCTCAGGACTTGCTGTGCCTTAAGTGTCTTGTGTTATACCGTCTTGTATACAACATCACAGGACAATAAATAGCAATTTTCCTTCCAACTTCACAGGACAATCCAGCTTTCCTCACTGCTTCCGACGACAATCATTTTCAGTTTTCCATAACTCTGTAAAAAAAAAAAAAATCTTTGCCCCCATTTGTATTCCACTTCTCGACACAGTGACACTGACCACAGAATTCAATCATTCTGAAAACAAGAGGCTTGGGAGACACTGCAAAATACCACCAATGATAAGCCGGGGCGGTAATGACTACACTATGAGATACCACGGAAAAATGCAGTATAATGTGATCCTTTATTGACAACGTTTCGCCCATACACCGGACTTCATCAAGTCACAAACACATCTACCTGGGTAAAGAGTACATGAGTATGTATAGTGTGGAGAGTCAGGTGGAGAATGTTGGGTATATATAGTGTGGAGAGTCAGGTGGAGAATGTTGGGTATATATAGTGTGGAGAGTCAGGTGGAGAATGATGGGTATATATAGTGTGGAGAGTCAGGTGGAGAATGTTGGGTATATATAGTGTGGAGAGTCAGGTGGAGAATGTTGGGTATATATAGTGTGGAGAGTCTGGTGGAGAATGTTGGGTATATATAGTGTGGAGAGTCAGGTGGAGAATGTTGGGTATATATAGTGTGGAGAGTCAGGTGGAGAATGTTGGGTATATATAGTGTGGAGAGTCAGGTGGAGAATGTTGGGTATATATAGTGTGGAGAGTCTGGTGGAGAATGTTGGGTATATATAGAGTGGAGAGTCAGGTGGAGAATGTTGGGTATATATAGTGTGGAGAGTCTGGTGGAGAATGTTGGGTATATATAGTGTGGAGAGTCAGGTGGAGAATGTTTGGTATATATAGTGTGGAGAGTCAGGTGGAGAATGTTGGGTATATATAGTGTGGAGAGTCTGGTGGAGAATGTTGGGTATATATAGTGTGGAGAGTCTGGTGGAGAATGTTGGGTATATATAGTGTGGAGAGTCTGGTGGAGAATGTTTGGTATATATAGTGTGGAGAGTCAGGTGGAGAATGTTGGGTATATATAGTGTGGAGAGTCTGGTGGAGAATGTTGGGTATATATAGTGTGGAGAGTCAGGTGGAGAATGTTGGGTATATATAGTGTGGAGAGTCTGGTGGAGAATGTTGGGTATATATAGTGTGGAGAGTCTGGGGGAGAATGTTGGGTATATATAGTGTGGAGAGTCTGGTGGAGAATGTTGGGTATATATAGTGTGGAGAGTCAGGTGGAGAATGTTGGGTATATATAGTGTGGAGAGTCTGGTGGAGAATGTTGGGTATATATAGTGTGGAGAGTCTGGTGGAGAATGTTGGGTATATATAGTGTGGAGAGTCAGGTGGAGAATGTTGGGTCAGGTGGAGAATGTTGGGTATATATAGTGTGGAGAGTCTGGTGGAGAATGTTTGGTATATATAGTGTGGAGAGTGTGGTGGAGAATGTTGGGTATATATAGTGTGGAGAGTCAGGTGGAGAATGTTGGGTATATATAGTGTGGAGAGTCTGGTGGAGAATGTTTGGTATATATAGTGTGGAGAGTGTGGTGGAGAATGTTGGGTATATATAGTGTGGAGAGTCAGGTGGAGAATGTTGGGTATATATAGTGTGGAGAGTCTGGTGGAGAATGTTGGGTATATATAGTGTGGAGAGTCTGGTGGAGAATGTTTGGTATATATAGTGTGGAGAGTCAGGTGGAGAATGTTGGGTATATATAGTGTGGAGAGTCTGGTGGAGAATGTTGGGTATATATAGTGTGGAGAGTCAGGTGGAGAATGTTTGGTATATATAGTGTGGAGAGTGTGGTGGAGAATGTTGGGTATATATAGTGTGGAGAGTCAGGTGGAGAATGTTTGGTATATATAGTGTGTAGAGTCTGGTGGAGAATGTTGGGTATATATAGTGTGGAGAGTTAGGTGGAGAATGTTAGGTATATATAGTGTGGAGAGTTAGGTGGAGAATGTTAGGTATATATAGTGTGGAGAGTGTGGTGGAGAATGTTGGGTATATATAGTGCGGAGAGTCAGGTGGAGAATGTTGGGTATATATAGTGTGGAGAGTCTGGTGGAGAATGTTAGGTATATATAGTGTGGAGAGTCAAGTGGAGAATGTTGGGTATATATAGTGTGGAGAGTCTGGTGGAGAATGTTGGGTATATATAGTGTGGAGACTCAGGTGGAGAATGTTGGGTATATATAGTGTGGAGAGTTAGGTGGAGAATGTTAGGTATATATAGTGTGGAGAGTCAAGTGGAGAATGTTGGGTATATATAGTGTGGAGAGTCTGGTGGAGAATGTTGGGTATATATAGTGTGGAGACTCAGGTGGAGAATGTTGGGTATATATAGTGTGGAGACTCAGGTGGAGAATGTTGGGTATATATAGTGTGGAGAGTCTGGTGGAGAATGTTGGGTATATATAGTGTGGAGAGTCAGGTGGAGAATGTTAGGTATATATAGTGTGGAGAGTCAGGTGGAGGATGTTGGGTATATGTAATGTGGAGAGTCAGGTGGAGAATGTTGGTATATATAGTGTGGAGAGTCAGGTGGAGAATGTTGGGTATATATAGTGTGGAGAGTCAGGTGGAGAATGTTGGGTATATATAGTGTGGAGAGTCTGGTGGAGAATGTTGGGTATACATAGTGTGGAGAGTCTGGTGGAGAATGTTGGGTATATATAGTGTGGAGAGTCTGGTGGAGAATGTTGGGTATATATAGTGTGGAGAGTCTGGTGGAGAATGTTGGGTATATATAGTGTGGAGAGTCAGGTGGAGAATGTTGGGTATATATAGTGTGGAGAGTCAGGTGGAGAATGTTGGGTATATATAGTGTGGAGAGTCTGGTGGAGAATGTTGGGTATATATAGTATGGAGAGTCTGGTGGAGAATGTTGGGTATATATAGTGTGGAGAGTCTGGTGGAGAATGTTGGGTATATATAGTGTGGAGAGTCTGGTGGAGAATGTTGGGTATATATAGTGTGGAGAGTCTGGTGGAGAATGTTGGGTATATATAGTGTAGAGAGTCTGGTGGAGAATGTTGGGTATATATAGTGTGGAGAGTCTGGTGGAGAATGTTGGGTATATATAGTGTGGAGAGTCTGGTGGAGAATGTTGGGTATATATAGTGTGGAGAGTCTGGTGGAGAATGTTGGGTAGGTAGATGAATGGTTCAGATATATTAGACACATGATACCCAAGTGTTGCACATTTGTCTAATTTATCAATGTTGGGAAGGTTGTGTTAGAGACTGACCTGCACACGACGGGTGAGTGTGTCGTTATTTAGGATAACATTGAAGAAGTTCCTGGCGAGGGGTTCACTATGTTGATAAAGTTCACTGTGTGGGCGAAACGTAGTCAATAAAGGATCGCATTATCCTGTCTTTATTTTTCCATCGCGTCGTTATTTGATACCATTTATGAGATACCACACTTTTCAACACCCTCGCTTCATACATATAAAAGTTAGGTAATGTTTGTCAGGAAACAGGACAAGTGGAAGAATTGAGACACTTATACAACACATGGGAATCTTTATTGAAGAAACGTTTCGCCACACAGTGGCTTCATCAGTCCAATACAAAGTAGAAATGGGTAAGGAGAGGAGAAGTTTGAGGTAATCAGTCTCTCAACCTGGAATCGATGTGTTCAGTCCATCACTCTTGTAGGAAGTGCAGCATAGGGCCAGAGAGGTGGCTTATATACGGCAGTCAGGTGAGTTGAAGCAGGAGGAGGCGGGATCACAGAGGGACCTGCCACTTGTGTAAGTAGGTCGTCGTCCATCACATCTTTCAGACACTGCAACATCATGGGATCTTGGTACAAAGACTTCAACGCTTGCCCAACCTTTGGACGACGACCTACTTACAATAGTGGCAGGTCCCACTGTGATCCCGCCTCCTCCTGCTTCAACTCACCTAACTGCCGTATTGGACTTTGTATTGGACTGATGAAGCCACTGTGTGGCGAAACGTTTCTTCAATAAAGATTCCCATGGGTTGCCCTAAGTGTCTCAATTCTTCAACTTGTCGGTTTTCTAAACCATTCATCACAAACAGGACAAGTGTTTCCTACGCGAGTCTTAGTCTTATAATGGCCAACAGCCTCAAGATTTTGGTCATCTGACCGAGGCCTTCCACTGGCTTACCACTCCACCACTTTAAAATTTTGGTTATTGTTACAACCAGGTATACTTAACGGGAACGGTGTTAGGTAAAACGACACAACTAATGTAACATTGTATTGTGGCAACACTTCGCTCTCCAGGAGCTTTATCAAGTCCTTACGGTTTGATAAAGCCGTAACGACCTTATCAAGACGTAAATTACCAACATACCCCAGCCTGTCTTGAAGAGGGAACTTATGTTCCTCTAGTTAGTGCATATGTTTGTCTGCGTGTGGCCAGCACACGCAGCCTGGTAGATCAGACTAACGACCGCGAGGAGAGGTCACCAATACGGTTTTTAAACACCCCGGAGGCAAATTTTCGATATTTTACGAAGGCTATTGCAAAAATTCCAACAATACCTTCAAATTTTTTATCATTTGCGAACGCTACTGAAAAAAATCACATTATGCCTTCAAATTGTCGACGATTTGCCAACGCAACTAAAAGAATTCCAACGATACTCCCGGAGGCTGAGAGAACAGCGGATGACTTCTCTCTCATCACATATTATCATTATTTCAGAGGATCTAAACGAGGAATTTCTCGACATAAAAAAATGATCTGGTGATTCAAGGCTACGGAGAATTTTTTGTGCAGTGAGACTTGCAGTTATCTGCCAGCACACGCAGTCACATTTACTACTACTAATAATAATAATACTCTTTGTTTCTGCAACTTATACAGACCATAGCTGACATCAGTGACATATATACATTTGATGAGTTCCTAGTGTCTTTTTTTTACTCACGGAGCCCGGCCATGGTCCAGGCTCGTCTGGTGCTTGCCTGGTCAACTACACTGTTGCTGCTGGTGGTTCACTGGCCCACATATACATCACAGCCTGGTTGATCTGACACCTGGTGAAGATACTTGTCCAGTTTCCTCTTGAAGACTTCTACACTTGTTCCAGCAGTGTTTCTGATATCTTCTGGTAAGATATTGTGTCCATCGCACCCCTGCCTTTCACTGGGCTTATTTTGTACTTCCTTTCCATATCTCTCACTCCAGTACGTTGTTATGGCAGTGGGCAGTTCTGGGACCAGGACCTCGAATACTTTCCAGGTATATATTATCATGTATTTCTCTCTCCTCCGCTCCATTGAGTACATGTTCAAGACTTGAAGGCGTTTCCAGTAGTTTAAATGCTTTACTGGCTCTATGCGGCCGTAAACGATCTCTGTATTTGTTCCAGCTCAGATATTTCTCCTGCCCTGAACGGGGCCGTCAGTACTGAGCAATATTCTAAGTGAGGGAGCACTAGCGATTTGAAGAGTGTCACCATCGGCATTATTTCCCTTGTTTAGAAAGTTCTCAATACCCACCCAGTCATCTTCCTGGCTGTCGTGATCTTTGTCTTGTTATGGTCTTTAAAAGAAAGGTCCGCTGACATAATTATTCCTAGGTCTTTTACGTGTTCCTTACGTTCTGTTTGGTGACCCTCTTGAGTTTTGTATATAGTGTTCCTTTTGAGTTCTTCATTCTTTCCATACCTAAGCAGCTGGAACTTGTCACCATTGAACGTCATGTTGTTTTCCACTGCCCACTGGAAAACTCTGTTTATGTCTTCCTGTACTTTTTCAGTGTCTTCTACCGTAGTGAATTTCATGCTTATTTTAGTGTCATCTGCAAATGATGATACAAAAGTGTGCCAGGTGTTTTTGTCTATGTCTGCTATGAGGATGAGAAACTGCAGAGGTGCCAGGACAGTGCCTTGGGGCACTGAGCTTTTGACCTCGCTGATGCTGGATCTAGCCCTGTTCACTAATACTTCTTGGGTTTTGTTTTAGGAAACCGAAAATCCATCTGCCTACCTTCCCCGTAATGCCCATGGCCTTCATCTTGTGCGCTATCACTCCATGACCGCATTTGTTAAACGCCTTTGCAAAATCTGTGTAAATCACATCTGTGTTTTGGTCGTCTTCCAGTGCCTCCGCAATTCTGTCATAATGGTTCAGCAGCTGTGACAGACATGATCGTCCTGCTCTAAAACCATGCTAAGTCAGGTTATGTTGGTTGTGCTGCTCCATGAAATTTGTAATCTGGTTATACATGCAGAGCATTTCAGGAAAATTAGGTTAATTTTGTCCCCAGGATGAGACCCAAACCGTTAGGCTAACACCCAGATACCTAGTTACCGCTAGGTGAACAGGGTCAGCAGTATTGGTTGTACGTTATCAAGTACCACTCCAAATATTGGTTGTACGTTATCAAGTACCACTCCAAATATTGGTTGTACGTTATCAAGTACCACTCCAAATACTGAAAAAAAAAACTTGTCAGTGAGAAGAGAATCCAACAATCAACTAGAAATAATGAATTTTACACTATGATGTGGACTGTCAATTCTCTTTTATCACCCCTTATGACCTTATGGTCACCATCTTCAACACTATGTGATAATTGTCCATTTATTAAGGAATATACAGATAGACAGTATGATAACCTATGTGATATATCAAGATACCAGACATGTTAAGCAAATTTCCTAAATCTGCTTACATGAGATAAGTGAAGTGTGGATATAAATCCAGATGTACTGTTAAAACTCCTGAGGCCTAATTCCTAGGTCTTCTGTGTATCGTACAACAAACATCCCACTACCATCCACAGGATGGTAGTGGGATGTGTGTGTGTGTGTGTGTGTGTGTGTGTGTGTGTGTGTGTGTGTGTGTGTGTGTGTGTGTGTGTGTGTGTGTGTGTGTGTGTGTGTGTGACGGGGGGGAAGTGATGAGGGAGCTCAGTAAACTATCATTGTTAGGAGAGAACAAGACCATTGTTCTTACATAACAATGGGCAGAACACCACACAAAGACTACCTGAAGATGGCCTCATTACCCGCCTGTCATGTACACACACACACTCTTAATTTTTGTATTACATTATATATATACATATATATATACATTATATATATATATATATATATATATATATATATATATATATATATATATATATATATATATATATATATATGCAAAACAACCACTGTGAAAGAATAGAGAAGTTCCAAGCGCTTTCGTGACTACTCGTGAGTAGTCACGAAAGCGATTGGAACTTCTCTATTCTTTCACAGTGGTTGTTTTGCATATTCTGAAATCAGCTGTTTACTGTGATCTTATTGCATATATATATATATATATATATATATATATATATATATATATATATATATATATATATATATATATATATATATATATAAGGTAAACCTATGCGTTTCATCTAACAAGGAGACACTCTTAAAAAACTATTATGTGAACTCTTGATCCTCTTCAAGGTGGTTCCTTGATGTTGATGTAGTGACACACCAAACCTTCATGAAATTTTAGAGAACTTGGTATTCCAGGCATCAGGGATCATGTCACTGAGAGAACGTGGTATTCCAGGCATCAGGGATCATGTCACTGAGAGAACGTGGTATTCCAGGCATCAGGGATCATGTCACTGAGAGAACGTGGTATTCCAGGCATCAGGGATCATGTCACTGAGAGAACGTGGTATTCCAGGCATCAGGGATCATGTCACTGAGAGATCGTGGTATTCCAGGCATCAGGGATCATGTCACTGAGAGAACGTGGTATTCCAGGCATCAGGGATCATGTCACTGAAAGAACGTGGTATTCCAGGCATCAGGGATCATGTCACTGAAAGAACGTGGTATTCCAGGCATCAGGGATCATGTCACTGAAAGAACGTGGTATTCCAGGCATCAGGGATCATGTCACTGAGAGAACGTGGTATTCCAGGCATCAGGGATCATGTCACTGAGAGAACGTGGTATTCCAGGCATCAGGGATCATGTCACTGAGAGAAAGTGGTATTCCAGGCATCAGGGATCATGTCACTGAAAGAACGTGGTATTCCAGGCATCAGGGATCATGTCACTGAGAGAACGTGGTATTCCAGGCATCAGGGATCATGTCACTGAGAGAACGTGGTATTCCAGGCATCAGGGATCATGTCACTGAGAGAACGTGGTATTCCAGGCATCAGGGATCATGTCACTGAAAGAACGTGGTATTCCAGGCATCAGGGATCATGTCACTGAAAGAACGTGGTATTCCAGGCATCAGGGATCATGTCACTGAAAGAACGTGGTATTCCAGGCATCAGGGATCATGTCACTGAGAGAACGTGGTATTCCAGGCATCAGGGATCATGTCACTGAGAGAACGTGGTATTCCAGGCATCAGGGATCATGTCACTGAGAGAAAGTGGTATTCCAGGCATCAGGGATCATGTCACTGAAAGAACGTGGTATTCCAGGCATCAGGGATCATGTCACTGAGAGAACGTGGTATTCCAGGCATCAGGAATCATGTCACTGAAAGAACGTGGTATTCCAGGCATCAGGGATCATGTCACTGAGAGAACGTGGTATTCCAGGCATCAGGGATCATGTCACTGAGAGAACGTGGTATTCCAGGCATCAGGGATCATGTCACTGAAAGAACGTGGTATTCCAGGCATCAGGGATCATGTCACTGAGAGAACGTGGTATTCCAGGCATCAGGGATCATGTCACTGAGAGAACGTGGTATTCCAGGCATCAGGGATCATGTCACTGAGAGAACGTGGTATTCCAGGCATCAGGGATCATGTCACTGAGAGAACGTGGTATTCCAGGCATCAGGGATCATGTCACTGAGAGAACGTGGTATCCCAGGCATCAGGGATCATGTCACTGAGAGAACGTGGTATTCCAGGCATCAGGGATCATGTCACTGAGAGAACGTGGTATTCCAGGCATCAGGGATCATGTCACTGAGAGAACGTGGTATTCCAGGCATCAGGGATCATGTCACTGAAAGAACGTGGTATTCCAGGCATCAGGGATCATGTCACTGAGAGAACGTGGTATTCCAGGCATCAGGGATCATGTCACTGAAAGAACGTGGTATTCCAGGCATCAGGGATCATGTCACTGAAAGAACGTGGTATTCCAGGCATCAGGGATCATGTCACTGAGAGAACGTGGTATTCCAGGCATCAGGGATCATGTCACTGAAAGAACGTGGTATTCCAGGCATCAGGGATCATGTCACTGAGAGAACGTGGTATTCCAGGCATCAGGGATCATGTCACTGAAAGAACGTGGTATTCCAGGCATCAGGGATCATGTCACTGAAAGAACGTGGTATTCCAGGCATCAGGGATCATGTCACTGAGAGAACGTGGTATTCCAGGCATCAGGGATCATGTCACTGAAAGAACGTGGTATTCCAGGCATCAGGGATCATGTCACTGAAAGAACGTGGTATTCCAGGCATCAGGGATCATGTCACTGAGAGAACGTGGTATTCCAGGCATCAGGGATCATGTCACTGAAAGAACGTGGTATTCCAGGCATCAGGGATCATGTCACTGAAAGAACGTGGTATTCCAGGCATCAGGGATCATGTCACTGAGAGAACGTGGTATTCCAGGCATCAGGGATCATGTCACTGAAAGAACGTGGTATTCCAGGCATCAGGGATCATGTCAATGAGAGAACGTGGTATTCCAGGCATCAGGGATCATGTCACTGAAAGAACGTGGTATTCCAGGCATCAGGGATCATGTCACTGAGAGAACGTGGTATTCCAGGCATCAGGGATCATGTCACTGAGAGAACGTGGTATTCCAGGCATCAGGGATCATGTCACTGAGAGAACGTGGTATTCCAGGCATCAGGGATCATGTCACTGAAAGAACGTGGTATTCCAGGCATCAGGGATCATGTCACTGAGAGAACGTGGTATTCCAGGCATCAGGGATCATGTCACTGAGAGAACGTGGTATTCCAGGCATCAGGGATCATGTCACTGAGAGAACGTGGTATTCCAGGCATCAGGGATCATGTCACTGAGAGAACGTGGTATTCCAGGCATCAGGGATCATGTCACTGAAAGAACGTGGTATTCCAGGCATCAGGGATCATGTCACTGAAAGAACGTGGTATTCCAGGCATCAGGGATCATGTCACTGAGAGAACGTGGTATTCCAGGCATCAGGGATCATGTCACTGAAAGAACGTGGTATTCCAGGCATCAGGGATCATGTCACTGAAAGAACGTGGTATTCCAGGCATCAGGGATCATGTCACTGAAAGAACGTGGTATTCCAGGCATCAGGGATCATGTCACTGAGAGAACGTGGTATTCCAGGCATCAGGGATCATGTCACTGAGAGAACGTGGTATTCCAGGCATCAGGGATCATGTCACTGAGAGAACGTGGTATTCCAGGCATCAGGGATCATGTCACTGAAAGAACGTGGTATTCCAGGCATCAGGGATCATGTCACTGAAAGAACGTGGTATTCCAGGCATCAGGGATCATGTCACTGAGAGAGCGTGGTATTCCAGGCATCAGGGATCATGTCACTGAAAGAACGTGGTATTCCAGGCATCAGGGATCATGTCACTGAAAGAACGTGGTATTCCAGGCATCAGGGATCATGTCACTGAAAGAACGTGGTATTCCAGGCATCAGGGATCATGTCACTGAGAGAACGTGGTATTCCAGGCATCAGGGATCATGTCACTGAAAGAACGTGGTATTCCAGGCATCAGGGATCATGTCACTGAAAGAACGTGGTATTCCAGGCATCAGGGATCATGTCACTGAGAGAACGTGGTATTCCAGGCATCAGGGATCATGTCACTGAAAGAACGTGGTATTCCAGGCATCAGGGATCATGTCACTGAAAGAACGTGGTATTCCAGGCATCAGGGATCATGTCACTGAAAGAACGTGGTATTCCAGGCATCAGGGATCATGTCACTGAGAGAACGTGGTATTCCAGGCATCAGGGATCATGTCACTGAGAGAACGTGGTATTCCAGGCATCAGGGATCATGTCACTGAGAGAACGTGGTATTCCAGGCATCAGGGATCATGTCACTGAGAGAACGTGGTATTCCAGGCATCAGGGATCATGTCACTGAGAGAACGTGGTATTCCAGGCATCAGGGATCATGTCACTGAGAGAACGTGGTATTCCAGGCATCAGGGATCATGTCACTGAGAGAACGTGGTATTCCAGGCATCAGGGATCATGTCACTGAGAGAACGTGGTATTCCAGGCATCAGGGATCATGTCACTGAAAGAACGTGGTATTCCAGGCATCAGGGATCATGTCACTGAAAGAACGTGGTATTCCAGGCATCAGGGATCATGTCACTGAGAGAACGTGGTATTCCAGGCATCAGGGATCATGTCACTGAAAGAACGTGGTATTCCAGGCATCAGGGATCATGTCACTGAAAGAACGTGGTATTCCAGGCATCAGGGATCATGTCACTGAGAGAACGTGGTATTCCAGGCATCAGGGATCATGTCACTGAGAGAACGTGGTATTCCAGGCATCAGGGATCATGTCACTGAGAGAACGTGGTATTCCAGGCATCAGGGATCATGTCACTGAGAGAACGTGGTATTCCAGGCATCAGGGATCATGTCACTGAGAGAACGTGGTATTCCAGGCATCAGGGATCATGTCACTGAGAGAACGTGGTATTCCAGGCATCAGGGATCATGTCACTGAAAGAACGTGGTATTCCAGGCATCAGGGATCATGTCACTGAAAGAACGTGGTATTCCAGGCATCAGGGATCATGTCACTGAGAGAACGTGGTATTCCAGGCATCAGGGATCATGTCACTGAAAGAACGTGGTATTCCAGGCATCAGGGATCATGTCACTGAGAGAACGTGGTATTCCAGGCATCAGGGATCATGTCACTGAGAGAACGTGGTATTCCAGGCATCAGGGATCGTGTCACTGAGAGAACGTGGTATTCCAGGCATCAGGGATCATGTCACTGAAAGAACGTGGTATTCCAGGCATCAGGGATCATGTCACTGAAAGAACGTGGTATTCCAGGCATCAGGGATCATGTCACTGAGAGAACGTGGTATTCCAGGCATCAGGGATCATGTCACTGAAAGAACGTGGTATTCCAGGCATCAGGGATCATGTCATTGAAAGAACGTGGTATTCCAGGCATCAGGGATCATGTCACTGAGAGAACGTGGTATTCCAGGCATCAGGGATCATGTCACTGAAAGAACGTGGTATTCCAGGCATCAGGGATCATGTCACTGAAAGAACGTGGTATTCCAGGCATCAGGGATCATGTCACTGAGAGAACGTGGTATTCCAGGCATCAGGGATCATGTCACTGAGAGAACGTGGTATTCCAGGCATCAGGGATCATGTCACTGAAAGAACGTGGTATTCCAGGCATCAGGGATCATGTCACTGAAAGAACGTGGTATTCCAGGCATCAGGGATCATGTCACTGAGAGAACGTGGTATTCCAGGCATCAGGGATCATGTCACTGAGAGAACGTGGTATTCCAGGCATCAGGGATCATGTCACTGAGAGAACGTGGTATTCCAGGCATCAGGGATCATGTCACTGAGAGAACGTGGTATTCCAGGCATCAGGGATCATGTCACTGAAAGAACGTGGTATTCCAGGCATCAGGGATCATGTCACTGAAAGAACGTGGTATTCCAGGCATCAGGGATCATGTCACTGAAAGAACGTGGTATTCCAGGCATCAGGGATCATGTCACTGAAAGAAATTCCTGACTGGTGTAAATATAACCAGACAAACTCATCCACAGCCTCGCTCAGTAGCGTTCCAAACTTCGTTCAACACTGGTGATGACGCCTCTAAATATATCAGCAAAACCGGAATTGGCCTCTGAATGAATTGGATACGTTTAATGCACCATGGAAAATTACCTCATTCCAAACCACTATCCATCACTTTCCTCCAAAACAACTTAAACCATAACTTCGTTTTGAAGTCCATCATGATGTCTTAAGTCACACAACGCTCTCCCATAACTAGTCCGTGTATGGCTGTGTTCAGCCGTCCAGTGGTGCAGCTAATAGTGCTAATAGTTATTAATAGTGCTGTTGTCAATGATGACTCTCACATAGAAATCAGAGCACTCATCAATAACTGGGCTACTACCCTTCCAACTGAACTGTTTGCTACACTCCCCATAACCACGTATCTAATGTTGACACTTTAATTGTAACTCATTCTCTAACATCCATAAACGCTCTTAGCTCCATGAGTGTTAGTTGTGGCATGCCTGTTTTTGAAGCCAGGTTGGCCTGATCATGTTTCGGGCAGCGGGGGCGCTGACCCCCTGAACTCCCTCCAGGTAGACTTCAACTACGTATGGCAGGATTGTTGACAGTGGAGTCTGGGTACACCTCCTGTGGATTCCATCTCACATTGATCTTCTGAAGCATGACAGAACTGATGAACTAGCAAAGACAGATACTTTCATAGTGAGAGTAGATGACAATCTTGGGCTCTCAACAAGAAGTTTGAGAACAATAATACGACAGAAACTTCAAATGAACTTCACTGACTTAAGACTGAGGGATACTGACATCAGTCAGTCCATCTACTATCATTCCATCATGTAGGAGCAGCCACATGTCTATGTTGATGCAACAAACTCAGCTGACTCTTGGACGTCACTACATCCAGACTCCAGCTGGGTTACCAGCATCTCTGAGAGGCTACGTCACCAAGTGATGTTGACACAACTAAATGTAAACTATGCCAGACAGACAACTGCCACACCTTGCGTCATTACGTGCTGGAACGCATCACACCTTGCGTCATTATGTGCTGGAACGCATCACACCTTGCGTCATTATGTGCTAAAATGTGATCATATGAACAAACTCAGAAACAATTCACTCCCAAATGTTCAACAATGTCATACTAATTTATCCACAGTGGTATGTTACCACACTGGAAAAATACCCTGACTTTACCACTGTAAATAACTCAACCCCTTTAAATGTTAACATTTAAACCTAACTTGCTAAAATACAAGTTACTATAAATAATTCAAAACCATATATAAACAACTACACTTATATTGTAACTTAATTCATGTCAGTATAAATAATTTATTAATACTGTAACTTGTTCATTACCAGTGTAACTTGTTCATTACCACTGTAACTTGTTCATTACCAGTGTAACTTGTTCATTACCAGTGTAACTTGTTCATTACCACTGTAACTTGTTCATTACCAGTGTAACTTGTTCATTACCACTGTAACTTGTTCATTACCACTGTAACTTGTTCATTACCACTGTAACTTGTTCATTACCAGTGTAACTTGTTCATTACCACTGTAACTTGTTCATTACCAGTGTAACTTGTTCATTACCAGTGTAACTTGTTCATTACCAGTGTAACTTGTTCATTATCAGTGTAGCTTGTTCATTACCACTGTAACTTGTTCATTACCACTGTAACTTGTTCATTACCACTAACTTGTTCATTACCACTGTAAATTGTTCATTACCACTGTAACTTCTTCATTACCAGTGTAACTTGTTCATTAACAGTGTAACTTCTTCATTACCAGTGTAACTTCTTCATTACCAGTGTAACTTCTTCATTACCAGTGTAACTTCTTCATTACCAGTGTAACTTCTTCATTACCAGTGTAACTTTCATTACCAGTGTAACTTGCTCATTACCAGTGTAACTTCTTCATTACCAGTGTAACTTCTTCATTACCAGTGTAACTTCATTACCAGTGTAACTTGTTCATTACCAGTGTAACTTGTTCATTACCAGTGTAACTTGTTCATTACCAGTGTAACTTGTTCATTACCAGTGTAACTTGTTCATAACCAGTGTAACTTGTTCATTACCAGTGTAACTTGTTCATTACCAGTGTAACTTGTTCATTACCACTGTAACTTGTTCATTACCAGTGTAAATTGTTCATTACCAGTGTAACTTGTTCATTACCACTGTAACTTGTTCATTACCAGTGTAAATTGTTCATTAACAGTGTAACTTGTTCATTACCAGTGTAACTTCTTCATTACCAGTGTAACTTCTTCATTACCACTGTAACTTGTTCATTACCACTGTAACTTGTTCATTACCACTGTAACTTGTTCATTACCACTGTAACTTGTTCATTACCACTTTAACTTGTTCATTACCAGTGTAACTTCTTCATTACCAGTGTAACTTCTTCATTACCATTGTAACTTGTTCATTACCAGTGTAACTTGTTCATTACCACTGCAACTTGTTCATTACCAGTGTAACTTGTTCATTACCACTGTAACTTGTTCATTACCAGTGTAACTTGTTCATTACCACTGTAACTTGTTCATTACCACTGTAACTTGTTCATTACCACTGCAACTTGTTCATTACCACTGTAACTTGTTCATTACCACTGTAACTTGTTCATTACCACTGTAACTTGTTCATTACCACTGTAACTTGTTCATTACCACTGTAACTTGTTCATTACCACTGTAACTTGTTCATTACCACTGTAACTTGTTCATTACCACTGTAACTTGTTCATTACAACTGTAACTTGTTCATTATCAGTGTAGCTTGTTCATTACCACTGTAACTTGTTCATTACCACTGTAACTTGTTCATTACCACTGTAAATTGTTCATTACCACTGTAACTTGTTCATTACCACTGTAACTTGTTCATTACCACTTTAACTTGTTCATTACCACTGTAACTTGTTCATTACCACTGTAAATTGTTCATTACCACTGTAAATTGTTCATTACCACTGTAAATTGTTCATTACCACTGTAACTTGTTCATTACCACTGTAACTTGTTCATTACCACTGTAAATTGTTCATTACCACTGTAATTTGTTCATTACCACTGTAACTTGTTCATTACCACTGTAAATTGTTCATTACCACTGTAACTTGTTCATTACCACTGTAACTTGTTCATTACCACTGTAACTTGTTCATTATGACTATAACTTGTTCATTACCACTGTAACTTGTTCATTACCACTGTAACTTGTTCATTACCACTGCAACTTCATTACCACTGTAACTTGTTCATTACCACTGTAAATTGTTCATTACCACTGTAACTTGTTCATTACCACTGCAACTTCATTACCATTTTAACTTGTTCATTACCAGTGTAACTTGTTCATTACCACTGTAATTTCATTACCATTTTAACTTGTTCATTACCAGTGTAACTTGTTCATTACCAGTGTAACTTGTTCATTACCACTGTAACTTGTTCATTACCACTGTAACTTGTTCATTACCACTGTAACTTGTTCATTACCACTAACTTGTTCATTACCATTGTAATTTGTTCATTACCACTGTAACTTGTTCAGCTATCTAAATTTTGCTGCCCAGTCCCTGGACCATTATGTACCTTCATAATGTTGAGGTACAGTCCCTGGACCATTATGTACCTCCATAATGTTGAGGTACAGTCCCTGGACCATTATGTACCTCCATAATGTTGAGGTACAGTCCCTGGACCATTATGTACCTCCATAATGTTGAGGTACAGTCCCTGGACCATTATGTACCTCCATAATTTTGCTGCCCAGTCCCTGGACCATTATGTACCTCCATAATGTTGAGGTACAGTCCCTGAACCATTATGTACCTCCATAATGTTGAGGTACAGTCCCTGGACCATTATGTACCTCCATAATGTTGAGGTACAGTCCCTGGACCATTATGTACCTCCATAATGTTGAGGTACAGTCCCTGGACCATTATGTACCTCCATAATGTTGAGGTACAGTCCCTGGACTATTATGTACCTCCATAATGTTGACGTACAGTCCCTGGGCTATTATGTACCTCCATAATGTTGAGGTACAGTCCCTGGACCATTATGTACCTCCATAATGTTGAGGTACAGTCCCTGGACCATTATGTACCCCCATAATGTTGAGGTACAGTCCCTGGACCATTATGTACATCTATAATGTTGAGGTACAGTCCCTGGACCATTATGTACCTCCATAATGTTGAGGTACAGTCCCTGGACCATTATGTGCCTCCATAATGTTGAGGTACAGTCCCTGGACCATTATGTACCTCCATAATGTTGACGTACAGTCCCTAGACCCATTATGTACCTCCATAATGTTGACGTACAGTCCCTGGACCCATTATGTACCCCTAATGTTGACGTACAGTCCCTAGACCCATTATGTACCTCTATAATGTTGAGGTACAGTCCCTGGACCCATTATGTATCTGTAATGTTGAGGTACAGTCCATGGACCCATTATGTACCTCCATAATGTTGAGGTACAGACCCTGTACCCATTATATACCTCTGTAATGTTGAGGTACAGACCCTGGACCCATTATGTATCTGTAATGTTGAGGTACAGTCCATGGACCCATTATGTACCTCCATAATGTTGAGGTACAGACCTTGGACCCATTATATACCTCTGTAATGTTGAGGTACAGTCCCTGGACCCATTATGTATCTGTAATGTTGAGTTACAGTCCCTGGACCCATTATATACCTCCATAATGTTCAGGTACAGACCCTGGACCCATTATATACCTCTGTAATGTTGAGGTACAGACCCTGGACCCATTATATACCTCTGTAATGTTGAGGTACAGACCCTGGACCCATTATATACCTCCATAATGTTGAGGTACAGTCCCTGGACCCATTATATACCTCCATAATGTTGAGGTACAGTCCCTGGACCCATTATATACCTCCATAATGTTGAGGTACAGTCCCTGGACCCATTATATACCTCCATAATATTGAGGTACAGTCCCTTTACTCATAATATACGTCTGTAATTGTTACGCAGTGACATGCAGAAAAAAATATTTTACATAACATAGTTCCTGGAGTACACTGAAAGCGGACGTGCATTATTCCCTGAAAGTGAACACGTTTTATTCGTGTCAGTCAGGCAATGGCCAAGACAGGAGCAGATGAGAGTTGTGCTTAGTTCAGTATGGGTATGAACACGGCTGGGCGAATTAGTAATGGGTTGTGGAGAAAATTTCTCCAGAAGGGGGGTATCGGCCCCCCTTCAGCCCTTTTCAGCCCTGAGGGGCCCAGCCCTCTCAGAAGGGGCAATGGCATCTTGTTTACTTCCACATCAAGTAATTACAAGCAGATGCTTAAAAAGCGTGTACCAGTCACAGGTCACATCACCTCCTTGCAAGAGACCAGTGTTGCAACCAGTCTGAGTTAACGAGATTTATAATCTCTGTACCGCAACAGGAAAGGTACAGAAAAACTTCTACCTCACTTTATTCACACGTGAAACAATGATGAACTCTCACTGATTGTTACAAAAACGCGATATCTAATAATGATAGAGATCTCCAGTGAATACTAGAAAGGACTGCCCTTCTAGCATCCAGCCTGTTACTGGGTTTTTGTAACAAGTAGTCAGTATCCTGGTCCAATTATCCATTAGAATTTAGTAAGATTCAATAGTGCTTCAGGATTACAACTGGTAGGCTACTAACTAAAGAAATTAAAATTAATAAATTTATTAATAATAATAACATTGTCTAGGCGTACAGCAAAATAAATTAATCAATATAATCAAAATAATCACTTCTCTCGTGTACAGTAGTATTGTGCTGAAGGCACATATCACATCTTTATGGCTTTTAAGTACCGTCTGGTATATTGTTAGCAATTAATAAGATAATACAAATATATACAAGTAAGTTTGTGTGTGTTTAAGTGCTCTAAGTAGTTCGTTATGTCTCAAGACTCGACTAGACTTAACCAGTGACTGACTAAAAGTCCTCACATAAACTAACTTCTTGACCAACCTGGCAATCAGAACAGCTTGCTTGAACAATAAAACGACTGATAAGCCGAACAGCAATATAACAAGCAACAGCGACACAGAATCAGGAACAAGGAGATAATATAACGACACTAAGTAGGGACCATCTGCAGATCCTCCACAAGTCACAAAACTCCCATACTACTGAATCTAAGTTCAGCATTAGAAAGTCCTCGACTGTGACAGTACACAGATACCAGTACAAGTTAGGTCAGAAGCTACAGCTCAGGACTTGAGTTTCTCAGAGTGTCTATGCGACACACCTCAGTACAACGTCGAAAATTACTAAGTCTAGACTATGTTCTGTGAACAGTTACACAGAACCAACAAGAGAGCGACAGAGACGATCTTCCAACAAGGGTCAGCAAGGGAGAGCTAGAGGCACGTCTTGTTAGGAGAACGTCAAAACGACAATAAGCTGAGCAGGCCAGACAGACTACTCCAGGTGAGGTGTGATCACCCCCCTGATCACGTGACTCCATGCTGCTGCTGCCCAGCAACACAGAGAAGCTGGCAGCGTAACGAGCACTACGATAGTTAGACAATGCTGTCAGCTACTTAACACTTGAGCTATGAGCACTGAATAATATATAAATGTTACATCCTACCTAATAATATAACTAAGTCAAATAATAATATAAAGCAATATATTTACGATTTAGCTATTATCGCAAATATAAGCAATATAAAATTATATGAACAGGTTATATACATTATATACATTGTGACCCATTCAGGGGTCGCAATACTGATCGAGACATATCAAGAAATCAAGCATTTGTGTTGCAAATTGTTGCAGTTTGGCAAAGGACAAAACACTGGTGTCAGCGAATCCTTTATATGAGAGCAAGTCAGGTCAGTGAGGGGCGCTGCTGGATAGATTCCTTTTAGGCTTAGTCCAGACAACTTGCGCATCACACTGTAATAACAAAGACTAGTGATCGTGCAATTTGTTAATAAAAGAATCTCAAAGGACACAGCAGAACAATTACTGAGAAGTGTGACCAGCTTTAGTGACATGACTGTGAACCATAGGCAAATCTTGATGAACAGTGTAACAGCGAGTATTGCGAATTTCCAGACTGGACGACGTGTACACTCAAAGACATCATTCTTCAATGATTGAGACACTATCAACATATGGGAATCTTTATTGAGGAAACGTTTCGCCACACAGTAGTTTCATCAGTTCAATACAAAGCAGAAAGGTGTAAGGAGAGGAGTTTGAGGTAATCAGTCCCTTAGACTGGAGTAGATGTGTTCAGTCCATCTACAAGACTGATGGACTGAACACATCGACTCCAGTCTGAGGGACTGATTACCTCAAACTCCTCCTCTCCTTACACCTTTCTACTTTGTATTGGACTGATGAAGCTACTGTGTGGCGAAACGTTTCCTCAATAAAGATTCCCATATGTTGCATAGTGTCTCAATCTTCAACTTGTCGGTTTTCAAAACCATTCATCACAACCATTCTTCTATCATGACAACGATATCCGAGTAAACATATGGGTCCGATACAGATACCCAGATAGGTCAAGTAACTAATGAGACTTATTAGGTCAACTAGACAGCAGACAGCTAGTTCATTTTTCTCTATATTTATCACCATACACTCGGTGATAAGAGGGCTTTTTAGCCCAAACAAGTGAGTATAAGGATCCAGTCAGTATTTAGTTATTCTATGAAATACTGACACAACACCCCCTAGGGGTAATTATACTTAACACCATGAATCCCTTACAGCCCATGTGTGGTTACAGTTGCATCGTCGGCTCCAAGAACATTCTGGACGCGGCTTCAGAATGTGGAGACGTCATCAAGCTAAGTCCCATTTCAGTTCACTTATATGACCCAGCTTGTTTGTATGTTAAAAACCCTACATGGGTTGTTAGTTTGAGTAGGTAATTTTGCTAAGTTTTCTAGTGTATACCATAGGTGTTTGTGTTTAAGTGCTCTCATGTTTATCTGTAAAGCCCTAGTATGCAGGGGCCTGGGTTTTGGAGAGTATTTAACGTTTCCACTGTAGGCTAAGTAGTCTGCAGAAAGAATGGGGGGGGGGGTGTCATAGAGCCTCCCTGTTCATAAATGTTCATTCATTTTGGAGCCTCCCTGTTTATAAATGTTCATTTATTTTAGAGCCTCCCTGTTCATAAATGTTCATTCATTTTGGAGCCTCCCTGTTCATAAATGTTCATTTATTTTGTGTAGTATTAACAAATAGGTTAGATAAATACATGAATGGGTGTGGGTGCGTGTGAGTTGGATCTGACTAGCTTGTGCTACTGGTCATTCAAAGAAGAATGACTAAAATGATTTACTGTGTAAGGAACCTCCCGTATGAAGATAGACTTAAAGCCTTAAATCTCCACTCTCTGGAGAGACGGAGAATGAGGGGAGATATCATTGAAGTGTATAAGTGGATGACGGGCATAAACAAGGGAGACATTAATAAAGTACTGAGGGTGTCGAACCAGGTAAGAACCAGGAATAATGGATTTAAGTTGGATAAATTTAGATTTAGAAAGGACATAGGTAAGTACTGGTTTTCTAATAGAGTTGTAGATGCGTGGAACAGTCTTCCCAGTGGGGTGATAGAGGCTAGGACCTTGGATAGCTTTAAAAAGAGATTGGATAAATATTTGAGTGGGAGGGGCTGGGTTTGATTGGTGTCATTGGGTACGGGAGGATATTCTTGGGAAGCTTTGGATAGGGGTCGTTTTGATAAGGACCAACCTTGTCTGGGCCAGTAGGCCTTCTACAGTGTTCCTCCATTCTTATAAGAACATAAGAACGAAGGAACACTGCAGAAGGCCTACTGGCCCATGCGAGGCAGGTCCAAGTCTCCTACCGGCTTAAGCCAATGCACCCAACCTAGTCAGGTCAGGTCACATTGACTTAAGGGAGGAACACGGCAACCGACCTGGTAGCACAAGCTATCAGGTCTAACTCACACCCACCCACATCCACTCATGTATTTATCCAACCTATTTTTAAAGCTACACAACGTTCTGGCCTCTATAACGGTACTTGGGAGTTTGTTCCACTCATCCACAACTCTATTACCAAACCAGTACTTTCCTATATCCTTCCTGAATCTGAATTTTTCCAACTTAAAACCATTGCTGCGAGTCCTGTCTAGGCTAGATATTTTCAGCACACTATTTATATCCCCTTTATTTATTCCTGTCTTCCATTTATACACCTCAATCATATCCCCCCTAATTCTACGTCTTTCTAGAGAGTGCAGATTCAGGGCCCTTAGTCTATCCTCATAGGGAAGGTTTCTGATACATGGGATCAACTTTGTCATCCTCCTTTGTACATTTTCCAGAGAATTTATATCCATTCTGTAATAAGGTGACCAAAACTGTGCAGCATAATCTAAATGAGGCCTAACCAAGGATGTATAGAGTTGAAGAACAACCTGAGGACTCCTATTATTTATGCTTCTTGATATGAAGCCAAGGATTCTATTAGCTTTATTGCGAACACTTATGCACTGTTGTCTTGGTTTCAGATTACTGCTAACCAGAACTCCTAAATCTTTTTCGCAATCCGTAATATTAAGATCTACATTATTTAGTTTATATGTGGCATGGTTATTGTCCTGTCCAACATTTAGAACTTTGCATTTGTCTATATTAAACTGCATCTGCCACTTCTCCGACCACTGCATCAGTCTATTCAAATCTTCCTGGAGTGCTCGAATGTCCTCGTCAGAATGAATTCGACGGCCTATTTTGGTGTCATCGGCAAACTTGCCGATGTCGCTCTTTATGCCCTCATCTATGTCGTTTATGTAGATTGTGAACAGCAGGGGGCCCAACACTGACCCCTGTGGAACACCGCTCGTGACACTTCCCCACTCTGATTTCTCCCCATTTATGCAAACTCTCTGCTGCCTATTTGTCAACCATGCCTCTATCCAGGAAAAAATTTCTCCTCCTATTCCATGTGCTTTAATTTTCCTCAATAGTCTCTGATGTGGGACCCTGTCAAAAGCCTTACTGAAGTCCATATACACAATATCATATTCATTACCATGATCTACCTCCTCAAATACCTTAGTGAAAAAAGTTAATAAATTCGTAAGGCAGGAACGCCCCTTTGTAAAACCATGCTGAGATTCGTTGATTAATTTATGCTTTTCAAGGTGGCTACGAACTGCCTCGGCAATTATTGATTCCATAAATTTTCCCACTATGGAGGTTAGGCTTATTGGTCTATAGTTCGAAGCTAAGGACCTGTCACCTGTTTTGAAAATAGGTATCACATTTGCCATTTTCCACTTATCTGGCACCATGCCAGTTTGTAGTGATATGTTGAAAAGATTAGCCAAAGGTGTGCTAAGCTCCTCTTTACATTCCTTTAGAACCCTTGCATACAGTTCATCAGGGCCTGGGGATTTGTTAGGTTTTAATTTATCTATTTGCCTAAGGACCATGTCACTAGTGACCCTAATAGTGCACAGTTTATTATCGTCCTGTTCTACATAATTTATCATTACTGGAATATCGCTGGTATCCTCCTGTGTAAAAACTGAGAGGAAGTATGTGTTAAAAATTCTACACATTTCCTTATCACTGTCAGTGAGCTGACCCGAGGAACTTTTGAGTGGGCCTATCTTGTCCCTGATCTTACTTCTGTATACCTGAAAGAATCCTTTTGGGTTAGTCTTCGATTCTCTTGCAACTTTAACCTCATAATCTCTTTTTGCTTTTCTAATTCCCTTTTTTATTTCTCTCTTTAACTGAATATATCGATTTCTCAATTGCCCCTCTCCTCTTTTGATTTGCCTATATATGCCTCTCTTTTGACCAATCAGATATTTTAATCTATTGTTCATCCATTTAGGATCATTTTTGTTTGATCTGATTTCCCTATTTGGAACATAATTTGACTGAGCAGCTAGAACTATGCCCTGGAAAGCATCATATCGGCAACCATCACCACCTACCTGACCCTTAGTCAGGTCATTCCAGTTCAGCCCACCTAAGTAATTTTTCAGTCCTATGAAATCAGCCAAGCGAAAGTCAGGGACGGAGACTTGATTGCCATTATTAGGGGAATTCCATGATATATTAAAACTGAGTGATTTGTGATCACTTTCCCCAAGCTCATCATTAACCTCAAGATTATTAATTAGTGTTTCCCTACTGGCAAGAACCAAGTCAAGGAGGTTATTTCCCCTAGTTGGCTCTGTCACAAACTGTTTTAAAAAACAATCCTGGATCGTATCAAGAAAGTCACCCGACTCTAAATTTCCTGTCAAATTGCTCCAGTCAATCTGTCTATAGTTGAAATCTCCCATTAGCACAACATTTTCGTATGTAGATGCCTTACGAATTTCGTCCCATAGAAGTTTACTGCACTCCCTATCAAGATTTGGGGCCCTGTAAATCACACCCAAAATTAGTTTTTCTCGGCCCTCGAGAAGCTGTAACCAAACAGATTCAGTGGCTGACGCTTCTAATTTAATATCTTGTCTAACACAACAATTTAAATTGTCTCTGACATACATCGCTACTCCACCACCTTTCCTGTTGACCCTGTCAGTGTGGAATAATTTATAGCCTTGTATGTGACATTCAGAGGGCATCTCTCTATCTTTCAGATTGAGCCAGGTCTCTGTTATAGCAATAATATCTATGTTTCCTGCACTTGCAATTAATCTTAGCTCATCTATCTTATTTCTTACACTCCTGCTATTAGTATAGTAAACCTTAAGGGAGCTAGTCCCTTGCTGCCCACTGCTGTCCCCCTTTGTTTGCTGACCTGATCTATTGTCTTTATTTATAACTTCATGCTGAATGCCTTTTATACATTTTCTGTTTCCAACCCAAGTGTTGCAACCTGCTTGTTTCCCACACACACCCATACCTCTATCTTCCATCAGTTTAAAATCATAGGCATTTCACCAATGGCCTTCTCAATCGAGTCTGCAAGTGCTACCACCCCAGCCCCAGAGAGATGTACCCCATCCCTTGCATACATATCATGTTTGCCATAAAAGTTGTTCCAGTTGTCAATGAATGGGACTGCAAGTTCCTTGCAGTATCTGTCTAGCCAGCAATTTACACCAATTGCCCTAGACAACCATTCATTTCCTACTCCCCTTCTAGGCAAGATGCTACATATGATTGGGATCCCTCCCTTAGACTTAATGAAATCTATAGCTGACCTGTACTTATCTAGCAGCTCTTCTCTCCTACCCTTCCCAATATCATTTCCACCAGCACTGAGACAGATAATGGGCTTGCTCCCATTACCTGACATGATATTATCCAGCCTGTTGACAATGTCCCCAACACCAGCTCCAGGGAAGCACACTCTATCTCTCAT
Source organism: Cherax quadricarinatus (assembly GCF_038502225.1). Lineage (NCBI taxonomy): Eukaryota > Metazoa > Arthropoda > Malacostraca > Decapoda > Parastacidae > Cherax > Cherax quadricarinatus. Next base: position 14,346,701 of record NC_091353.1, read on the forward strand.
CTTCTTATTCCTATTACAAAAAGCACGGTCAATGTATCTTACCTGAGAGTCACCAACCACAAGAATGCGCTTACCTCCATTAGCAGGGGCAGTAGTACCCTTACCTTCACTGGCCACTGAAGTACATTCATCCTGAAGAACAGAGAAGCGATTTCCTACCTTCAGATCTTCACTCTTAACTTTCCTTACTCTGATGCGCCTTCCATTACTGTGAACTACTCGCCACTTGTAGCAGGTGCTGGGCTGCACCTCATTGCTGGTAGCCGTTGCTGCCTCCCCAACTACAGCCTCCTCACAGCGAGAGACAGACTGCACCTCGCTGCTAGAAGCCTCATTCCCCACAACTCCAGCCACCTCACACTCTCTCCCAGACCCATTGAAGTGGTCCTTCAGCCTCCTAATCTCCTCCTGGAGAAGCAAGACCTCCTCCTTCAACTCTCCAACCTCAATTTTTAAAACACTGCAGAAGCAAGCCATGCTTTGTAACCGTCCACACTAATCCCCAAAGCAGCTCAGGGTCTGTGACCTCACGTGACGACTGACCACTGGTTGCTTATGCTGACCACTGGTTGCTTATGACTGACCACTGGTTGCTTATGACTGGGTGTCGAACCAGGTAAGAACCATGGATATGTAGTGACTACCACCCACACCATGGATATGTAGTGACTACCACCCACACCATGGATATGTAGTGACTACCACCCACACCATGGATATGTAGTGACTACCACCCACACCATGAGTGTGTAGTGACTACCACCCACACCATGGATATGTAGTGACTACCACCCACACCATGGATATGTAGTGACTACCACCCACACCATGAGTGTGTAGTGACTACCACCCACACCATGGATATGTAGTGACTACCACCCACACCATGGATATGTAGTGACTACCACCCACACCATGGATATGTAGTGACTACCACCCACACCATGGATATGTAGTGACTACCACCCACACCATGGATATGTAGTGACTACCACCCACACCATGGATATGTAGTGACTACCACCCACACCATGGATATGTAGTGACTACCACCCACACCATGGATATGTAGTGACTACCACCCACACCATGGGTGTGTAGTGACTACCACCCACACCATGGGTATGTAGTGACTACCACCCACACCATGGATATGTAGTGACTACCACCCACACCATGGGTGTGTAGTGACTACCACCCACACCATGGATATGTAGTGACTACCACCCACACCATGAGTGTGTAGTGACTACCACCCACACCATGGATATGTAGTGACTACCACCCACACCATGGATATGTAGTGACTACCACCCACACCATGGATATGTAGTGACTACCACCCACACCATGGATATGTAGTGACTACCACCCACACCATGGATATGTAGTGACTACCACCCACACCATGGATATGTAGTGACTACCACCCACACCATGGATATGTAGTGACTACCACCCACACCATGGGTGTGTAGTGACTACCACCCACACCATGGGTATGTAGTGACTACCACCCACACCATGGATATGTAGTGACTACCACCCACACCATGGGTGTGTAGTGACTACCACCCACACCATGGATATGTAGTGACTACCACCCACACCATGGATATGTAGTGACTACCACCCACACCATGAGTGTGTAGTGACTACCACCCACACCATGGATATGTAGTGACTACCACCCACACCATGAGTGTGTAGTGACTACCACCCACACCATGAGTGTGTAGTGACTACCACCCACACCATGGGTATGTAGTGACTACCACCCACACCATGAGTGTGTAGTGACTACCACCCACACCATGGGTATGTAGTGACTACCACCCACACCATGAGTGTGTAGTGACTACCACCCACACCATGGATATGTAGTGACTACCACCCACACCATGAGTGTGTAGTGACTACCACCCACACCATGGATATGTAGTGACTACCACCCACACCATGAGTGTGTAGTGACTACCACCCACACCATGAGTGTGTAGTGACTACCACCCACACCATGGGTATGTAGTGACTACCACCCACACCATGAGTGTGTAGTGACTACCACCCACACCATGGGTATGTAGTGACTACCACCCACACCATGGGTGTGTAGTGACTACCACCCACACCATGGGTATGTAGTGACTACCACCCACACCATGGATATGTAGTGACTACCACCCACACCATGAGTGTGTAGTGACTACCACCCACACCATGGATATGTAGTGACTACCACCCACACCATGGATATGTAGTGACTACCACCCACACCATGAGTGTGTAGTGACTACCACCCACACCATGGGTGTGTAGTGACTACCACCCACACCATGGGTGTGTAGTGACTACCACCCACACCATGAGTGTGTAGTGACTACCACCCACACCATGGGTATGTAGTGACTACCACCCACACCATGAGTGTGTAGTGACTACCACCCACACCATGGGTATGTAGTGACTACCACCCACACCATGGGTGTGTAGTGACTACCACCCACACCATGAGTGTGTAGTGACTACCACCCACACCATGGGTATGTAGTGACTACCACCCACACCATGAGTGTGTAGTGACTACCACCCACACCATGGGTGTGTAGTGACTACCACCCACACCATGAGTGTGTAGTGACTACCACCCACACCATGGGTATGTAGTGACTACCACCCACACCATGGATATGTAGTGACTACCACCCATACCATGAGTGTGTAGTGACTACCACCCACACCATGGATATGTAGTGACTACCACCCACACCATGGGTGCGTAGTGACTACCACCCACACCATGAGTGTGTAGTGACTACCACCCACACCATGGGTATGTAGTGACTACCACCCACACCATGGATATGTAGTGACTACCACCCATACCATGAGTGTGTAGTGACTACCACACACACCATGGGTATGTAGTGACTACCACCCACACCATGGATATGTAGTGACTACCACCCACACCATGAGTGTGTAGTGACTACCACCCACACCATGAGTGTGTAGTGACTACCACCCACACCATGGATATGTAGTGACTACCACCCACACCATGAGTGTGTAGTGACTACCACCCACACCATGAGTGTGTAGTGACTACCACCCACACCATGGATATGTAGTGACTACCACCCACACCATGGATATGTAGTGACTACCACACACACCATGGGTATGTAGTGACTACCACCCACACCATGGGTATGTAGTGACTACCACCCACACCATGAGTGTGTAGTGACTACCACCCACACCATGGATATGTAGTGACTACCACCCACACCATGGATATGTAGTGACTACCACCCACACCATGGGTATGTAGTGACTACCACCCACACCATGGGTATGTAGTGACTACCACCCACACCATGAGTGTGTAGTGACTACCACCCACACCATGGGTATATAGTGACTACCACCCACACCATGGGTATGTAGTGACTTCCACCCACACCATGAATACATAGTGACTACCACACACACCCTAGGAACATAGTGACTACCACCCACACCATGGGTATGTAACGACTACAACCCACACAATGGGTATGTAGTGACTTCCACACACACCATGGGCATATAGTGACAACCACCCACACCCTGGCTATATAGTGACTACCACCCACACCATAGGTATGTAATGACTTCCACTCACACCATGGGTATACAGTGACTACCAACCACACCATGAGTGTGTAGTGACTACCACCCACACCATGGATATGTAGTGACTACCACCCACACCATGGATATGTAGTGACTACCACCCACACCATGGGTATGTAGTGACTACCACCCACACCATGGATATGTAGTGACTACCACCCACACCATGGATATGTAGTGACTACCACCCACACCATGGATATGTAGTGACTACCACCCACACCATGAGTGTGTAGTGACTACCACCCACACCATGGGTATGTAGTGACTACCACCCACACCATGGGTATGTAGTGACTACCACCCACACCATGGGTATGTAGTGACTACCACACACACCATGGGTATGTAGTGACTACCACCCACACCATGGGTATGTAGTGACTACCACCCACACCATGGGTGTGTAGTGACTACCACCCACACCATGGGTATGTAGTGACTACCACACACACCATGGGTATGTAGTGACTACCACCCACACCATGGGTATGTAGTGACTACCACCCACACCATGGGTATGTAGTGACTACCACCCACACCATGGGTGTGTAGTGACTACCACCCACACCATGGGTATGTAGTGACTACCACCCACACCATGGGTGTGTAGTGACTACCACCCACACCATGGGTATGTAGTGACTACCACCCACACCATGGGTGTGTAGTGACTACCACCCACACAATGGGTATGTAGTGACTACCACCCACACCATGGGTATGTAGTGACTACCACCCACACCATGGGTGTGTAGTGACTACCACCCACACCATGGTTGTGTAGTGACTACCACCCACACCATGGGTATGTAGTGACTACCACCCACACCATGGGTATGTAGTGACTACCACCCACACCATGGGTATGTAGTGACTACCACCCACACCATGGGTGTGTAGTGACTACCACCCACACCATGGGTGTGTAGTGACTACCACCCACACCATGAGTGTGTAGTGACTACCACCCACACCATGGGTATGTAGTGACTACCACCCACACCATGGGTATGTAGTGACTACCACCCACACCATGGGTGTGTAGTGACTACCACCCACACCATGGGTGTGTAGTGACTACCACCCACACCATGAGTGTGTAGTGACTACCACCCACACCATGGGTATGTAGTGACTACCACCCACACCATGGGTATGTAGTGACTACCACCCACACCATGAGTGTGTAGTGACTACCACCCACACCATGGGTATGTAGTGACTACCACCCACACCATGAGTGTGTAGTGACTACCACCCACACCATGGGTGTGTAGTGACTACCACCCACACCATGGGTATGTAGTGACTACCACCCACACCATGGGTGTGTAGTGACTACCACCCACACCATGGGTATGTAGTGACTACCACCCACACCATGGGTATGTAGTGACTACCACCCACACCATGGGTATGTAGTGACTACCACCCACACCATGGGTGTGTAGTGACTACCACCCACACCATGGGTGTGTAGTGACTACCACCCACACCATGAGTGTGTAGTGACTACCACCCACACCATGGGTATGTAGTGACTACCACCCACACCATGGGTGTGTAGTGACTACCACCCACACCATGGGTATGTAGTGACTACCACCCACACCATGGGTATGTAGTGACTACCACCCACACCATGGGTATGTAGTGACTACCACCCACACCATGAGTGTGTAGTGACTACCACCCACACCATGAGTGTGTAGTGACTACCACCCACACCATGGGTATGTAGTGACTACCACCCACACCATGGGTATGTAGTGACTACCACCCACACCATGGGTATGTAGTGACTACCACCCACACCATGGGTGTGTAGTGACTACCACCCACACCATGGGGTAACTACTGAAGACACAAAGTAAAGTAACCTTAATATTGATGTGAGAGCGCAACACATCTTCAAGGTCTTGCAGTGGGCCACTGACAACAATATGTTCAATGAGGACAAGTATCAGTTACTCCACTACGGATACAATAAAGAAATATCAATTGGAATATGAAAGTCAAAGCAGCCAGTAAAGGTGAGGAACACAGTAATGATAATGTCGGAAGATTTCACATGCAAACAACATTGTTTTTATAACTAGAAGGAAAATGATAAGCTGGATAACTAGAACCTTCAAAACAAGAGATGACAAGCCAGTGATGATACTCTTCAATCACTAGCTGTATCTAGGCTGGAATACTGCTATATACTAGCAACCCCTTTTAAGACAGACGAATCTGCAGCTTCTCTATGGGGTAAGTGGCACAGAATTCTTCCAATGTCGTAAGAGGCGACTAAAATGCCGGGAGAAAAGGGCTAGTAACCCCTTCTCCTGTATACATTACTAAAGTTAAAAAGAGAAACGTATGCTTTTCTTTTGGGCCACCCTGCCTCAGTGGGCCACCCTGCCTCGGTGGGCCACCCTGCCTCGGTGGGCCACCCTGCCTCGGTGGGCCACCCTGCCTCGGTGGGATACGGCCGGTTTGTTGAAAGAAGACAAGAATCTGCAGCTCTGGAGAATGTACAAAAAATCTTTTCCCTGCTTTAAATTCAGTCAAGGACCCACATTAATGTACTCCCTGGAACATTGGCAAGATATATACATCATAATTTACACCTTGAAAATTATCGAGGTACTGGCATCAAACTTATACACTGAAATCACTCCTCACGTCAGATGGTACAAAATGCCCCTAACAACATGCACGGGTGCAGTGAGTATACTAAGAGATAACACAATAAGTGCAAAGGGAGCAAGACTCTTCAACACCTTCCCTTCATACATAGAATTACCGAGAGACATGTGTCTGGAGCAGTTCCTCACCGTAGCTCGGGATGGTCCAACTACGGACCCCCAGCTTGGTTTTTTGTGCCCCACCAGCACTCATATTAATATATTAATGTACTGATTTTTCTTCTATAAAAATCATTAAAATATCTGCAACGCTAAGTTTATACATGTGAAATATTGTAACAGATAGTACAAGAGCTAAGACCAACAGTAATATGCAGTTGGCTTGCTGAAGGAACATAGTTGAGTGTATCACACTACACTGAATTATTCACCAACATTATGTGGCAGGGTGTTACAGATGACCGATGTCACGTAGTGTTGTCAACATAGTGAATTTAATCAGAGATAGTAATAAGTCACAGAGAGACAAAAAATTCATATCTTTCATTGAAGAACTGAATGTAGAATTCAATGACCTACCACAGCACTCAAGTATCAGGTGGCTGAGTGCTGGAAAATTGTTCCAGCATGTCTTCGCTCTTCGGAAAGATATCCTGTCATTACTTCAAAATAAAAAGCTGAGTAATACATAGGTGTACCAAACTCAGCTGCAAGATACAGACTTTGTTTACATCCTAGTTTTAATAGCAGACACGAAGCCCACTTGAATGTGCTGAATCTGATCTTACAAGGCAAAGAATAAAATATTTCTCAACTAGTTTGACACAGAAGATTACCGCAAGAAGCTGCAGCTACACTGTGAGTTTAAGAAAGAATGATCTTGCACACTTTACTTCTCGTCGTGAACTCATGGCAGATGATGTAGAGTCAGACTTTCCATGTTTTGTCAGAAAATTTGAAATTTTTAGCAAGTGACTTCGAGAAATGATTTATAGACTGAAACTGAAACCCAGTCTCCTTTTATTTACCAACTCCAAAGAAAATGGAAATAAATGGTATCAAATACCGACACAGTGGAAATATAAACACATATGCAGTATAATGTGATCCTTTATTGACAACGTTTCACCCACACAGTGGGCTTTTTCAAGTCACACACAGATCTGTGTGTGACTTGAAAAAGCCCACTGTGTGGGTGAAACGTTGTCAATAAAGGATCACATTATACTGCATATGTGTTTATATTCCCAACTCCAAAGAAGTTAATGTGGAGACACAGTTACCAGAACTTCAGCTTGAACTCTGTGAACTGTAGTCTGACCCATTGTTGCTTGTAAAGAAAAATGAAAATCAGGAGAGTTTCTGGAAGTTGGTCTGCAAAGATAGTCCCCCAAGCTGAGAGACTAAAGCTGCACTCAATGTTCGGTAGTACTTATATACGTGAATGTAAGTTTTCTACCATGAAGCAAGTGAAATCTTAAATCAGAAATCAGATGGAAAATGAGACACTTGACGGGTGTCTTCGACTCGCCACTACCAACATCGGGAACGATAAGGAGACTCGGGTAAAAGGTCTCGATCCAAGACATCACATTAACAGGTAAGAATTTGAGTAGCATTATTTCTGTATAAATTCACAGAGCCTTTACAAAAATCTTTTTTTCGTTTCTTTACCTGAAAAACCTGCCTAGAACCTTTGTTCTGGGCAGGTTCTGGATCATTAAAAGATCATAAGACATATATATATATTTTAATCTTAGTATAGGTCTTTATACATGCAAAACAACGACAGAGGGAGTTTAATGAGAGCCATAGGCCTTTTGTGTTACAATCAACACATCATCAGGAGCTTCCAAAGTTGCAGAAATGAGTACGTAATGTCAGCAAATTCGTTACGAGGGAATGCCTTGCACATGTTTAAATGCGTACGAGCAGCACCAACAGCTTGGCCGGTCATGAAGGCCAGGTCAAGCACCGGTCCGCGAGGGGCGGTGACCCCCGGAATCAACAAGATGTAATCACTGGTGTTGTAACCTAAACTGGAATAATGATCAAGGAAACGTTAAGAAATTGAAGTTAAGAAACGATGAGAAGAATGTGTGTAAAACAATGAGCCACAGTCACCACAGCAGAGCTACAGTCACCACAGCAGAGCTACAGTCACCACAGCAGAGCCACAGTCATCACAGCAGAGCTACAGTCACCACAGCAGAGCTACAGTCACCACAGCAGAGCCACAGTCATCACAGCAAGAGCCACAGTCACCACAGTCACCACAGCAGAGCTACAGTCACCACTGCAGAGCCACAGTCATCACAGCAAGAGCCACAGTCACCACAGTCACCACAGCAGAGCCACAGTCACCACTGCAGAGCCACAGTCACCACAGCAGAGCTACAGTCACCACAGCAGAGCTACAGTCACCACAGCAGAGCCACAGTCATCACAGCAAGAGCCACAGTCACCACAGTCACCACAGCAGAGCCACAGTCACCACTGCAGAGCCACAGTCACCACAGCAGAGCCAGTCACCACAGCAGAGCCACAGTCACCACAGCAAACCCACAGTCACCACAGCAGAGCCATAGTCACCACAGCAGAGCTACAGTCACCACAGCAGAGCCACAGTCACCACAGCAGAGCCACAGTCACCACAGCAGAGCCACAGTCACCACGGCAGAGCCACAGTCACCACAGCAGATCCACAGTCACCACAGCAGAGCCACAGTCACCACAGCAGAGCTACAGACACCACAGCAGAGCCAAAGTCATCACAGCAGAGCCACAGTCACCACAGCAGAGCCACAGTCACCACAGCAGAGCCACAGTCACTACAACAGAGCCACAGTCACCACAGCAGAGCCACAGTCACCACAACAGAGCCACAGTCACCACAGCAGAGCCACAGTCACCACAGCAGAGCCACAGTCACCACAGCAGAGCCACAGTCACCACAGCAGAGCTACAGTCACCACAGCAGAGCCACAGTCACCACAGCAGAGCTATAGTCACAACAGCAGAGCCAAAGTCACCACAGCAGAGCCACAGTCACCACATCAGAGCCACAGTCACCACAGCAGAGCCACAGTCACCACAGCAGAGCCACAGTCACCACAGCAGAGCTACAGACACCACAGCAGAGCCAAAGTCATCACAGCAGAGCCACAGTCACCACAGCAGAGCCACAGTCACCACAGCAGAGCCACAGTCACTACAACAGAGCCACAGTCACCACAGCAGAGCCACAGTCACCACAGCAGAGCCACAGTCACCACAGCAGAGCCACAGTCACCACAGCAGAGCCACAGTCACCACAGCAGAGCCACAGTCACCACAGCAGAGCTACAGTCACCACAGCAGAGCCACAGTCACCACAGCAGAGCTATAGTCACAACAGCAGAGCCAAAGTCACCACAGCAGAGCCACAGTCACCACATCAGAGCCACAGTCACCACAGCAGAGCCACAGTCACCACAGCAGAGCCACAGTCACCACAACAGAGCCACAGTCACCACAGCAAAGCCACAGTCACCACAGTAGAGCCACAGTCACCACAGCAGAGCCAGTCACCACATCAGAGCCACAGTCACCACAGCAGAGCCACAGTCACCACAGCAGAGCCACAGTCACCACAGCAGAGCCACAGTCACCACAGCAGAGCTACAGTCACCACAGCAGAGCCACAGTCACCACAGCAGAGCTACAGTCACCACAGCAGAGCCAAAGTCACCACAGCAGAGCCACAGTCACCACAGCAGAGCCACAGTCACCACAGCAGAGCCACAGTCACTACAACAGAGCCACAGTCACCACAGCAGAACCAGTCACCACAACAGAGCCACAGTCACCACAGCAGAGCCACAGTCAGCACAGCAGAGCCACAGTCAGCACAGCAGAGCCATAGTCACCACAGCAGAGCCAGTCACCACAGCAGAGCCACAGTCACCACAGCAGAGCCACAGTCACCACAGCAGAGCCACAGTCACCACAGCAGAGCTATAGTCACCACAACAGAGCCACATTCACCACTGCAGAGCCACAGTCACCACAGCAGAGCCATAGTCATCATAGCAGAGCCACAATCACCACAGCTGAGCCACAGTCACCACAGCAGAGCCAGAGTCACCACAGCAGAGCTACAGTCACCACAGCAGAGCCAAAATCACCACAGCAGAGCCACAGCCACCATAGCAGAGCCACAGTCACCACAGCAGAGCCAAAGTCACCACAGCAGAGCCACAGTCACCACAGCAGAGCTACAGTCACCACAGCTGAGCCACAGTCACCACAGCAGAGCTAAAGTCACCACAGCAGAGCCACAGTCACCACAGCAGAGCCACAGTTACCACATCAGAGCCACAGTCACCACAGCAGAGCTAAAGTCACCACAGCAGAGCCACAGTCACCACAGCAGAGCTACAGTCACCACAGCAGAGCCACAGTCACCACAGCAGAGCCACAGTTACCACATCAGAGCCACAGTCGCCACAGCAGAGCCACAGTCACCACAGCAGAGCTACAGTCACCACAGCAGAGCCACAATCGCCACAGCAGAGCTACAGTCACCACAACAGAGCTATAGTCACCACAGCGGAGCCACAGTCACCCCAGAAGAGCTATAGTCACCACAGTAGAGCCACAGTCACCACAGCAGAGCCACAGTCACCACAGCAGAGCTAAAGTCACCACAGCAGAGCCACAGTCACCACAGCAGAGCTACAGTCACCACAGCAGAGCCACAGTCACCACAGCAGAGCCACAGTCACCACAGCAGAGCTACAGTCACCACAGCAGAGCCACAGTCACCACAGCAGAGCCACAGTTACCACATCAGAGCCACAGTCGCCACAGCAGAGCCACAGTCACCACAGCAGAGCTACAGTCACCACAGCAGAGCCACAATCACCACAGCAGAGCTACAGTCACCACAGCAGAGCTATAGTCACCACAGCGGAGCCACAGTCACCACAGAAGAGCTATAGTCACCACAGTAGAGCCACAGTCACCACAGCAGAGCCACAGTCACCACAGCAGAGCCAGTCACCACAGCAGAGCCACAGTCACCACAGCAGAGCTACAGTCACCACAACAGAGCCACATTCACCACTGCAGAGCCACAGTCACCACAGTAGAGCCACAGTCACCACAGCAGAGCCACAGTCACCACAGCAGAGCCACAGTCACCACAGCAGAGCTACAGTCACCACAGCTGAGCCACAGTCACCACAGCAGAGCCAGAGTCACCACAGCAGAGCTACAGTCACCACAACAGAGCCAAAATCACCACAGCAGAGCCACAGTCACCACAGCAGAGCCACAGTCACCACAGCAGAGCCACAGTCACCACAGCAGAGCTACAGTCACCACAGCAGAGCCACAGTCACCACAGCAGAGCCACAGTTACCACATCAGAGCCACAGTCGCCACAGCAGAGCTACAGACACCACAGCAGAGCTATAGTCAGCACAGCGGAGCCACAGTCACCACAGCAGAGCTATAGTCACCACAGCGGAGCCACAGTCACCACAGAAGAGCTATAGTCACCACAGTAGAACCATAGTCACCACAGCAGAGCTACAGTCCCCACAGCAAAACCACAGTCACCACAGCAGAGCTACAGTCGCCACAGCAGAGCCACAGTCACCACAGCAGAGCCACAGTCAATACAGCAAAGGCAGTCACCACACTAGAGCCACAGTCACCACACCAGAGCCACAGTCGCCACAGCAGAGCTAGTCACCACAGCAGAGCGACAGTCACCACAGCAAAGCGACAGTCACAACAGCAGAGCTACAGTCACAGCAGAGCTACAGTCACCACACCAGAGCCACAGTCGCCACAGCAGAGCTACAGTCACCACAGCAGAGCGACAATCACCACAGCAAAGCGAGTCACAACAGCAGAGCTACAGTCACAGCAGAGCTACAGTCACCACAGCAGAGCTGTAGTCACCACAGCAGAGATGCAGTCACCACAGTAGAGCTACAGTCACCGCACCAGAGCCAGTCACCACAGCAGAGCTGTAGTCACCACAGCAGAGATGCAGTCACCACAGTAGAGCTAGTCACCGCACCAGAGCCAGTCACCACAGCAGAGCCACAGCCATCATAACAGAGCCACAACCACCACAGCAAAGCCACAGTCACCACAGCAGAACCACAGTCACCACAGCAGAGCCACAGTCACCACAGCAGGGTCACAGTCGCCACAGTCACCACGGGAGAGCCACAGTCACCGTAGGAGAGCCACAGCCACCACACCAGAGGCCCTGTCACCACAACAGAACCATAGTCACGACAGCAGAGCCACAGTCAATACAGCAGAGCGGCAATCACCACAGCTGAGCCACAGTCACCACAGCAGAGCTACAGTCACCACAGCAGAGCTAGTCACCACAGTAGAGCCACAGTCACCACAGCAGAGCCACAGTCACCACAGCAGAGCCACAACCACCACAGCAGAGCCACAGTCACCATGGCAAAGCCATAGTCACCATAGCAGAGTCACAGTCACTATAGCAGAGACGCAGCCACCACAGTCACTACAGCAGAGCCACAGTACCAGAGTAGGGTCACAGTCGCCACAGCAGAGCCACAGTCACCACGGGAGAGCCACAGTCACCATAGCAGAACCACAGCCACCACACCAGAGCCACAGTCACCACAGCAGAGCCACAGTCACCACAGCAGAGCCACAATCACCACGGGAGTCTCAGTCACCACAGCAGAACCAGTCCCCACAGCAGACCCACAGTAGAGCCACAGCCACCACATCAGAGCCACAGCCACCACACCAGAGCCACAGACACCATAGCAGAGCCACAACCATCACAGTAGAGCCACAGTAGAGCTACAGACGCCACAGCAGAGCCACGGTCACCACAGCAGAGCCACAGACACCACAGGAGAGCCACTATCCCCACGGGAGAGTCACAGTCATCACACCAGAGCCACACTCATACCAACAGTGCCACAGACACCACAGCAGAGCCATAATCACCACAGCAGAACCATAGTTACCATAGAGCCACAGTCACCACACCTGAGCCACAGACACGACAGCAGAGCCACAATCACCACAGCAGAGCCACAATCAGCATAGTAGAGCCACAACCACCACATCAGAGCCACAGACACCATAGCAGAGCCACAGCCACGACAGCAGAGCCACAGGCATCACAGCAGAGCCACAGACGCCATAGCAGAGCCACAGTCACTGCAGCAGAGTCAAAGCCACCACAGCAAAGCCACAGGCATCACAGCAGTCAAAGCCACCACAGCAGAGCCACAGCCACTACAGCAGAGTCACAGCCACCACAGCAGAGCCACAGCAAAACCAGTCACTGCAGCAGAGCCACAGGGGCCAGGAGCTGTGAATCGACCCCTGCACCCACAAACAGGTGAGTACATACACAGCAGCAGAAACACAATAGGCGAGGGTGACATGACCCAGGTGGCAAATTTTCGGAGAATTGAGTGGTTAGCAAGGAGAAGGAAGTGGCCTCTCAAAGTAATTTTCAAGGCAGAATCAAATCGAACCATGATCCTGCAGGAGAAAGCACGGCTGAGAGACAGACTGGAATTCCAGAGTGTGTACCTCGATTGAGACAGAAAGCAAGAGGAAAGGAGGATACCGAAAGAGAGAGTGCAAAAACGAAAAGAGGAGTGGGAGGAAGTGACAATGAGAAAGAAAAGCAGAATAACCCAGACACAGGTGGAAGGGAAAACACCCCGCAGAAGGACTCCAACCGCGACAACCCCAAAGCAACTAAACAATCTTAACCAACAATCACACACCCCCCCACACCACGAACTCAAACCCTACAGCAACCTCCTATGGGAACTCTGCCCCCACCGCAACCCCCAGTACGCCCCTGCCAGGGCTCCTGCTCTCCCAACCCCCAATATCTTCCCAGGACCACTGTTTTAGAACAGAGGTTGAAGGTTTGGTACACGAATGCAGATGGAATTACCAACAAATATGAGGAGTGGCATGAAAGAATCAATGAGAAGTCCCCAGACATCATAGCAGTCACAGAAACGAAACTCACTGAGACAATAACAGATGCAATCTTCCCACCAGGATACCAGATCCTGAGGAAAGATAGGAGGAACAGAGGGGGAGGAGGGGGTTGCACTGCTCATAAAAAAACGATGGAAATTTGAGGAAATGGGAGGCATGGACGAGAGTGGTGAAAGAGAATACACAGTAGGTACACTACAGTCTGGTAAGTAAGTTTATTCAGGTATACACAAATACAGTTACATAGAATTATCATACATAGCAGCATAAGTGTAGAGAACCTGGGATAACCCAAAAAAGTCAGAGTGATTTATTTCCATTGAGGTTCTTTTACCTTGTTATAATATAAAGGTTATAATATTTTCTTATTATTCTATAATGAAGATAACATCTTATTATCATACTAAAAAGACTATCTACTACACGAGGGTCATTAAGACTATCTACAATACGAGGGTCATTACTAGGAATAAGGTAAAATTTACACGTATATTAGCTAAAAAAAAATAGAAAATCATTCCCCTCCCTTTCTGTAGCTACATTCATCAGACACCTTTTGGCACTCTTCTTGAACTGGTTCATGCTATGACTGGCTTTGACATGTGCAGGCAGTCTGTTCCATTCCTTTATTGCTGTACAATAAAAGGTGTTTGAAGCCTGGCTACTGACTGTGGGCACTACAAAGTTGTGCTCTCTCCCCCTAGTACTATGACTGCTTTGGTTCCCAACCTTGACAAAATTGACAGCAAGATATTCTGGACACTGTTTGTGAGCAATTTTATAAACACGATTTAGCTTCAGTTGTTTTACTCTGTCTTCAACATTCAGCATATCCAACTGCTGTAATTCATTCTGGCCTACATACTCTCTTGGTCCCAGCCCCAGGAGCACAAGGTAGTCATTGCAGTGATGTATAATCCACCACAGAACTGCAGGAGGCCAAGAGAGGAATATGAAGAGAGCAACAGAGCAATGGTGGACACACTGGCTGAGGTGGCAAGAAGAGCTCACTCGAGCAGAGCAAAGTTACTGGTTATGGGTGATTTCAATCACAGGGAGATCGATTGGGAAAACCTGGAGCCACATGGGGGTCCCGAAACATGGAGAGCCAAGATGATGGATGTGGTACTGGAAAACCTCATGCATCAACATGTTAAAGACACTACCAGAGAGAGAGGGGAGGATGAACCAGCAAGACTGGACCTTGTGTTCACCCTGAACAGTTCAGACATTGAGGACATCACATATGAGTGGTCCCTAGGAGCTAATGACCACATGGTTCTGTGCTTTGAATACATATTAGAAATACAAGTGGAGGGGGTAACAGGAGTTAAATGGGAAAAAACAGACTATAAATGGGGGGACTACATAGGTTTGAGGAACTTCCTGCAAGAGGTTCAGTGGGACAGAGAACTGGAAGGAAAGTAGGTAAACGAAATGATGGAATACGTAACAACAAAATGCAAGGATGCAGAGGAAAGGTTTGTTCCCAAGGGAAACAGAAATAATGGGAAGACCAGAATGAGCCCCTGGTTTACCTGACGGTGTAAGGAGGGAAAAACTAAGTGCAATAGAGAATGGAAAAAGTACAAAAGGCGAAGAACACAGGAAATAAGGAGATTAGTCGAAGAGCCAGGAACGAGTATGCAAAAATAAGGAGGGAGGCCCAGGAACAGTATGAAAATAACATAGCATCGAAAGTCAAGTCTGACCCAAAACTGCTGTTTAGCCACATTAGGAGGAAGACAACAGTCAAAGACCAGGTGATCAGGCTGAGGAAAGAAGGTGGGGAACTCACAAAAAACGATCACGAAGAATGTGAGGAACTCAACATGAGATTTAAGGAAGTATTTACAGTAGAGACAGGAAGGGCTCTGAGAAGACAGCACAGAGGGGAACACCAACAGGGAATATACCAACAGGTGCTGGATGACATACAAACAACAGAGGAGGAGGTGCAGAAGCTGCTAAATGACCTCAATACCTCAAAGGCTAGGGGTCCGGACATCTCCCCATGGGTCCTTAGAGGAGCAGAGGCACTGTGCGTGCCACTAACCACAATCTTCAATACATCCCTTGAAACTGGGCAACTACCTGAGGTATGGAAGACGGCAAATGTAGCCCCTATTTTTAAGAAAGGAGACAGAAATGAGGCACTAAACTACAGACCAGTGTCTCTGACGTGTAGAGTATGCAAAGTCATGGAGAAGATTATCAGGAGGAGAGTGGTGGAGCACCTGGAACGGAACATGATTATGAAAGCCAACCAGCACAGTTTCATGGAAGGCAAGTCCTGTGTCATAAACCTTCTGGAGTTTGTAATAAAGTTGGTAGAATTACCGACAATATGTAAAGTGAAAGGACACAAGTGCAACTAATGTGACATTTATTGTGGCAACGTTTCGCTCTCCAGGAGCTTTATCAAGCCATTACAAACAATACATGGACACAGAGGGTATATAAAGGCTCAGAGTGAGGTGAATACTAGTGAGGTACCAATTGTCTACCCTGACCCTCCTCTCCTCCAATATCGTCAGTCCGATTTCCCTCAACCTTTCTTCGTAGGACATTTCCCTGAGCTCCGGTACTAGCCTTGTTGCAAACCTCTGTACTTTCTCTAATTTCTTGACGTACTACTACTACTACCACTAGTGAACATCGAAATGGTACCTCACTAGTATTCACCTCACTCTGAGCCTTTATATACCCTCTGTGTCCATGTATTGTTTGTAATGGCTTGATAAAGCTCCTGGAGAGCGAAACGTTGCCACAATAAATGTCACATTAGTTGCACTTGTGTCCTTTCACTTTACACTTCTGGAGTTTTATGACAAGGTAACAGAAGACACGAGAGAGAGGGGTGGGTTGATTGCATTTTCCTGAACTGCAGGAAGGCCTTCGACACAGTTCCTCACAAGAGATTAGTGCAGAAGCTGGAGGATCAGGCGCGTATAACAGGAAGGGCACTGCAATTGATTAGAGAATACCTGACAGGGAGGCAACAACGAGTCATGGTATGTGATGAGGTATCACAGTGGGCGCCTGTGATGAGTGGGGTCCCAAAGGGATCAGTCCTAGGACCAGTGCTATTTTTTATATGTGAATGACATGATGGAAGGGATAGACTCTGAAGTGTCCCTGTTTGCAGACGATGTGAAGTTAATGAGAAGGATTAAATCGGATGAGGATCAGGCAGGACTACAAAGAGACCTGGACAGGCTGGACACGTGGTCCAGCAACTGGCTTCTCGA